>NC_138891.1:52224975-52824975 GCF_965194825.1 Balaenoptera physalus | reverse complement strand
TATCACTGATTTGATTCCTGCAAAAGAGCCAGCAGTTTTACCCACCATGGCTTTTGCAACATCAGTGCAAATATCAACACAGTGAAAAAGGAAAATGATATCTTAACATTATTATAAAATAATAATAATATTGTAACCTCCCCCTTGGCAATCTGAAGACCACACTTTGAGAAGCACTATACCAGTTTACAGCATACATACTTAGGACCCTCCCAGCCTTTGTATCTCTCATCTTTCTTCAGAATAGTTGCAATGACTGTCTTCTTAAAAAGTGTTTCTAAATGAGGTATTACTTCACACCAGTCAGAATGGCCATCATCAAAAAATCTACAAACAATAAATGCTGGAGAGGGTGTGGAGGAAAGGGAACCCTCTTGCACTGTTGGTGGGAATGTAAACTGATACAGCCACTATGGAGAATAGTATGCAGGTTCCTTAAAAAACTAAAAATTGAACTATCATGTGACCCAGCAATCCCACTACTGGGCATATACCCTGAGAAAACCATAATTCAAAAAGAGTCATGTACCACAATGTTCATTGCAGCTCTATTTACAGTAGCCAGGACATGGAAGCAACCTAAGTGTCCATCGACAGATGAATGGATAAAGAAGACGTGGCACATATATACAATGGAATATTACTCAGCCATAAAAAGAAACAAAATTGAGTTACTTGTAGTGAGGTGGATGGACCTACAGTCTGTCATACAGAGTGAAGCAAGTCGGAAAGAGAAAAACAAATATCGTGTGCTAACACACATATATATGGAATCAAAAAATATATATATATGGTTCTGATGTACCTAGGGGCAGGATAGGAATAAAGACACAGACGTGGAGAATGGACTTGAGGACGTGGGGAGGGGGAAGGGTGAACTGGGACGAAGTGAGAGAGTGGCATGGAAATATATACACTACCAAATGTAAAATAGATATCTAGTGGGAAGCAGCCGCATAGCACAGGGAGATCAGCTCGGTGCTTTGCGACCACCTAGAGAGGTGGGATAATCACGGTGGGAGGGGAGACACAGGAGGGAGAAGATATGGGGATATAGGTATATGTATAGCTGATTCACTTTGTTATACAGCAGAAACTAACACAACATTGTAAAGCAATTATACGCCAATAAAGATGTTTAAAAAAAATGTTTCTATCATGTGCTTGCTTAGTAATCCCTAAAGCCTTAGTAATTTCTTCCATAAAATTAAAAATCTTTTAACGAATGAACAAATCCTTAATAGGATTCTGCCTTCCCCTTTAGTGAATTTATTACTTTAGCTAAGCAAATTTACATGGCACTTTTTATTACAGTTTACCATACTCTATCACCAAGTCATTTGGGGGCCACTCTTCCAATTTGGATTTTCTACCTCTCTTCCCTAAATGTGATCACTTCAAAGTGCAGCTCAAGACTCACTTCGTCCTGACGTCTTTCCAAAGTTTGCAGTTTCCTGTCATTTTAGATCCTGTACACAAACCTTTTGGTTTTTTCCATCGCTTTCATGTGCCCACAACTGTTTCAAGTTTCACTTTATTTACTGTTGGTTATGTGTGTATTTCTATAATTTTTCACAATTGGATTAAGACTTCTTTTGGAGGCTAGTTGCTTAGAACCTAACATAGCTTTTTAAACAAACAAACAAACAAATATATGCTGTTGTATTATATTCACAGAAATGGCAGCACTTTTAAAGATATGTGGAAAATGTATTCTTTCCAAAGTAATGTGAGATGACACCTTTTTTGGCACAGGTCACAACAGGTTGAGACACAGTACTTCTAGCCAAAGAGAACTGGATATCAAGACAGGAGATTTAGTCACCTTTGTCAATAAAGAGTTAATAAACATATTAGAAAACCCCTTTGAATTTCAAAGAGAAACCATTAACATTCTCAGTTACAGTATTAGTAATTAGTAGACTTCCCTAATTGGAGTCACTTTGAGTGGTGACTCCACTTATTTGGTCTATAAATAAACATTGTATCCAAAATCGAGAACCTTTCCCATAATCAAAGTCCATATCCAATTCAAATTTGGCTTTCAATTTGTAAACTATAATACAGTATATAAACTAAGGGTTTGGCTGGAATGGTCACCCTATACGTAAATGCAATGCTCGTTTTGGTACATTTCCACTAATTTTGTTAATTCAACAAAGGAAAATCACAGGCAATTGTCAGAAGTCCAAATGTTTCATCAAGCGTAAGAGTCACATTAATATTTATCCTTTGGTATAGGAGCAAAAGGGGGTTTTATCGTAGGTAAAATACTGTTCCTGGAAGATATTATTAGACTCCAGATCAAAAAATCATGATGTCAATGTGAACAATTTTAATACTTAATACATGAATAGTTTTGATTGTGCTATCAAAAATCCCTCTAATTCTCATATTTTAAAAGAAATAAGCATCCCATTTCATTATCCAGTAAAACGATATAGTAGAATTCACTATAATTTATTTCAGTTCATTTTAAAGATTCTTGCATAATTGCTGGTTGAAGACAGCATAAAAAATAATAGAATGCAGGCAGACATTTATTTCCATACAATGGGGCTACTCAAAATATTAGTTTAAGTATGTATTTACCCTTCTGGTTCTTTTCTTTAGAACCTGTACAGTGTCTGGCACATGGTTTACTCTCAAAAATTGTGGCTGAATGAATCATAAGTAATTTCTGGTAGGTTAGAACAGAGGGGAATTTATTAATTGTACTTTTCAAAGCAATCATTCTAAAATTCAGCCCACCCAAGTAACACAGAGAATAGAAAAAAACATGTGCTATTTGTCATGCTGTTCTTGAACCACCGCCACCACTACTCCACCTCAATATTACACAGACAGATGAATAGGGCTTTACATCTACAACTTTGGTTTCTGAATCTTGATAGCTTTTCTACAAGAGATGATAGCTGGTATTTGGCTCATGAACCCTACAGAAAAGATAATAGGGCCAACACCGTATTCTTTTTTAAGAGAAAACATCAAGAACAAAAAATGAAAATGTCAAAAGATAGGTTGATATACTGTATTACTTAAGGACTGTTTTGTTGGGAGAATTGACCAAGTGATTTACTAACAGCTTTTACTGGACAGTCTTTGGCTTACAATGTAGATGAAAAATAAATGGGAATCCGTTTCATGTTTACTCTATCTAGGCATTTGACAGATGGAGAAAAAAAATGGGAAGACACAATTACAGTCTACAAAAATGTGGGGTTTTTTTCAGGTTTTCAAATTATGAAAACTAATTTTGTAGTGGGAATTTTTTTCAAAGGGTCTACTTATCTATATCTCTACATCCTTTTATTACATAAACTGCCTTTCATTCCTCATCACATCTGCATACAGGTAGGGATTATGAAATTGTTTAAAGCTGACATTCAAATGGCATATAGGTGCAAAAGTCAGTGGAGAGAAGACCTTAGTATATTCAGGTCAAAACACATGTAGATCTCCCAGCGAATCTTAGATAAGATTGGGTTCTCTGGTGGCTCCTGAGGAAGACTGTAGTCAGTCACTCAGTAACATTGCTTTATTCCACAGACATTCACTGAATGCCCATTATGTGTCACGAATTTGCTAGAGGTCTCCAATACAGAGTAAATAATAGAGTGAAAAAACTAAAAGGAATAGAGAGAAAAAGAAATGGTCTCCGTTGGTCAAAAAAGGCATATCACTGCACACTTCTAAAGATCCAGTAGGGTGCAATACCTATTTTTGATGATTCTTTGATATATGTCAACTGATGATATTCATGTTGATGAAGAATATGGAAGACTAAAATGAATACGGAAAAATATGGAAGCCCTAAAAGCTCCTTCTAAAGGTTCCTATTTCTTGGTATTGATGACCCATTAAATCTGTTATTTGATTCCCTTAACCTTCACTCTAGTTTTCTAAACAAGGAAATCTCATTCTCAATTTCTAAAGTAAAATATACTTAAACATTGATCCTAGTCATTATTCAAAGTGTATTCACTATTAGCTCTATAAAGAGGACATACAATATTAACATCTCCCTTCTAACTATATATTTTTCAGAACTGTGACAATATAGCAATTTTTTAAGATATTTATCCTATTGACTCTTGGTCATGTCGAGAAATTAGGTATTTGTTGCTCACTTGAGTAATTCCATAGTTCATTATTTTCCATATATAATTAATTGTAATTTGGGGGATAAAACATCAGGGATGACATTCAAGTTACTCCCCTATTTGGCTTCTTCTTTAAATTTGTTTTCTTCTGCTGTGCCATGTACATGCTGGGATCTCTAGAAATAGTTTAGAATAATTTCTTATTGTTGTTTCCCTAAAGAGTTAAGTTTGCTTTCATACTTTTGCAAAAACATGCTTTGCCACTAATTTGGCAGAGCTATATGCATTATTTGACAACAATCTACTGTAATTTTCTTATTTCAAAAACCAATGCCTTTAATTCTAATTTTATGCTCTAGTACTTCATAAAATAGTTCCATTTCTCCCATGTAAATTAAATTGGGTCATTTCATTGTTCTGTCTTGCTTGTCAATGTAAGATATTTAAAGAGAGTACATGAACTTCTCAATTCTTCTCAATACATTAAGGACTGTTATACTTTATTTTGGCTTTAATTCTAATTATCAATCTTTCGTAGTGAAGCAAGTGACCAAATAAAACACAACCACCAAGATTTCATTGAATCCTTGTGTAGTGACAGCACTATTGCTTAAGTTTCCTTTACATTCCTATTCCTTTCACCCACCCAGGAATTCTGGTTACTAGATTGAGATTTGGTATTATACCAACAGTCCATGGGGAAAGAAGTTCTAAGAAGCAACCACATGGAACAACTGCTGATCTTTCTGTAAATCTGTTACTGAGGACATAGATTGTTACATTATAGGACATCTTTGGATAAGGTGATCTTTCTGGTTGTACTACAAAAAATATTTGAATTGAGCAACTGGCTTATTTAAAACAAACTCTATGCCCTTCTTTCCATTAGCTACCTGCAAACCTAGAAGAAAACATGTAGTCCATGTCAACCAAACTCTTAGAATCTTGTGACACAGCTTTTATGTACTAACGTCATCTAGGTGTCAGTTTAACTTCCCTACGTTTAATCTTGCTTTCTTCATTCAGTTATTTTTTTGTTTTATTTTTAATTGTGATGAAACACATGTAATGTAAAATTTGCCATCTTATACATTCTTTAAATGCACATTTATTTTAACTTAACTTCATAAATATTCTATAAGCTGCCTTAAAATCTACCTAAAACAGAACATAAATAGATAATAATATAATCACTCATTCTTCAATATTAGGTATTCTGAGATTTTTCTACGATATTTTAATTTTTTGGATCTTGTTATGAACTCTTTTTTATTTGTTAATGGTATGAATGTAAAAAACACTGCTTGCCTATCTGAACAAAAATTATCTATGTAGGGAGACAATTCTCCTTGGGTTGTAAACAAGGCATTGACTGGACTTTGCTCTGAACTATCGTTTCAAAGATGACTGTGTGATAAACAACCTTGGAAGAAAAGGCAAGTCTGCTTATAGGCTTGAAAGATGAAGATAGTGACTCCCTCTAGACCTATAAACAGGCATGCTTACAATCCATTATAAAACATCTATATTCTCTAAGCTCAGGATTCCTCTCCTATAATGCAACCTACTGAAATGTGAAGGCTGCACCTGGACTTCTTTGCATTGCTATCTGGGAATTTCAACTCAAGGAACCAGTACAACAAAAGACTGATACACTGGCTACTGCTGTTGCTATGAGTAAGAAACTGTCCTTTGTCTCTAGCCTTGGAGGTTCAGGTCTTCTACAAGTACCCATGAAACTATGTCATGTTAACTTGTGAGCCTGAAAGTGGGGGAAAACTCAGACCTTTCACAGTGATCAACAATGTATTCTAAGAGATTTTTTGTGAATATCCTTGAAAGTCATTTAGCCGAATCTCCCACTCAGTCAAGAATTTCTTCTACACATCCTGACAGATGGCATTCTAAATATCACTTCAATGATTCCAGTAAAAGGAAACTCTTCTCAAAGCCTATTGCATCACTGGTTATTAAGTCCCTCCTTATCTTGAACTGAACTGTCTGTAACTCTATAATACTGGGTTTTGCCAGATCTCATCTGTTTTTACATAGAATAATTATTCTATTTTCCGCATGGCAGGCCTTTGTATCTGAAAGTACTTACTTAGTCTCCACTAATCTTACTTTACTCTCTAAACATATCAATATCATTCCATATTCTTCACACACTATGTTCTCTAGATCCACTGGACACTCTAGACACAACCCAAAATGGTGGTGATTCCCACAGATGTGTCTATATAGCTAAAACAGAATTCAGTGGAAATATCATTTATCATTTGAACAGAATGCCTTTGATTCATTTAACATAAATTTTATGTACAGTTTTTGTAGCTCTATCATATTGTCCTATCATGTTTAGCTTGTGATTAGTTAAAATATTCAGACTTTTTCCACATGGCCACACTCAAGCCATGATTATATTTGTAAAACTGATTTTTAGAATCTATAACATAAGATTTTTAACCTGCCCATATAATTTTGAATTTTGCTTCTGTTATCAGTGATATTATTCTTTGTTAGGTAAAATTTATGCCATCTAAAAAATTTATAGCCATCCTTTCAATCTCTTAATCTTAGTCACTAATGGAAATATCATCCACAAAAAGGGCTAAGGACAAGCCATTAAACTTTCATAATAATCTACATACTTCAACAGTACTGATCAGTTGTTCAACAAGTTATATTCTATTGAATGATGCCATTATCCAGCATAAATATCACCATCTTATCCACAAGGATATCATGCTTTGGTGAAATAAAAATGTTTCATATCCCTGGCATTCTCTAGGTCTACCAACTATTTCTAAAAGAATATGTCAGCATTTCACTAATATATTAAGAAGAATGTCATTCAGGAGAATGAGTCACTGTTAGTTTACTTTGCTAATGACTAAGCAAGGTAAAGGAAACTGAATTTAGGCATCTTCGCCTAAATAAGAAATTGCTTCCCTGATCCCTAATCTCATAAAAAGACTAAAGCCTTAAGCCCCTGAAGTAGTGATAACTAATGTTCTCATTCACAGATTTCAGGCTTCTGATTGAGATGTAGAAGCAAAACACATCTGTCTCTGGGGCAACAGGTATGAAATTCTCCTGCCTCCATTGCCACTTTTGGATGTGGTTGGGAAAAGTCTATAACTTTATTGTGGTGATGGTTATAAACTTGTCAAAATGCATCAAACTGTACACTTTAAAAAGGTGAATACTACTACATGTAGATTATACCTCAATAAAATTGACTTAAATAAAAGTACATTAAAATAAGAAGTTAATTTTCTAAAAATTAGAGAATAAATGTAAAGATGTAAAAAAAGAACATGAAATCAATATTGCCTTTAAAAACAAACTGAATTTTGAAATGGTAATAATCACCATTAAAACTTAGGTCTAGAAAGATCTCCCAAGGAACCTGAGTGAAGTAAAGGTATCTATCTTAATCCTTGACTTTAACATTCTGTTTATCAATTTAATGCTTTTTTTGAATCAGTAATTAATCCAAGTCATCCTTACAAAACAAAAGGACAAAGGACACAGTCATGTTGATAGATCCAGAGGATATTTGAAAAAAAATTAAGCATTTATTTCTGATAATTGGAAAATAATACTTTTTCTCAAATTAATTCATAATCATAATTATCAGTGAAATACTAAAGCATCCCTAGATCACCACACTTATTTAAATTCCTTTAAAAAAAATTTTAGCCTATGCAGTAAGAGAAGGAAAAAAAAATGTAAATATTGAAAAGCAGTACCAAACTTCATTATCTGCAAATGATGTGAATAAAACTAAATTACTACAATATTAAAAAACAGAGATACAAAACTAAGTAATTTTAAAATACATATCTAAATGCTAACAATAAGAAGTTAGGAAATATAATAGAAAAAATCCCATTCTTATCAGACATACGTGTGGTGCTTCTCAAACTTTACTGTGCATACAAATCACCTGAGGGTCTTGTTAAAGTGCAGATACAGTAGGTTTAGGGATCAAGACTTTACAGTTCTAGTGAGCTCCCCGGTGCGTGCGCGCACGCTCACACACACACACAAATATTATCAGGTATAATTCTCATCGATAATTTTTAAACTTTAGAATTAATAAGAAATTTATAAAACCTCTATTTTAAAAAAGGTAAAGGAAGGTTAAAATATTACTGGGAGACATAAAAGAATATTTGAATGAAGAGAATGTCAGGTTCCTGGATTGGAAGACAATAGTAAAAAAGTGTCTATTCTTCCAAAAATTGCTTAATGCCTTTAACACCAATGAAAACCACTAAATGTGGGGGGTTCTGCAACTTTAAAAAATGAAGATTATAGTTCATCGAAGAATAAATATGCCATATTAGATCAATTTTTTCACAAAGAGATCATTAGGCAGTTCTTTCCCTTCCAGAGATTAATGACAAGAATTAAAGAGCAGAAGCAAGAAGAACTACAATCCTGCAGCCTGTGGAGTGAAAACCACATTCACAGAAAGACAAAATGAAAAGGCAGAAAGCTATGTACCACATGAAGGAACAAGATAAAACCCCAGAAAAATAACTAAATGAAATGGAGCTAGGCAACCTTCCAGAAAAAGAATTCAGAATAATGATAGTGAAGATGATCCAGGACCTTGGAAACAGAATGGAGGCAAAGATCAAGGAGATGCAAGAAAGGCTTAACAAAGACCGAGAAGAATTAAAGAACAAACACCAAGAAGAATTAAATAACAAACAAAGAGAGATGAACAATACAATAAATGAAATGAAAAATACACTAGAAGGAATCAATAGCAGAATAACTGAGGCAGAAGAACGGATAAGTGTGCTGAAAGACAGAATGGGGGAATTCACTGCCATGGAACAGAATAAAGAAAAAAGAATGAAAAGAAATGAAGACAGCCTAAGAGACCTCTGGGACAACATTAAACACACCAACATTCACATTATAGAGGTCCCAGAAGGAGAAGAGAGAGAGAAAGGATCCAAGAAAATATTTGAAGAGATTATAGTCGAAAACTTCCCTAACATGGGAAAGGAAATAACCACCCAAGTCCAGGAAGTGCAGAGAGTCCCAGGCAGGATAAACCCAAGGAGAAACACATCGAGACACATAGTAATCAAACTGACAAAAATTAAAGACAAAGAAAAAATATTGAAAGCAGCAAGGGAAAAATGACAAATAACATACAAGGGAACTTCCATAAGGTTAACAGCTGATTTCTCATCAGAAACTCTACAAGCCAGAAGGGAGTGGCATGATATATTTAAAGTGATGAAAGCGAAGAACCTACAACCAAGATTATTCTACTGGCAAGGATCTCATTCAGATCCTTCGGAGAAATCAAAAACTTTACAGACAAGCAAAAGCTAAGAGAATTCAGCACCACCAAACCAGCTCTACAACAAATGCTAAAGGAACTTCTCTAAGTGGGAAACACAAGAGAAGAAAAGGACCTACCAAAAAAAAACCCAAAACAATTATGAAAATGGTAACAGGAACATACATATTGATAATTACCTTAAATGTAAATGGATTAAATGCTCCAACCAAAAGACACAGGCTTGCTGAATGGATACAAAAACAAGACCCATATATATGCTGTCTACAAGAGACCCATTTCATACATAGGGACACATAACAGACTGAAAGTGAAGGGATGGAAAAAGATATTCCATGCAAATGGAAATCAAAAGAAAGCTGGAGTAGCTATACTCATATCAGATAAAAGAAACTTTAAAATAAAGACAATTACAAGAGACAAAGAAGGACACTACATAATTATCAAGGGATCAATCCAAGAAGAAGATATAACGATTATAAATATATAGGCACCTAACATAGGAGCACCTCAATACATAAGGAAAATGCTAACACCTAAAAAGAGGGAATCGGAAGTAACACAATAATAGTGGGGGACTTTAACACCTCACTTACACCAATGGACAGATCATCCAGACAGAAAATTAATAATGCAGAGTGTCATACAGGAAACAATAGCTTTAAATAACACAACAGACCAGATATATTTAATTGATATTTATAGGACATTCCACTCAAAAACAACAGATTACACTTTGTTCTCAAGTGCACAAAAAACATTCTTCAGGATAGATCGCATCTTGGGTCTCAAATCAAGCCTCGGTAAACATAAGAAAATTGAAACCCTATCAAGTATCTTTTCCAACCACAACGCTATGAGATTAGAAATCAATTATAGGGGAAAAAATGTAAAAAAACACATACACATGGAGGCTAAACAATACCTTACGAAATAACCAAGAGATCACTGAAGAAATCAAAGAGGAAATAAAAAAATACCAGAGAAAAATGACAGTGAAAACACGACGATTCAAAACCCATGGGATGCAGCAAAAGCAGTTCTAAGAGGGAAGTTTATAGCAACACAATTCTATCTCAAATAAACAATCTAACCTTATACCTGAAGGAACTAGAAAAAGAAGAACAAACAAAACCCAAAGTTAGTAGAAGGAAAGAAATCATAAAGGTTAGAGCAGAAATAAATGAAATAGAAACAAAGAAAACAATAGTAAAGATGAATAAAACTAAAATCTGGTTCTTTGAGAAGATAAACAAAATTGATAAACCTTTAGCCAGACTCATCAAGAAAAAGAGGGAGAGGACTCAAACCAGTAAAATTAGAAATGAAAAAGGAGAAGTTACAACAGACACCACAGAAATACAAAGCATCCTAAGAAACTACTACAAGCAACTCTATGCCAATAAAATGGACAACCTGGAAGAAATGGACAAATTCTTAGAAAGGTATAACCTCCCAAGACTGAACCAGGAAGAAACAGAAAATATGAACAGACCAATCACAAGTAATGAAATTGAAACTATGATTAAAAATCTTCCAACAAACAAAAGTCCAGGACCACATGGCTTCATACGTGAATTCTATCAAACATTTAGATAAGAGCTAACACCCATCCTTCTCAAACTCTTCCAAAAAATTGCAGAGGAAGGAACACTCCCAAACTCATTCTACAAGGTCACCATCACCCTGATGCCAAAACCAGACAAAGGTACTACAAAAAATGAAAAGTACAGACCAATATCACTGATGAATATAGATGCAAAAATCCTCAACAAAATACTAGCAAACAGAATCCAACAATACATTAATAGGATAATACACCATGATCAAGTTGGATTTATCCCAGGGATGCATGGATTCTTCAATATACACAAATCAATCAATGTACTACACCATATTAACAAATTGAAGGAGAAAAAACATATGATCATCTCAATAGAGGCAAAAAAACTTTTGACAAAATTCAACACCCATTTATGATAAAAACTCTCCAGAAAGTGAGCAGAGAGGGAACCTACCTCAACAAAATAAGGGCCATATATGACAAACCCACAGCAAACATCATTCTCAATGGTGAAAAACTGAAAGCATTTCCTATAAGATAAGGAACAAGACAAGGATGTCCACTCTTGCCACTATTATTCAACACAGTTTTGGAATTCCTAGCCATGGCCATCAGAGAAGAAAAATAAATAAAAGGAATCCAAATCGGAAAAGAAGAAGTAAAGCTGTCACTGTTTGCAGATTACATGATACTATACATAGAGAATCCTAAAACTGCCACCAGAAAACTACTAGAGCTAATCAATGAATTTGGTAAAGTAGCAGGATACAAAATTAATGCACAGAAATCTCCAATGAAAGATCAGAAAGAGAAATTAAGGAAACAATCCCATTCACCATTGCAACAAAAAGAATAAAATACCTAGGAATAAACCTACCTAAGGAGGTAAAAGACCTGTACTCAGAACACTGTAAGACACTGATGAAAGAAATCAAAGATGACACAAACAGATGGAGAGATATACCATGTTGTGGGATTAGAAGAATCAATATTGTGAAAATGATTATACTACCTAAAGCAATCTACAGATTCAATGCAATCCCTATCAAATTACCAATGGCATTTTTTACAGAACTAGAACAAAAAATCTTAACATTTGTATGGAGACACAAAGGCCCTGAATAGCCAAAGCAATCTTGAAGGAAAAAAACGGAGCTGGAGGAATCAGACTCCCTAACTTAAGACTATACTACAAAGCTACAGTAATCAAGACAATATGGTACTGGCACAAAAGGAGAAATATAGATCAATGGAACAGGATAGAAAGCCCAGAGGTAAATCCACACACCTATGGTCAACTAATCTATAACAAAGCAGGCAAGGATATACGCTGAGGAAAGACAGTCTCTTCAAGAAGTGGTGCTGGGAAAACTGGACAGCTACATGTAAAAGAATGAAATTAGAACACTCCCTAAAACCATACACAAAAATAAACTCAAAATGGATGAAAAACCTAAATTTAAGACCGGACACTATAAAACTCTTAGAGGAAAACATAGGAAGAACACTCTTTGACATAAATCACAGCAGGATTTTTTTTGACCCACCTCCCAGAGTAATGGAAATAAAAACAAAAATAAACAAATGGAACCTAATGAAACTTAAAAGCTTTTGCGCAGCAAAGGAAACCATAAACAAGACGAAAAGACAATCCTCAGAATGGGAGAAAATATTTGCAAATGAGACAACAGACAAAGGATTAATCTCTAAAATATACAAACAGCTCATGGAGCTCAATATCAAAAAAACAAACAATTCAATTAAAAAATGCACAGAAGATCTAAATAGACATTTCACCAAAGAAGACATACAGATGGCCAAGAGGCACATGAAAAGCTGCTCAACATCACTAGTTATTAGAGAAATGCAAATTGGGTCACTTGTAGAGACGTGGATGGACCTAGAGACTGTCATACAGAATGAAGTCAGAAAGAGAAAAACAAATATCGTATATTAACACATATATGTGGAATCTAGAAAAATGGTACAGATGAACCAGTTTGCAAGGCAGAAATTGAGACACAGATGTAGAGAACAAACGTATGGACATCAAGGGGGGAAAGTGGGCGGGGGGGAGGGGGTGGGATGAACTGGGAGATTGGGATTGACATATATACACTAATATGTATAAAACAGATAACTAATAAGAACCTGCTGTATAAAAAATAAATAAAATAAAATTCAAAAAGAAAGGGTATGTCATTTTAGAAAGCATTGAATAAACCAATAAAAGGATAAAAACTAGGCTTTACAATCAGCACTAGCATTTTCATGCCAAATATCTAACTGGGCAATTATAAGCACACAGTGAATGCTGCAATAATTATAAGGGAGCCAAAAGTAATAAACTGCCAAATATAATATCTCATCTCAAATTTCTAAACTTCCTTGTATAGGTAGACCTCCACCTGTCAGGGTAGACTGGGTCCTGGTCTTTTTGCTCCCTCTTCTGAAGCTGTGATTTACGTGGCTTAGTATAGGGTGGTGTTATGGTTTAAGAGAGCCTAGTCTAGTTTAGCAATAGTGATTTCTAAACCCATGTCCTCTAATGTATTTCTTCAGCACCAAAGAAAGGACTTGTAATTACGAGCAATTTTTTTAAAATCTATTCTTTTTAAATATTACACTGAAACAGTGTTTATCTCATCAACCCTCACAACCCACAGAAATCTCCTCCACCACCAAGGCCACTTTGATCATTCCTCCTCTCCCTCCTCCCTCTATTGTATTAAACCCTTCTCTCACACTCCTCCTGCCCACCACACCCCATCCTTTTCTTCAGCCTAATCCATTTTTATCAAAAGAACACGTCTGGCAAATCGAGATCTTTGGAGAATAGCATAGCAAAACCAAAATACCACATCATGGGCAAAGAGATGTCAAAGAAAAGAAATGGTCATTCAGTAAGGATTTTGTCTCATCACATTTTCAGACATTTGCTAAAAATGCATAAGTGAATAAAGATTACAAAGTAAAAGGAAAGAATTAGCTACAATGTGGAAGAAAAAGTTCTGGTCAGAGTTGGAAGACCCAGGCCCCTAGACAGAGCACTGTTCTTTTCACTCTGATCTAATTTTACAAGATTAGTTTTACATGGATAAAATACACAAAATTCTTTATAAACATACTTTTTTCTGAATTAATATAAAGTATTAGTAGTAGATATTAATAGTTCAGTATGGATGTGGAATAAACTTATGTAATAGGCTTTAAATTTCCAATATTTTAATCAGAAATCAACAAAGCAAATGGTCTGTGTTCTTGGGAGATTAATGTATTCATTTGTACAAATTACTAGTCATAGAATGCAGTAAAACTTTACTAACTCAGGCCCCACTAATTCAGAAATCATCATAGAGAAGGAGTAAGGTAAAATATGAAGTGCTGTAGCTAGAGATGGGAAACATAATAATAAACGTGAAGCAGCATTGCAACTAACTAGTTTATGATTTCAGAGAGATCCCTTAGCCTCTCTGGATTCTGTTCACTTGTGTTTAAAGTAAGCTGAATTATTCAGTCAATACATCTCATCGTCATATAATTCTATGATTCTATGTACGTCAGATAGATGCCTCTTTTTTTACTTTATTCTTTCTATAAGCAATGTTTCTGGGAATGGAATTATTCTTGTCTGCATTTTTTTTAGTCTGCAGTTCGTGAATAGTCTTAAGGGGTCACATGAACTACCTAAATTTGGGCAACCATGTTTATGTGCATTTTTCTGGACAGAGATCCATAGCTTTCATCCGATTCTCAAAAAGCTCTGTGAACCTCCCCAGAAAAGATTAAGAACCACTTACTTCAATAATGAACTAAGGGGCTTCCCTGGTGGCGCAGTGGTTGAGAATCTGCCTGCCAATGCAGGGCACACGGGTTCGAGCCCTGGTCTGGGAAGATCCCACATGCAGCGGAGCGACTAGGCCCGTGAGCCACAGCTGCTGAGCCTGCGCGTCTGGAGCCTGTGCTCCGCAACAAGAGAGCCCGCGATAGTGACAGGCCCGCGCACCGCGATGAAGAGTGGCCCCCACTTGCCGCAACTGGGGAGGGCCCTCGCACAGAAACGAAGACCCAACTCAGCCATAAATAAATAAATAAAATAAAGAACTAATTCCAAGTGATTCTCAGCAACTTGTAAAAACAGGCTCACAAAAAGATTGCTTAATAATCCTGTGTTGGTTCTGTAACATTTGTATCTTACATCAATAACACGACACTCTATATAAGCTATACCTTAAACTTTAACTAATGGCTGTCTCCTCATTTGGTGATGAATCATGGTCTGTATCTGTCTAGTTCACCTCATTATATCAAATGCCTTGAACAGTGCCTGGTTCTCAGTGAAGCAAGGAAGAGGAATGGCTGCCAGTTTATCTCTAGAGGAAGAGGGCAGCTATGGAGTGATCATCATCTCATCTGAGCTTGAACTGAGACTGCAGAACTCTGAGATAATGAAAAAATCCGCAAGCAAGGATAGATAATCTTATCCAAAAGTCAAGCCTTGTAATTTCAATAAAAGAAAATGGAAACCCAAAGTGAACAAGGGTCTTACCAAAAGTGGCAAGTTCAGGACCAGAGTCCTTAGCCAATGGTACAGGGCTCCTTCCATTCCACTACATTGTCCAGCTGGGGGAAAACACAGAACCCAATGTGGAGTGCAAACAAACATGTCACCCAAATTCCAGTTCCTTTCTTTTAACTGAAATTCAGCAGCTAACAATCTCCTCCTTCATTATAGGTAGACATACCATAAATATGTCTACCTGTGATCTTTGCCTGATTTATTAATATATAACAAACAAAATAACACCATGTCTTATATGTAATATAAGTTGGATTCAAATTTGTTGCCATTGTTATATCTATAAAAGTTAGCCTGTGTTATAAATAAAATTGCTTTTATCATGCAAACTTAATTTTTCAATAATGCTTGTTTATTTGTCTTAAATGACAATTACAGGAAGAAAAATGATCCATTTACTAGTTATCTTTTAAAATATATAGTATGTAAAATTGAATGAATGTTATTTCATTCCTATACACTTCTGGTAATTGACTTTCAAAAGCTTAATAACATTTGCGTTTCTTTTATCTTTTCAGGAGCATTGTTTTAAACCCAGCCTATTTCCGAAATCATCTTCGTCAGGCAACAGTGTTTAGATGTTTGGAGAGATATTCAGAAGCTGCCCGGTATGTTTGTTATAACTTTTGTGAAGACTTATTTAGAGTTAAACTAATTTTATTCTCAGCTTCTGGTAAGAGCATAATAGAACTTTCCATTTCTCACATGGAATATGATTTTACCGGAATTATTGTCTTATAAACGGCAAACCAACAATTATTGACTATCTTTTTCTTTAATTAAAGCCATTCTGTGTTCATAGCTCTTAGTAAAATTCAAACTTTCCAGTCTTGAGGTCACTGATAATGATGGGAAAACTTCCAGGGAAGATTAGAAATGAACTTGACCTCTTGCTCTCAAGTATATTCCTGATCCTGGTTGTAAGGACACAATTTTGTGGCTATCTCTTTCTTGAGTTCTGGAAATAAAATCCAACCCACATAAAAAGGATACCAGCAGCCCATTTCTAGAGAAGACGGCATCAGTTATAACACCCAAGGTTGTTAGAGGTGTCCTAAAGTATTGTCTCTTGGACCCACAATATGTTTCATAAAAACCTGGTGAAGAAGCTCCTGATATTCTCATCCCCAGAACCTAGACTTACGTCAAAAATTGCAAGATTTGTGCAACAGCCTCAATGCTACACTCAGAATTCCTTTGCACCTGTGACAACCAACGCGTTTTATTCCTGAGTCAAGATCATCATATCAGACTCCCCTTCTCTTTGATAAATTCTCTCAAAGAATTTTCTTCATCTCTCAATGTATAGGTACCTATTGTTTCTTACCCATCCACTTTACCACCCCAGGAATTTATCAAGAAAGTGTGAGTGGTTTCTATACATACTCCAACCATAACTCCTAGGGAGAAATCCACAGTAATAGGAATGGGGAGCCTAGGTTGCTGGTGGCTACTATCTCTAGAACATTTGCAAATAACACTTTCTTGGAAAATGAAGTTTAAGAAATTTAAATAGATAATAGAATGATTCCATAAAATTGATACTATGAGTTTGACATGAATTCCATTTTATAAGATGGTCTTAGGAATTACTTGAACTCAATTAAACGATGGATATGGAAGGCAGAATTAATCTCAACTACTCTCACTTTGCAGTCAAACAACCAATATGCCACAATATCTATTTACCTGTGTGTTAGTGCCCACTTTTAAAAATTAGAATAGGTATCTATCAATCTCATTTTTACATTCTATTTTTCCTTATACTCTTTTCCTGAATGTTTTATCTTACATTACCTACATACGACTTCTTCCTATTTTTTTTTTATTAGTCCAACTTTTCATTTTGTCTACTGAGTTGTCCCTGTGGCTTATTCTCTTCCCACACACACTATGCAAATGAGAGGGAATTTAAGCGATGATAGTAAGCTTCCTTCTGTCCCACACTTTATAAAGGTCACTAGCTACAAATGAAGCTAATAAGCTCAGCATAAACAGATACAGTTATCTGTAAAATAGTTTTCTTTAAGAGGTGGTTCACTAATATGTCTTCTGACTCTAATCAAAAGATAATAGGAGAAAGCTAGATGCAACTTCAGAACTAGATTGTAACTAGTTAAAATTGCTAGTAGTGTGTTGGGTTAGGTTGTACAGACTCTAGAGAGCCCACTGTTAAATATTCAGGAATATTGGGAGAGCCAGTTGTTAACTGGAGAAATTAGCATTGCTGGGAGAATTTACACTATGGAAACTGGCAAATGCTACAAACCCAGGATTTTGGAGTTTGGGGGAGAGCCAGATACCAGTAGATCATTGACTATAACTTAATTGTATCAGCCTAACTGCTTGAGTTAAAGTGGTGATGAAAATTCTTTATGGTTCCTAAAATAAATGAATAAACAATGAGAACTTGAAAATTAGGAACTTGTCAGTACCTACCATGTAATATTGGCACTAAATATCCATTTACCTTGACATGTATATCCCTGAAGTGCAATAAGTGTATCTGTGTAATATCATTTGATGACTAACTTGACAATGATCCTTGAGAAAATTCCTGATAATTGTTGGCTATACTGGTGTGGACTTTCCAAAAGAGAAGCAGATACGAGTGTTTTTCATCTTGGTTTCCTTGGCAATTACAATCCTTAATACAGAGTATTAGTCATCCTCTTTTCCCCTCAAGGGAAAGAATACTATGAACCATGAACACGAATATCTTAGTGTCTCTTAGCTATTTGATTTCTAGTGTAAAACACTAAACACAAATCAATGTATTAAGCATTCATATTTATCAATCAATTGCTTGGATACTTAGGTAGTTTGCTTCAGGTCTCTTACAAGCACATTATATTAAAACCAATTGAAAAAGCCCACATATCAAGGTTATTTCCTCTAAGAAGCCAATCAGTCATGTTTCTGAGATTGAGAAGCACCTACCAAAGAATGCCATTACCATGTAACTTAGGAAGTCTTAAAACCATGATTCCCAGTGAAGTAGATCATCTTCCATCTGGTCCAAGACCATTTACAACCAGTCCCTGGAAACTGGGTTATCTAAAATTTTCTGAGCCTAACCAGCTCTACCCCGGAAGGAATTCATAGAGAACAGTCCAGAAAAGATTTCCAGGACAGCTTCACAAAATCCCAGATTCTCAACCAGAAAGGCTATAGGAAATGTGATTGAATAGAGGGTATCAGTCAATGGGCGTATTGACTGATTATGACAGGTATTATGACAATGGGCAGATCCTTTTATTTTATTGGTCAATATCTTTTCAGAAACATCATACCAGAAGAAAGAGCCCGAATATATAAATGGTAGGAAGCTGAATAAAAATAAGGATATTTAATTTTGATATAGGCTCTGCAGGGATGCTGGTCACCCTTGAGAAGACACCTGGCACCAGTTAAACTGATGAAATCACATTTTCATACCATAAATCTAAATTGAGATTACTGTAACCCCCACAAGAAACAGCCAACCTGTGAGGCCTTACCTGAAATAGCCAGTAGCCTAGCTCTTTAACATTGCTCTGTTTCCATGCCTATAAAAGTGTACATGTTGAGGGCTTCGCTGGTGGCGCAGTGGTTAGGAGTCTGCCTGCCAGTGCAGGGGATACGGGTTCGAGCCCTGGTCTGGGAAGATACCACATGCCGCGGAGCAACTGGGCCTGTGAGCCACAACTACTGAGCCTGCGCGTCTGGAGCTTGTGCTCCTCAACGGGAGGGGCCGCGATAGTGAGAGGCCTGCGCACCGCGATGAAGAGTGGCCCCCGCTTGCCGCAACTGGAGAAAGCCCTTGCACAGAAATGAAGATCCAACACAGCCAAAAATAAATAAATAAATAAATAAATAAATAAAATTTAAAAAAATAAAATAAAATAAAGGAATTCCTTGGAAAAAAACAAAAAGTGTACGTGTTGAAATAAAATGTTCTTGCTCAAATCTGTCCCTCCTCCAACACACACACACGCACACGCACACACACACACACACATTTGGCCTACTTTCATAAGAAAGATGATAAGCCAGGAAACAATATGCAGAGATGTAAAAAAGCATACAAACAAAAGTCAAGACTATTTTATGAAGGAGCTAATAACTTGATAATACGAACAGCAGAAAGTCTTTCATCTCTGTATGCTCACTGACTAGCACAGGCCTTGGCACAAACCAAGTTCGGGGTTTACAAATTAAACTAGCTAGTTTCTGAGTTTGTGATTACTAACCATTTAGCTGCATCAGTAAGGAGATATTACATGAAATTCTTGGTACAACCCTGGTTGAAAAGTAAATATTAAGAGTATACACATAGTAGTAAAGTCATGTGATAGGGTCATGCCTCCTACAGTGAAGATTCACGAGGCAAAAAATAGATGACATTGCACCTAATCTTTATTTAAGACCACTCTGTGTAAGAGGAAGCAAACAGAAGGTAACACTAAGCGAGAAAACACAACAAAGCCTCTTTATCCATCACTAAGGAAGAATTAGCTGTGTGTTTCTACATACGTGAACTAGACCAGGGGACACTAGAGCAGGAATAACACATTCAAATGCTTACAAAGCCCACGCATATGGTGTGTGAATTATAAGATAAAAGGGTGTTGTATGAACTACAGAAGACTGGAGCTCACTAACTAGAGTGACTGTACAATTTCTCTCTCAGACTGAACACTATGAGAGTGAAAGTGGGCACATTTAAGAATTATACTAGGAAAACAGGAATAAACCAGGACTATCATTAACACACTGGCCATATGGTCACCCTACCACTGGCCCTTCTGAAGGGAGTAGCCTTATTCAAGTCCAGCTAATGCTGCTGTATAGAAATATAGGTTCAGTGTTGCAGATTTTTCAAGAAATAGTATAATAATTCAGAGCTTTCCAAGAAATTTCTTGACTTTTAAATGTTGGCAATTACTTCAAGTTTTTCAAACACGGTGTCATCATAAGAAAGCTGAAGTAGTCCCATTCATGAAAATGTAGTTCTCTGAAGAATCAATTGGCCAGGTGACCAATTTGCAGAATTCATCAAATTTCAAGTTTACTAGAACCTTATTTTAAGAAATAATCTTACTGACAAATTAATATGAATACATTTTCTTATGTACATATTCCTCATGAATACATTCAGCAAATCTTGCTAATTTTTGAAAATTTTCAGTTTTTAAAAGCTATGGTTATAGGGCTTCCCTGGTGGCGCAGTGGTTAAGAATCTGCCTGCCAATGCAGGGGACACGGGTTCGAGCCCTGGTCTGGGAAGATCCCACATGCCGCGGAGCGGCTAAGCCCGTGAGCCACAATTACTGAGCCTGCGCGTCTGGAGCCTCTGCTCCCAACAAGAGAGGCCGCGACAGTGAGAGGCCCACGCACCGCGATGAAGAGTGGCCCCCGCTCCCTGCAACTGGAGAAAGCCCTCGCACAGAAACGAAGACCCAACACAGCCAAAAATAAATAAATAAATTTATTAAAAAAAAAAAATAGCATCTGATCAGGCAGTGTTCTCCAGAGAAAGCGACCCAACAGAAGATGCCCATGTACGTGTGTATAAATACGTGTGTGTGTATATGTTTAAAAAAAAAAAAAAAGCTATGGTTATAGAATGATTTATTCTCATAAATATGTTCTTCTTGTGTGTATGATTATTACTCTACTGTTCTTGAATATTCTATGACTATTTTCTTCTTATTAACATAACCAAAATTTTAATTTGGAAGTTTAACAATTTATACTAATTTCTTTCTCATATTTTAAAAGCCATTTTTTTTGTTTTTAACATTTCATCATTTTTAAGATCCATTCCCCAATTCTTGGAGAGTTAGCAAATTTGCCTGTGTGATCAAATGTATTTTTAACTGTTTATAGCATTTACAACAACTTGTATTTAACGAGGAGATTTTAATAGCATTCCACTTTATCTCCTGAAGCTAGAAAAACCAAGATAGGGAAAATGAACAGTGAGCAACACAGCACAATCTGGGCTGTGGATCCCACAGAGGGGAGACTGAAGAACAGAGAGAAACCGTAGGCCGCAGAACCCTGGAGCCCTGGCTCCTTCGAATCCATCTGTAGGATGAATACAAATTTTTTAAAGAGTTAAAATAAGCTGTCTTAGTAAATAAGCATATTTATAAATTTAACAAATTGGTCATTTGACAAACTCATCATCTGATGAATTGATTGGGAGCCAACAGAAGGCTGTGGGCCACAGCATCAGATTTGAAGCCGGGAAGTCAAGTCCTCTCTCCAGCTCTAAAGGAATACTGGAGTTGAATTCCTCAACAGTAAAGGCTGAGCTTCCTCCTACCAGCATGAGGATTCCTTCCCACATCAAAGTTTGTGCAAGGCCAGCTGGGGGAAGATTTTAGTCTAAAAACAGCAGTCCACTGTTAGAAAAAGGTGTTACCTTACAGAGTTCAACAGCTTCAGTTTACTATCTACAACAAATCTGGTCTGCTCTATATTTTGAAATAATATTATTTAGTGCCGTGTAATGTATGTAATATTGTGAGAAATAGAGTAAATAATACAATATGTAGTATAAAATTTTTTAAATCTTTGCCCTGCTTAAAGTACTGCACTAAATGACACACTGGATTTCGGAGCTATTGTATATTACATGTGCTTTTCAGGATTAAAAAAACAAATTGGTGAGATGCCACCAAGTTGTATCTGTCTGCTTCTTAATACACTAAGAATTTTCTCCCTCCTAGCTATTTCTCAGCTTTGCCTCTCTCACTCTTGACCTCTGACAGTGCCTTTCAGTTCACTCCTATTTTATCATTTTGGCTACCTGCCATTCCCATCCTCCTTCTCTGCACTTCCCTTTTTTCTTGTTTCATGACACTTACCTTTTCTGAAAAAAAGAAAAGTCCCTTCTTTGTGAGTATCCCCTTGCTTCTGGTCATTAATAAGCCATTCTCCAAGCATCTCATTCATTCTGTAAGACTTTGACTTTCCTTGGTAATTGCCATTGTTTTAACTAACTAGTGGTTACATTTGTTTTTGCTTTATCTTATTTTTGATACTCTGAGACAAATTAGAATATTTGAATTTTCAAGAAATCTGCTCTATGGATGAATGTACAATGAAAATCTCAAACAATAAATTCCTTAAAACACAGATTCTTTTAGAAATGAATTGTCAGCTATGGCTAAGGTGTGACACATTAGAGTATCAATGTTTGAATGAGAATTAGTTTAAACACTTAAGGTCTGGGCTCTGCATGGGTATCAGGATGTTCTAGGGATGTTTCTTTGCCAGGTAGTATGTTACTGTTAAGCCAAATCAAAACAGGATATTTCAAGATGCATGAATTCATAGCTACCCTCACTGACAAGCCAAACAGTAGAGGTTAGTAGAGGTGGGAGTAGGTAAGTTTCCTGAGACCCAGCAGGGGATTTGGGGATTTGATTTTGTTGTTGTTTTCTTATGTAAGTTGGTCCTACTGGAAATTGAAAATAATGCATATATAAATCACAATCTGTCAAAAGAAAAGGGTGACCCCAAAATTAACTGAAGTGTTTGTTCAGAAATCTGGTAACATAAGGCAGTGGTGTTGCTGTAGATAAGCAGTCACTCAGGGGTAGTAGTACAGTAGCAACAACGAAGAAACTGTGTCAGCTTTTTTGGTGTCATGGAACTCTATGATTTTAAATGAGATTATTAGGTATCTTGCAAGGGAGGAGAATATACTGACAGGCAGACTCAAGACAAGTGATTCTGAAGAGATGATAGTAGTGTTGGGAGGTTATTTTAACAGTTCTGATTCAACTGGAAGTGTAAAATCCATTCATTCACCATGCAGGATGCTAAAAATACATCACAGGGTTTTTTGGTTAAAGTAAATTCTCATTTATGCCCACAAATAGATTAAATGAAGACTATAGGCTAATTTTTATTCTTAAATTGGCCATCTGCCTGAAGGGCTTTCTTTCTTTTTACTGGAGGCAGTTCACCACTGCGAGAACAGCTTTCGTGTGGTCTGGCATTAGTCAGTCATACATAACACACAGTTAGGCATGATCATTCCACCACTAAATTGACTTTCCTTTTCCCTACATATGACAAAGCTGCATGAACCCTAAGCACTGTGAAAATGTTGCTTCCTTATGTATGATTTCTAAAACTGACATTAATAAAGAGATATTTAGTCATTTCACATGACTTAGGTTAAATATAAGACTACAGCACACCCAATTTTTATATGTGTAAGGTGTAGTGTTTGTGATTTCAAGGAAAAAAGTGAACACTAAAATATACTACAGCTTCACGTTTCTAGCCATCTATTAGGTATTAAGGATTTAACATTGCAGATTTATAAATGTCTAACTTTATAATAAAAACGCTAAATGTAAGGCTATAATGACATCAGGTGGCTTAAAAAGTAATTCTGTTGCCTTAAGAAAAGTTTTGAACATGATCTAAATTATAAGTAAATTACTTCAAGGACACATAATCTTACATAAATATAGAAAAAAATTTTACATCAGGCTGTTAACAACAACATCTGAAAATCCATTAGAGAAAAAAAAACATTGAGTTTGTGAATTCTCCATCTTGCTGATGTTTATCACGGTATTTTTGTCCCTTTTCTCTTTTGAATGGTATGCTATGCATTTGCATTACCTTTAAACATTTCTAAAATAATTTAGAAATGCACAATTCTTGGACTGTGTGCACTTTCTGCAAATATTGGTCTAGAAAACATGTAGCAGAGTACAGAGAAAGATTTCTCTTTTTTGCTATAGATCCAACCTTGCATCTTTTAAAAAGTGGGTGGAGCAATGAAGACAATGTAAGAGAGAATGCAGAAAAGCCCTAGGGTGTCACGTTTAAAATATGAAGAAATAAAGATCTCTTCCCTCCCTTCTTCCCTTCAATCAGACATCCACCTGATTCCATATTTTCTACAATAACAGAATGTAGAAAACCAATTAAACATTCAAAAGTTTAATCCAAAGGAGCTACAGTTTAACTCAGAGTTTTGTGCTGTTTTCTAATATCTAAGTGTTGCCAAGTGAATCACTTTAGTCTGTAAATGTTAAAATTATGATAAATGGATCAAAAGCTCCATGTTTTTAATCTGTAAATTGGAGATAATAATAGCATCTGTGTCACAGAGGTTATTATGAGGATAAATGAGACAATTTATATTGTGCACTTAGCACAGTACTTGGCACATCATAAACTCTCAATAAAGAATGAGCTATTATCATTGTTTCTGTTGTTGTTAACAATTAGAGCTCTTTGAAGATAGCTGAGGCTACCTCAAGAGACAATGAGTTTCTCAACATTGAAACCAGAATTTGTTGAGCAGTCCTTTGGCTGAAGTACTGCACTACGAGAGACGAGCTTGCACCCCAAGACTATTTGATCCCATCTCACTCTGAATCAGCACATCTGTGTTTTTGGAAAGACCACTGTTAACAAGGGGTTGAAGGACAAGATTCTCGCTGCTTTAAGGAGTTAAAAGAGGCAAGATTGTGACTTTAAAATATTTTTGTGTATGAATATATTATGAATTTTAGCATCCTGTTTCAGTCTGAGTGATATTCCAATTATTCTTTAAGGGAGTTACAATGTGGAGGTCTCTGGGGTTGGCAGGTGGAACTTTAAATCACACAGAGAAAAAGAAGTGTTCAGTCACCTGGTTTTTATGCCAATTCTCCCTTTTTTCCTTTCCTCAGTTCTGTCAAAAATAGCAATACCTTGACAAAAGATTTAGGCTGGAAATACTAACACTGCCAGAAACTAAAATTCTTCACCCTTCTTTTTAATACCTGCATTGGTCCATCACACTATTTTGCACATAAATTAATTCTGATGCCACTAATTGTGAAAATTGCTTATAAGTCAAAAGTTCTGATTTTGTATCTGTCTGCTAAAGAGGAATCATCTACACTAGAGAATTACAGTCAAGGCAGAAAGAACTGTGTTTTACTCCCAGGGCTACAAATGACTGGCTATGTGTGACCTCGGGCAAGTTAATTAAGTAAGCTCTTTGAGTTTCAATTTCCTCAACCATAAAATGAAGATAATAATACTACCTTACAAAGTAAGCATAAGGATTAAATAAAATAATGAATATAAAACACTAAACTCAGTGCCTGGCACATAATAAGTCCTCAATTAATTATTGCTGTTGCTATCGTTGTAACAAGCTTTGAAGAATGAGGTTTAAAATCCTAATACATTCACTCTGAATTAATTCTATTGAGTGAAACTTTGGTATAAACATTATACTACTAAACTACTACCCCAGTTTATCTCCATTTTAGCAGCTGTCATCTATGACCTCCTGCTCTTTGCCAAACTTTATGTCAGATGCTTGTCTTGCATCATCTTTGTTCCTCACAACTCTGCAAAGAAATTATATTCTGCATTTTTTAGGTGAGAAAACTTAAGCTACAGTTTGAATGACTTGTCAGAAATCACACCATTGATAAGTAGCAAATCTGAAATTCGAGCTTAATCTTATCATCAAATGCCTATTCCTGCACACACACAAAAAAACACATTTGGTATTGTGAGACTTTTTCATATTTGCCATTTGGGTAAGTTTGAAATGGCATTGCCTTATTGTGAGTCACATTTTCTTTTTTATTATTATTACTAATAAGCCTGTGCATTTTTAATATTTATTGGTTAATCACGTTTCCTCTTTAGTGATATGCTCATTTGTATATTTATCTTTTGCTCATTTCTTATTGAATTGTCTTTTTATCATTAAATTTAGGAAGCTTTATATATTCTGTATACTAATAACTTTTGGTAATATGTGTTGCAAGTAATTTTTTCCAACTTATGGCTTGTATAATCATACTCTTCATGATATTTTTGATAAAAAATAAGCCTAAAGACTTAGTTTTAATGTAGTCAAATGTATCAAATTCCTTTATGATTTGCACCTTTTGAGTTTTAAGAAATATTCCTCTATTCCAAGCTCATCAAGATAGCCTCCTGTATTGTCTTCAAAAATTTTAAAGTGTTCTCTTTGCCTTTAAAGTTTTGACCCAATGATAATTGATATTTAGGTATGGTGTGAGGTAGGAATCTATTATCATGTTTTTCCCTCAATGGACAGTCAATTATCTTGACATTATCTTACTAAATCCTTTTGCTATTGATCTTCAACGTTGATTCTGTCTAGATCAGTTTTACACATATGAATATGTTGATTTCTGGTCTGCATTCTACTGATTCATCTATTTGTCTGTTGCACTGCCAAGACTACACTATCCTACATAGAATGGTTTTATAATATATCTTGATAACTAGTAAAGCAAACCTCCCCAACTGATTCTTTTTCAAGAATGTTTTATCTATTATTGGCCTTTTACTCTTCCACCAAAATGGTAGAAAGAGTGAATCTGAATTCCAAACCAGGATAGTGTAACTTCTGGTTAGGAATTCCCAAGGAAGACTTTCTTACTTTTTCTTGTGCTCCACCAGGATTCAAGGTCAAGACTGGCATGTAGTTCCACTATTTTGTTCTGTAAGAGTTTCTCCTAGCTCTTTCATGGAAAATGTTATCTCTTAAAGAAACCATTATGCAGGTGGTCTTCTATTCAATCTTCACTATGCTTGGACCTCAGGCTATGTCTCCTTTCCCCTATGCACATGTCTTCTTAAAAGACAGCTACTAGACCAGTAAATATTAACCACAAGCAAACCAGCTGTCCCAAAATAGGAGAGACAGAAAAAGAGAATCCCAAGTCACTGGAAGAGCAATCTCTGAGCAGAAACCTCCATGGAAACCAGTACTGGGATAGGAAAACCTGAACTGTAACTGACAAATTTCTGGAGGCTCAATGTTGAAAACTTTGAGAGGTTAAAAATTTCAGGGTGTGGGGGGGGATCCAGTCATAGGGAGACCCCTACACTTTTGTGAGTTTCATCTCCAGGTGCTCTACCAGGTCCTCACAGTGAATACGGGAGGAAAATTCCACCATGCTTCCAGCAGAAGGATGGGAAAAGAAACTATTTTGAAATATGCCAGAGCATTCTGTTCTCTTTAGCAAGTCCTGCCTTCAAGTGAACCTACTTTACCAGAGCCTGACATACCTGGAGGAAGAGAAATACCCAGCTCCAGCTCATTCTAGCCTTCCAAATGAGGAAAGAGGAATACCCAACTCCAGTCCTTTTTTGCCATTGCGTCACACCTAAATGGGGTTACAAACTGGGAAGCATTGGTGAAGTTCACAGTCCAGGAACACAGGTTCACCTAATGTAAATCACAGACTGAGACCTAATCATAGAACTTCAGAAAGCTTACCCTCCCCCAACACCTCACCACTACCTACCAAAAGCCTATTTACTGCAGTTCCTTCTACCTAAGGAACGACCCATACTTCATGTCCCCCTTGTAACAGAAAGTTATAATGCATACTAAAAAGCTAAAAGACAGAGTATGAAGAAACAAGCATCAGAACCAGAATGATGTGTAGCAGGAATGTTGGAATTATCACAATGGGAACTTTTAAAAATATATAATTAATATACTAAGGGCTTTAAAAAAACAAAACATGCAAGAACAGATGGATAATGTAGGCAGAGAAATGAAAATTCTAAGAAAAAAACAGAAATACTAGAGATCAAAAACAATGCAACAGAAATGAAGAACGTCTTCGATGGGCTCATTAGTAGAGTGCATATGGCTGAAAAAAGAAACTCTGAGCTTTGAGGATACGACAATAAGAATTTCCAAAAAAGTACACTGAAAAGCAAAAAGAAAAGGGACTGAAAAAAAACAGAATATCTAAGAACTGTGGGAAAACTATAAAAAGTATAACATATATGTAATGGAAACACAAGAAGGAGAAGAAAGGAACAGAAGCAATATTTGAAGCAATGACTGAGAATTTCCAAATAGTATTGTTAGACACCAAAACACAGATCAAGGAGCTTAGAGAACACCAAGCAGGACAAATGCCAAAAACCTACACCTTGGCATATCATTTTCAAATCACAGAAATTCAAAGAAAAAGAAAAAATTCTGAAAAGAAGCCACAAGAAAAAAAAAAAATCTTACAAATAAAGAAGCAAAGATAAGAATTACATCTGACTACTCCTCAGAAACCATGCGAGCAAGAAGTAAGTGGATGAAATATTTAAAGTGTTGCAAGAAAAAAAACCCACCAACCTAGAATTCTGTATCTTGCAAAAGTATCCTTCAAAAGTGAAGGAGAAATAAAACTTTCTCAGACAAACAAAAATTGAGAAAATCTGTTGCCAGTAGATCTGCCCTGCAAGAAATGTTAAAAAAAAAAAAAAAAAGTTCTTCAAAGAGAAGGAAAATGATATGATATAGGTCAGGAACTCAGGTCTATAATACATAAATAAAGGGACAGCATGAAAGAATGAATAAGTGAAGGCAAACTAAAAACATTTAATTTTTTTTACTCTCAAATGAGCTAACTGATAAGTTTATTGAAAATAATAATAGCAAAATATATTCAATTATGAATGCTTGTGTCTATGTATATAGGCACATATGCATGCTTACAGATTAGTGAAATGAATGACAACAATGATACAAGGGATGGGAGGGATGAATTAGGAATATTTTGTTATTTTAAGGTACTTGCACTATCTGTGGAATGGTATAGTGTACTAGCATATTTGAAAGTGTACTTGGATTAGTTGTAAATGTATATCGGAAATTCTAGGGCAACCACTGATAAAAGTAAAAAAAAAAAAGTATAATTGATATGCTAAAAATGGAGGAAAAAACTGAATCATATAATATGCTCAACCAAGAAGAGAAAAGGCAGAAAAACTGTGGAAGACAAAAATAGGAAAAATGGCAATATAAAACAGTAACAAATATGGTAGATATTAATCCAACTCATCAATAATCATTTTAAATGTTAATGCTCTAAATATACCAATAAAAGACAGAGATTGTCAGAGTGTATAAAACAATAATACCTAACTGTATCCTGTCTACAAGAAACTCAATATAAATATAAAGACATATACAGATTAAAAGTAAAGGGATAGAGATATACCATGCTAACACCAATCAAAAGAAAGTGGGAGTATCTGTATGAATTTTAAACAGAGCAGACTTCAGACCAAGGAAAGTTTTCAGGGATAAAGAGGAACATTATATAATGGTAAATGGATCAATACTTCAAGAATATATGACGGGGCTTCCCTGGTGGTGCAGTGGTTGAGAATCTGCCTGCCAATTCAGGGGACACGGGTTCGAGCCCTGGTCTGGGAAGATGCCACGTGCCGCGGAGCAGCTGGACTCGTGAGCCACAATTACTGAGCCTGTGCGTCTGGAGCCTGTGCTCTGCAACAAGAGAGGCTGCGATAGTGAGAGGCCCGCACACCGCGATGAAGAGTGGCCCCCGCTTGCCATAACTAGAGAAAGCCCTCGCACAGAAACAAAGACCCAACACAGCCATAAATAAATAAATAAATACTTTAAAAAAAAAAAATAATATATGACAATCCTTAATGTGTATGTGCCTAACAACATAGGATCAAAATATATGGGACAAAAACTAGACAAATGCAAAGAGAAATAGATGAACCCACCATTATAGTTGGAGATTTTAAGACCCCTTCATCAGAAATGAAGAGATCCAACAGGCAGAAAATCAGTAAAGACACAGTTGAACTCAACAACACCATCAATCAACTGGACAAAATTGACATCTATAGACTACTTCATCCAACAACAGCATATTATACAGTTCCCTCTTTCTCATAGGAAATATTCACCAAAATAGACCACTTCTAGGCCATTAAATACACCTTAACAAATTTGAAAGAACAGAAATCATACAATGTCTGCTCTCAGACCACAGTGGAATTAAACTAGAAAAGAATAACAGAAACATAGCTGGAAAATCCTCCAAATACTAGGAGGTTAAACATACTTCTAACTAACACATGAGTCAAATAAGAAATCTTAAGAGAAATTTTTAAATATTTCCAACTAAAAGAAAATGAAAATACAACTTATCAAAATGTGTCTGTGCAGCAAAAGCAGTATTTAGAGTGAAATATTTAGTCTTGAACACATATATTAGAAAAGAAGAAAGATCTGAAATCAATAATCTAAGGTTTCACTTTAGGAAAGTAGAAAAATTAGAGCAAATTAAATCCAAAGTAAGCAGAGGAAAAGGTATAATAAAAATTAGAGCCAAAATCAATGAAATTGAAAACAGAACATTATTAGAAAAAAAATCAACAGAACAAAAACTGGTTCACTGAAAAGATCTATAAAATTAACCAGTTACTAGCTAAGCTAAGAAAAATAGAGGGGCACAAATTACTATGTCAGAAATGAAAAAGGGAACATCACTACAGATTCCTTAGACGTTAAAAGGATATTAAAGGAACACTATGAACAACTCTATGCCCACAAATTTGATAACTTAGATTAAATGGACCAATTCCTTTAATGACACAATTTGCCAAAATCCACAAAGAAGAAGTAGACAATCTAAAATGGCCTATACCTATTAAAGAAACTGAATCAATATTTGATAACCTTCCAGAACAGAAACAACCAGGCCCAGGTAGTAGGTTCACGGGTGGATTCTGCCAAACACCTAAGGAAAAATTATACCAATTATCAACAATCTCTTCCAGAAGATATGACCAGAGAAAATACTTTCTAACTCATGCCATGAAGCCAGCATTACCCTAATCCCAAAATAAGACAAAGACATTACAAGAAAAAAACAAAAACAAAAATATATCTCTCATGAACCAATATCTCTCATGAACATAGATGCAAAATCCTAAACAAAATATTAGCAAATTGAATCTAGCAATATATTAAGAGATTATATACCATGACCAGATGGGATTTACCCTAAGTATGCAATGATTGTTCAGTATTTGAAAATCAGTTAATGCAACCCATCACATCAATAGGCTAAAAAAGAAAAATTACATGATTATATCAATAGATGCAGGAAAATCACCTGACAAAGTCCAACATCCACACATGATAAAAAACTCAGAAAACTAGAAATAAAGGGGAACTTCCTCACCTTGATAAAGACTACCTACAATAAAAACCTCCAGGTAACATCATGCTTGATGAGAAACTTGAAGCTTTCCCACTAAGATCAGGTATAAGGTAAGGATGTCCCCTTTCACAACTCCTTTTCAACACTGTAACGGAAGTTCTAGCTAACGCAATAAGACAAGAAAAAAAGTATACAGTTTGGGAAGGAAGAAACAAATCTGTCTTTATTCTCAGATGACATGATCACCTGTGTAAAAAATCTGAAAGAATTGACAAAAAACACCTACAACTAATAAGCAGTTATAGCAAGGTTGCAAGATACAAGTTGAACATACAAAGGCCAATTGCTTCCTATATACCAGCAATAAACGGGTGGAATTTGAAATTTAAAACATATTACCATGTACACTAGCATCCAAAGAAATGAAATACTTGGGCATAAAACTAACAAAATATATTTGAGATCTACATGAAGAAAACTATAAAACTCTGATGAAACGTATCAAAGAACTAAATAAATGGAGAGATAGTCTATGTTCATGGATAGAAAGACACAATATTTTCAAGACGTCAGTTCTTCCCTCCTTGATCTATAGATTCATTCCCAACCAAAATCCCAGCAAGTTATTTTATGGATATCAACAAACTAATCCTAGAGTTTATATAGAGAGACAAAAGATCCAGAATAGCCAACTCGATCTTTAAGGAGAAGAGCAAAGTTGGAGAACTAACACTACCCAACTTCAAGATTTACTATAAAGCTACAGTGATCAAGACAGTGTGGTATTGGGGGAAAAAATAGATACATAGATCAATGGAATAGAACAGAGAACCCAGAAATATACCCACATAAAAAGAGTCAACTGATCTCTGACAAAGGAGCAAAGGCAATATAATAGAGCAAAGATAGTCTTTTCAACAAATGGTGCTGAAACGACTGGACATACACGCACGCGCACTCACACACACACAAATCTAGACACAGACCTTACATCATACATAAAAAAATTAACTCAAAATGGATCATAGACCTAAATGTAAAACACAAAACTATAAAACTCCCGCAAGGTAACATAGAAACTATGTTACTACAATGGTAGATAAATGTCATTAAACATTCGTCAAAACCCATAGGATATACAACACCAAGAGTGAACCCTAACATAAACTATGGACTTTGAATGATAACAATATGCCAGTGTAGGTTCATTGATTGTAACAAATGGACAATGAGGTGTGGGATGTTGATAGCGGGGGGAAAGTGTGAGTGTGTAGGGACAGGGAGTATATGAAAAATCTCCCTACCTTCTACTCAGTTTTGTTGTGAACCTAAAGCTGATTTTAAAAAATAAAGTTTATTAATTTAAATTTTTTTTTAATTTACATAATTTTTTAAAGATCCTCTAATGAATGCTAAAGTTAGTAGGCAAGCATTTGAGGAGAAACATGATATTAGCATAGACTCAAAATATCTCCCCAAATATTTCTCAATGGAAAAGGGAAACCTAGTAACTTGCTGGTGAAGAAAAACGGCAAATACTACCTTAATCAAATTATCAAGGTTAATATCACCAGTAATAAAACATCAACATTGTACCCCCTGGTTGTATGCAATGAGAAAGACAACACGTTACTTCTATAGTATTCTTGCCTAAAATACATAATTTCACCCTAATCATGAGAAAACATCAGACAAATTCAATTTGGGACACATTCTATATAGTAACCAGTCATTACTCATTAAAAGTATCAAGGCCATGAAAGAAAAGGAAAGAATGAGAAAATATCAAAGACTGGAGGACACTAAGGAAACACAACTTAAACGTACTGTGGCATCCTTGATTGGATCCTGGAACAGAAAAAGAGCATGAAGGAAAAAAACTGGTGAAATTTGGAAAAGCCTGTAGTTCAGTTAATAGCAATGTGCCAGTATTAATTTCCTGGTTTTATTCATTGTACTACGGTTACGTAAGTTGTTAAAATTAGAGCAAGCTAGGGGAAACTGGGTGGAAGAATATATGTTAACTCTGTTCTATTTTTGCAATCTTTCTGTAAATTTTAAATTCTTTCAAAATAAAAAAAAAATTTAAAAACACCTGTTTGTTATGTTTGTTTTCAGTCTGTGTTGTTTAAGAGTATCAGCTGTTCTGAGTAGGGTTTCTCTGATCATCTTATCCACCATAGTCCCAAATTTGAAAGCCAAGACTTAACATTTTAAAGACATATTTATCATCTTTCTCTCCCAGCCTATTTTGGGATATCCTTTGCCTGCTATAATTTAAGAACATGTTCTTTTTCTACATTTTATATCTCCTACAGAATCCATCTTAATTTTAGCTTCTGAAGCTTATTCTGCTATTCTTTTATACTTTTCTTTAACTACCTGAATCACAAAATCAGGTGCTAATAACATCATTAGAATTGGGGTTAGACAATCAGGATCAGCAATCCAGTATTATCACTTAGAATTGTGTTGGCTTCAGCAAGACCCTTAGCCCCTATGAATGAGGAAAATAATAATGCTAGTATCTGGACTCAAGTCTCTAAAAGCTATTATGAGAACCAACTTTCTCTTTTCCCCCAGGTTCCCTGACATCACAGTCTCTAAATTTTTTCCCACTTCTCTAACTTTTCCTTCCCAATCTCTTATTCCTAAACCCACTGCTTAAAAATCAGTATTTTCAAAGGTTCTATCCCCTTTACTCTTTTTTAAAATTGTGCATTTTCTTTTCCTTGGCCAGTCAATCGCCTATCCTGGCTTCAACTAATCAATATACTAATGACTCCAAAATTCATGCCTACATTCTCAGATCTTGCTCCCAGCCTCCACATTTATATATTCAAGCACCTTCTGGTTATCCCTATTTGGCTGTATTATAAGCATCTCTATCAAAACACGCTCTAAACTGAACTCTCTATTGCTCTCAAAAACTTACTCTCCAGTATCTTTATTGTTGAACATAAGGGACTGATTAATTAAATAGTGAAAATACCCACAGAATACAATGCAACCATTTTAATTAATGGACAGATAATATTTACTAATGTGGAAGATATTCTCAACATATCATTCATTTTTAAAAGCAAGTTAAAGAACAATATGTGTAGTATGCTTTATTTAAAGAACAAATTTGGACACATCTCTCTCCAGACTAATTACTTCAAATGGCTCTCCATAATCTACAAAATAAATCCTGGCAAAAAAATTAACGGTCTCATAATTAAGACCCTGTTTATCTCTCTAAACCCCTTTACACACATACAAACACACACACGTGCACACACTTTTCAATACTGACATACTACCCAAGCACAGCATGCTGTTTCATGCTTGTGCACATTTTCACATTCTATCTCAGAACAGCTTTTCCCTCTTTGGTCACCTGTGAAGCCTTTCTTGGGGCCCACCCCCTGGGAAGGTTTCCTTGTCTCCATTTTCTCCAAATAGGATCAATTATTCTGTTTTCTGTACTATTTCTGTGCCTTCTTTTGACAGCTACTAGTGCATATTTTATGTCATAACTATTTCCTTAAATGTCAATTTATCTTAAAAGACCATGGGTTTCTTGAAGATGAAGAACTGACCAATTCACCTTTCGTACCTTCACTACCCATCTTCATGACTCAGTCACATTAGTCACAGTATAAATATTCGTGGAACTGAAATTAGAATGCATATGAAAGCACATATCACAAATAGAGTGCTCTGAAATGAAAAATGGTATTATTGCTATTTAAATTCATGCTGTAACAACTGACATTTTAATCAGCATTACAAAGAACAAATTCTTCCAGAGGGGGCTTCTTACCTAGATTAACAAAATCTAGAATCTAATAGTAAAGTAGGTAAGATCCCCTTAGACCATATATCTATATATAAAAATACAGAATAAAAGAGAGGCACCATCTTCCAAAACTTTATAAAAGTCAACAAAAGAATTTACTGGGAATAATTTGACCTAGACTCTGTAATGAAAACTTTATGTTTTTTATCTACATCTTACATGACTTGAGTTTCCCCAAGCCTTATCAACTCATGAACACAAATCAAACCATAATAATGGCAGCAACTCAATATACTGGCTTATATCCCCACCTGCATAATATAAGACTTTACTTCTCCCCCAACTTACTTGGGATTCTTGCAAACTGACTCACATGCACTCCAGAAAAAGGATACAGCTGAATAACATGATATGAAGAGGTTAGCATTTAATGTCGTTATCTAAGACCCCCCCCCAAAAAAAAGAGGTAAAGTCAAATATCCTTCAACGTCTATTGTCCACTATCATCATGTACATGGTGTTGCGTATACAACATATATACGAATATGCTCACAAAATAGGTAATGTTTATTGTAATGTTCAGGATATAATTCCAAAGAGATAATATATTCAGAAACCATCACTCAAGGATATCTCTGCTTGGAATACTTCAGCAAATTAATGAAGATTCTCTTTGTTGGCCCTTCTTTTTCATCCTCATCATTTCATCTTCCATAGATGACTTTATCAGTCCATATAACTCTTCCTTAGCCCTCATTTATCTAAGATTTTCCTGTAAGGCTTGGAGGACTGCCCACTTGCCAGGCAGATGTTTGATCTCTTTGCCATTGATCAGGGAAACCGTTACATCTTTCTCACATTTTAAAAATAGGTTTCAAACTTGCAAGGATTATTGCTGATTTGACTGACTCCATTCCCTGCCTGTGGGCTTAAGCTTATTGAATAAAATGGTGAGCTCACACTGGGCTCTATTTAAATCTTCATCTTTCCTTTTATCTTTTGATCAATATTTTGGAATCCAACTAGGTTAAATGCATGCATAATGTGACCTTGCTATTACTGGGGTTTCATATCAGTCTTGAGTCTCTGGGTTCCTCACCAAGGAACTGGGAACAAGTTCCAACCCCAGGGGCTAAAGGAACTCTCTATCTGCTAGCATAATGTGGATACTTCCTTAGGGATCCCATAACATTCTTTTCCTAGGTTTGTTGTGTTCTAAGTGTAATTGCTCAAAAGAATATCTTTGAGTCATGGGTCTCCAACAATTTATTTATGTGAAAGATTTTGCTTTCCTCAAATAAATTCTGTAAAATCCTGGCCATGGCACTAGGTTCCTAAATCCCTGCCTCTCCTGCACGAATGATTGCATGCATTCAATCAGGGATGCAAGCTCTAACCCTTTGATGGGAAGAGTCCTTTCCTGAAACAGGAAGAGCTAAAATGGATCCCATCTGTACAGGGCCTTGAGACCTCTTGTGTCTCACCTTTTGATCATCCCCAGGTCAGTAGTAGCAGCTCAGAAGTTCATTAACAGGCTTACTATTAAATCTCTGCTACCCAGAATCAAGCAGATTACATGAGTGCAATACGAGGCAGGGTCTCCACTACACTCACTGTGAATAGTAGATACTTGTAATTCACATTGAACCACCCTGGCCCTCAATCCTCCCTGCCAACACACCTAGAGCCCCATACCTTCCTCCAAGGGATACACTTATTCTCTTAAGGTTTTCATGAAATTGAGAATTTTAAGATGTTCTTGCTGCAGTCTACTCTTCTGTGAACTGGTATGATTTGTTTCTCCATGCCCACAGAACTGGTTCCTTCTTTCCTTAAAAACAACTCACATGAAAAAACACTTGCCAGCTGTTATTGCCTTCTGAAATTATTCATTTATTTTTTAATTTATAAATATGCTACCATTACTTAACGCCTATGGGCACATTTGCAAAACCAAAAACACAATTTAAAAAATAAGACAAACATCATGCAAACTGTGGTTTGGAATAAAAAAAGAGAGCACTGTCTCTGCCTATATTAAACCCCCTTCAAGCAAACATCTAAATAAACAGATGGACAGTGGACTGTGCCCCCAAAGAAATGTAAATGCTTCCTCAAATCAATACCATGAACAAGTTCAGGGGTGCAAAAGCTTCTCCTGAAAAGGAAAGGGTGATCATCTTGTAAACTTAACATCTGCCATGCTAGAAGCTAACATCTCCCTTCTAAGGTCTTCCATGCATTCTATCCCAAAAGCTCAATAATATAAATACTACTTTAAATGACACATAATAAGTGCTCAATAAACAAATAGTTGTTTGCTTTTAACATGCAGACCACTTTAATTCCCAACTCTTTCGCTGTCCTTATGCTGTTTGCCATACCTGGAATCTCTTTTTTTTTTCTTCCTTCAACCTTGCTGTGTTCTCTTTTTATCTAAGGAACAGTCAAGAGAAATTTTACTTTATGTTAATGTAGTTGTTTGTGTGTGTTGAATAATCTATGAAGTAGTGAAAATACATCAACGTTTATTAGCCAGCCTTTCTGATTCCAATCTATAAATTAAAAGCTACAAAATGAGCATTTGGAAAGCACCATTTCAGCATAAATCAAGGCTTCTATGGATTACATCTCCTGAAAAATTCTATAAGAAAGTCATACAGCAAGCTGTCTAAGGATAAATACAGGTATCTCTAAGAAAATATATATCCAATAGAAAAAATGCACATATATATGCATTTTTTCCATAGACTCCTGAGTCAGGGAAAAAGTTAAATCAAGTTATAAGAATCTATTGCAGAATATTACTAAGTGAAAGAAGCCAATCTGAAAAGGCTACATACTGTAAGATTCCAAGTATATGACATTCTGGAGAAAGCAAAGCTATGGAGACAGTAAAAGTTCACTGGTTGCCAGTGGTGGGGGTGAGGGAAGGGATGAATAGGTGGAGCACGAAGGATTTTTAGGGCAGGGAAAATACTCTGTATGATGCTGTAATGATGGAAACGTGTCATTATACATCTGTCCAAACCCATAAAATGTACAATAAGAGTGAACCCTAAGGTAAACTATGGGTTTTGGGTGATTATAATGTATCAGTGTTAAGTTCGTCAATTGAGACAAATGTACCAGTCTAGCGGGGAATGTTAATAATGGGGCAGAGGGTATATGGGAAATCTCTGTATCTTCCTCTCAACTTTACTGTGAACCTAAAACTGCTCTAAAAAATAAAGTCTTAAAAAAAAAAAAAGAATCTATTGCAGACTCCTATATAATCAGCTGTGCCTGGAAGAAGGAATAAAACAAGCAGAAAATGAGATTCTTGTCCTTGAATAGCTTACAATTCTACTAGAGAAAAGGTAAACAATTCTCTCTACAGAGTATTAAACAGGTTCATTGAACCATGGAGGGTGACATGCCACAATGCATTCATGCTGTAAAACATTTCCCCTGAGAGAATAGCAGATCACATCATTTATCACCTGAATTAGGAAAATTTTGAGAGTGAAAGAGGCCCTATTAATTACCCTAGGACAACAGGCATAGACTAGGACTGTCTTGGGAAAACCCAGGTGTATGTTACCCTAAGCATGGAGTCAAAAACGTAGGCATCACGGTGCTGACCACTCTATCCTGAGGATTCCTCCCGAGCAAACATACTGCTCTCAAGATGTTTATCCATCAAGGCAGTCTAAAGTGTAGAGGAAAATGAAGGACAGGGGACCTAGAAGCAGTGGAGATCACTTTGTTTTTCTTTTCTATTCTCTTCCTTCTTTTTTTTTATTGGGGTATAGTTGCTTTACAACGTTGTGTTAGTTTCTGCTGTATAGCAAAGTCAATCAGCCATATGTATACATATATCCCCTCTTTTATAGATTTCCTTCCTGTTTAGGTCACCACAGAGCACTGAGTAGAGTTCCCTGTGCTATACAGTAGGTTCTCATTAGTTGTCTATTTTATACATAGTAGTGTATACATGTCAATCCCAATTTCCCAATTCATCCCACCTCCCTTTTCCCCCTTGGTGTCCATACATTTGTTCTCTACATCTGTGTCTCTATTTCTGCTGTGCAAATAGGTTCATCTGTACCATTTTTCTAGAGTCCACATATAGGTGTTAATATACAATATTTGTTTTTCTCTTTCTGACTTACTTCACTCTGTATGACAGTCTCTAGGTCCATCCACGTCTCTGCAAATGACACAGTTTCATTCCTTTTTATGGCTGAGTAATATTCCATTGTATATATGTACCACATCTTCTTTATCCATTCCTCTGTCGATGGACGTTTAGGTTGCTTCCATGTCCTGGCTATTGTAAATTGTGCTGCAATGACCATTAGGGTGCATGTTATCTTTTTGAATTCTGGTTTTCTCAGGGTATATGCTCAGGAGTCGGATTGCTGTCATGCAGCTCAATATCAAACAAACAAGCAACCCAATCAAAAAAATGGGAGGAAGACCTAAATAGACATTTCTCCAAAGAAGACATACATGGCCAACAAACACATGAAAAGATGCTCAACATCACTAATTATTAGAGAAATGCAAATCAAAACTACAGTGAGGTATCACCTCACACTGGTCAGAATGGCCATCATCCAAAAATCTACAAACAGTAAATGCTGGAGAGGGTGTGGAGAAAAGGGAACCCTCCTACACAGTTGGTGGGAATGTAAATTGATACGGCCACTATGGAGAACAGTATGGAGGTTCCTTAAAAATCTATTCTCTTCCTTCTACTGACTGTTTCTCTTTTAAATATCCTAGTTCTTATATATCTCTCATTGCTAGTCATGCACTTTTTGGCCTGGGTGACCTCAACTGTCTGTAAAAGTTGACTGCCCAGCCTGGTCCATACAGAAAGAGGATCAAAGAGGATCAGAATCACCAAGACCTGCTCTTTCACCAGGAGGCACGTCCAATTCATTTTCCCTTAGAAGTGGACTGGATGAGACCATCACACTTTATTTACAATGGGTGAGAGCACTGCACTTTTTTAGCTACTCAGACATAAACTCTATGATCAACATCTTGGTGTGTCCTTCCTGCCCCCTGCCACCCATCATCAGCCAGTGCCTTTCACAAACCGAATGGTCAATAGCTTTTGTTTGAATGAATGAGTAGATAAATGAGGTGATAGCTATGCCTAGAGACAGGAGAATAGAGCTTTTCTACCCTCCTCTACCTGCACAGAAATATCCAAAGGAGCAAGCAAATATCCTAGCATGTGTGCCATAGTTTGCTTCCCCAATGCACATTTTTTTCCTGAAGGAATAGATCTCAAAATATTTAATGTAATTCAGCGAAAAATTTGGTTTCACATGTAGAATCCCATTTTAACTTCAACAGCACATATGTGCCTCCCTTCATTTAACAAAATCATTAGCAAATAGTTACTGACCGCCTACTATGTGCCAGTCACTGTTCCAGATGCTTGGGGATATGGCAGTGAGCAAACTTTCAAAAGTCTCTGTCCTTATGGATATTTTAACTCATTCATTTGATAATCGTGTAGCAAGTCTCTGGTGAATTCATAATGACGAATGAGATGTGATCCCTGCCCTCCTCAAAATTGTACTATATCAGAGATGCCTTTAAAGAATACCAATAGCTAATTCACAAGGGATAGTTAAAGGGCTCTAAGAAAAGCAAAGTGTTATGACAGGGTGGAAGACAAGAATAAAGAATATTTAAATGCAGTTACGGTTAAAGTAGGCTGCACAAAGGAAGTGGCACTCTCATTGCACTCTCACAAAACTATACTACCTGTATTAGTTATAAGGTTCTGTAAGTTTTTCAAGTGCAAGAAATAACTTCACTGATAATGAGAAAATCAATACACTTTTGAAGCAGTCTCAATAAGCCTGTTTGGATATAAGCTCCTCAATGAAGCAATGTGTATTTCGTTTTCCTAAATACCAGTGTTAGTGCCTGGGCAGAATAATAATTTGCAAATTGAATGCTTCCCAAGTATCAGGCACTGCTCAATGTGCATTACATATAATGGCGCATTTAATCCTCCTGACAATCCTATGAAGTTGGCAACTGTTATTATCTGCACGGTAATATGATGAAACTAAGGCACAAAGAGATTAAGTCACTTGTCCAAAATTATACAGAGAACAAACGGCAGAGCTGAGATTCAAACAAAGGCAGTCCAGCTCCCACATCTGAGTTCTCAATCCCTGCACTGGATTGTCTCTCACTTAATCTGATGAAAATAATTTCTTCAAAGTTATCAATGAAGGTAATGCCTTCATCTTCAGGAAAGACACAAATGTACAAGACCATTTAATACTGCAACCAAAAGAAGTGACTAATGTGTCATTTTTTTGGTACTTTAAGTCATTGAGGGAAACATTTTGGGAACAGGAGATTTTTTGATGCCTCACAAATTATCTACTTATTTTGAGATGTACCACTGCCTTGAAAAAATTATATGCTTGAATGAAGGAAGGTATTGAGAAAGGCAGAAACTGAATCCTATAGTACTGACCCGAGGCCAGGGGAAGGTGGGTTTCATCGTGGGGGATCTTTGGTGGCCAAAATACAAACAGAATACAGTGGAAGGAAAGAAAAGAGATGCCAGAACAGAGGCATGAACTATTTAAAAGGGTCTAGAAAAGTGCAGAAAGCAAATCTGAACACATCATAATTTTGCCTAATATCCTCGCTGAATACATATCATGCATAAAAATCAGCAAATGCTTTTATGTTACTTGTATAACCTTCTGCTATCTTGGAAGAGTGTGCCAGTCTTCCACCAGTGAGCTGTTAACACTTGGAGAACAGATTCTTTATTGTATCTTGGTGAGATTTTCACAAATAGGTTTTGTTGTTAGTGATGGTGTTTTGTTAAGGTGGTTCTTCTATTTGGATTAAATTGAGAATGCTACACATAAAATTGTTTTTAAAGATCCACTCTCCTTGGGTCACAAGTGTCCTGTGTAACAATTTCGACCATATAAAGATGTTCCCCAGGTATAAGCTACCTCTCTCCCAGCTCTACATTCAACTCATTCTGACCTTTCACACCATTCCTATCCTTTCAGTATAGAAACCAACCTTGCCTGAGTTGGGAGCTTCGGATTCAGCTTGCGACCCTCACCATCACCACATTCACCCTCTGGTTGACAACACTAATGTTAATAACAATGGTATCAACCTAAAATGTGTAGGTTTCATTTCATAGGTTTCAAACCGTTTTAGAAATATTATTACTTTTACACGCACACACACACCCCCTTCCAGAATATAGGTATTATTAAAAATCATCTTCATTCTAGAAATGGACCATAGAATGTTAGGAGGAAGACTTGGATTAAGTGACTTGTCCAAGGTCAAGCATGTTCTAAAAGAGTAAGAGGCATGACCCCATGACCTGGGTTCAGCCTTCACATAGGACCACACACGCAACGTTCCCCCTTTCCTTTTCTCCCTCACTATTTGGTGCTTAGGTTATTACACCTGAGGGAACCTTTTCTAAGACCAACATACTCTTCCACCACTGGGCAGATTTCTTCGGGCTTGTCTTTTTTGTTTCATTTTGGAGCCAAAAAATTATCCTGCTCAGGATCGGTAAGAAAAAATGCTCTTGATAATGTAGTCTCAACTAAGAAATGTTATGAAGCAAAAGACAACCTTAAAAAATTGAAAACCTGTTCCGTCAACCTTTTTTTTTTTTAATAAATTAATTTATTTATTTTTGGCTGCGTTGGGTCTTCGTTGCTGTGCGCAGGCTTTCTCTAGTTGCTGCAAGCGGGGGCTACTCTTCGTTGCGGTGCGCAGGCTTCTCGTTGTGGTGGCTTCTCTTGTTGTGGAGCACGGGCTCTAGGCGTGCGGGCTCAGTAGTTGTGGCTCGCGGGGCTCTAGAGCACAGGCTCAGTAGTTGTGGCACACGGGCTTAGTTGCTCCACGGCATGTGGGATCTTCCCAGACCAGGGTGCGAACCCGTGTCCCCTGCATTGGCAGGCAGATTCTTAACCATTGCACCACCAGGGAAGTCCCTCTGCCAACCTTTAAGGGGTCTCTAATTCCCTTTCAGAGTCTCTGTAAACATCTCTGAGTGGTTCCCAGCCCCTGTCCATCTTGTGGGAAGTGAGTGAGGGTGTTTGGGTTGTCAAAGCAACTGGAAAGCACAACTGGCGTATAGAATGGGGTGCCCAGAGCTGCTGAACCTCCTGCAACGCACAGGACAGTCCCAAACAACACAAAATGTAACTACCTAAACTTTCCAACAGGAACCACTGTTGAGAAACATCGAAAATGAGACCTGCTTCTACTCAGTTAAAAATTCAGAGGTATTAGGTATCTTTATTCCTTATTTGGTTTTATTTTATTAGTAAAATATCACAAAACTGTGAAAATGTATATCATTTCAGTAAACTGTAGTTTAAATGGGCATCTGTAAGCTGTCTTCAAAACCTCACCACACTGTATGTATATGTTGGTTCTATGGGAAAACTGATTCCAAGCTCCAAAAGAACGAGCTTACCATATTGGAGCCTGCCTATGCCAGCTAATCACTCTTTACCTCCCTCTCTCTCTCTTTACCTGTAGGTCCCAGGCGCTTGAGAAATGTGTAGCTGAGTTTAAGATTATAGTCCAGTTTCATAATATGATAAATAATCAAGATTGTATACTCTCTATGTATTCTGGGATTTTTTTTCTTACCCAAACAGAGATTAGGAGACAGAATGGCGAGCAGTAAGACCATACTTTTTCCTGACTTCTAGGGAGTTACAAGACAGTTCTGGCTACTTTTGCTGTAAGCTGTTCTTCTGCTATGAATGGATTTATTTCTGCTCTGTATACTCTTCTTTCCAAATGCTTTACATTTTATATTGGCTGAAACAATTGCTGGTGTGAACTACTGAAAGCAAAATTAGATTCAGGATAATCTGTTTTTGTACAGCCCAAAACAAAATCTCTCCTCTAGAGATTTTGTCCCTTTTCAGAATGACCTAAGATGACGTTCTTTCTTTCCTCCTAATCTTTCCACAAGAAGTTGGATAAAACTTTATGATCCTGTTCCAGAATAGAGAAACATACGTTCTGGGTTTTCACAACTACCAAAAGGTGAGGGTGCCCTCTGCTGGTGAAGAAGTGTTCCAAGCATGGGGGCTCAGTCATGGTCATGGGAGAGTGACCTGGGTTATGGTGGGGCAGGAGACAGGTCACAGGCAAGAACATTTCCCAGAGGAATGCTTCAGAAGGAAACCTTCAAGAATAAGTACTAAGCAAGCTTCTCAGGTTTATGAGGCTCCATAAATGCTCTTCAGAGAGTCAGGGCAGCACATTATTTAATGTGATACTGTTCTGTGATACCAGTCTCTACCCTAGAGTTACACTGTTGGCTTCAGGCTAAACCCGTTACTGTGTTATTATGTATGATTTCCTTGAGACTCAGTTATTAGTTCATTCATCTGGAAAAGGAAAGAATTCACGTTTAGATTTTTCTTTTCTCACACGAGTAGTAGGAACTGCCTTTATGGAAACTGCCCCTAGTGTCTGACACTGGGTCACCCCAGGACCCGGAATATTACCACATTTAAGGACTTAGATGCCTTCACACATGCCTTTGTAGTTTGACTTTGTCCTTAGGAATGGTGCCAATATCTAATTTCCTATTAGCCTACGGTCACCGCCTAGTTTAAGCTCATCCGTTTTCTCTCAGAGAATTCCAACAATGACCTCCCACCTCCACTCTTCTCACCCTCATGCATCCTCTAAAGAGTTGCCAAGCTTCTCTCACTAAACCACAGAACTTCATGTCATTTAGTACTTAACACCTGTAGGATAAAATTCAAGCTCCTTCATGCCTTCTCCCTGCTTTCCTCGCCTGCTCTAAACTTAGCAAGAAGGTCCTGCTGAGGTTTCCCACTCTTTCTTCTACTTCTAAGCTCTGCACCTGTGTTCCAGCTGTACCCTATACCTAGAATGCCCTTCTCAGTCCTATTCTCCCTTTGCTTGACTAATACCTGCTCGTCATTTTAGGTTGAACTCCTTTAGGTTCTCATCTCCTTTAGGTCTCCCGTCCTGAACACATCAACCCTCTCAGAGGCATTTGTGTATATAGCAATTACCCCATTTTACTTGTTGTGAAATAATTATCTTTGTGCACGTTTGCCTCCCCATTAGAATTTAACGATAGGAAATGGCTTATTCATCTTAGAATCTCCATCTATGTGGAATGAATGAATTCATAAAGTATTCAAATATGAGCCTAATAAAAGCATGTACTCAGACCTATGGCCCTATCAGGACTCCAGTTCCCCATAAACCCATACCTAAAAAGCAAAGTAGAGACACCCCAGTATGGCCAGAGGCTGTCACTGTCCCTGCTAAACCCAAGAGATCTTGGCTGGGTAAGATCCCATGTTACTTTCCCTCCCTATAATCCTTCAATTGTACCCTAACTTCTACAGGAAAAAGTCCAAACTCATCTGGAATCCAAGGCTACCATAATCTGTCCCCAACATTATTTCCTGGCCGTCTTCTTTCACACAAAACTTCTGCCTCTCCTCAGATTCTGCATTAATACTTTCCACCTTTAGTGCCCTTGTATGTAATATGTCTCTGGCCAAAGGAAAAAAAAAGCTCCCTTTTCTTCATCACCACTTAAAACTAATGATAGCCATTCTTCAGGTCTTAGCATTCAATCAGTCCATTACAGCCAAAAGTAATCATTTCCTCCTTTAAGATTCTATAGCACTTATGCTCTGTACTTCTTAGTTAACATTATGTACTTAACATTTGCATAGTTTTTTACAGCTATAAAACCGTATTATATTTTGATTACTCTTTTCAAATATGGCTATTATATCAATACTCAAATTGGCATCTCACAGAGGTCAGCATCATGTCCTTATACTTTTGAATGTTGCCATGACTCTAAACTTTATTGTAATAAGCATAATAAACATTTATCGATAATGCTGATAACCCTATTTCGGGGTCTCCACAAAGAAAAATTAATCATCAAAAATAAAATCAAACATACACATATAATCTGAAATGAGTTCTATTCATCTAGGCCTCTTCAACTAGACATATATTTTTCTATACGAGTAATAACACATTTCTTGATATGGCCAGGAGAAGAAAAGTTGACTGCGTCAGAGTAATAAGCCAGAACTAAGGAGAAAGCATGTCTGCTGGTGAGACAAGCATGGGATAGGGACAGGGGAGGAGGACCAGGCACCAACAGGAAATAGTAATTACCTTCACTGTTTAATCAATCACAGTAATAGAGTTTTTAGTTGCGGCGAGCGGGGGTTACTCTTCGTTGCGGTGCTCAGGCTTCTCACTGCAGTGGCTTCTCTTGTTGCGGAGCACAGGCTCTAGGCACGCAGGCTTCAGTAGTTGTGGCACGCGGCTCAGTAGTTGTGGCTCGCGGGCTCTAGAGTGCAGGCTCAGTAGTTGTGGCGCACGGGCTTAGCTGCTCCGCGGCATGTGGGATCTTCCCAGACCAGGGCTCGAACCCGTGTGCCCTGCATTGACAGGCGGATCCTTAACCACTGCGCCACCAGGGAAGTCAACAGTTTGGCAAGAAATTAGCATCAAGGAATTCCAACAAAAGTTAATAAAGTCTTGTAAAAGATGCACAAGAAAAGAATGGCATTATGGAAATAGTACATTACCAGAGTTAAGAGGCCAAATTTTGAAGACAAATATATCTGTTTCAATTCTGACCCTTTCACTGCTTTTTTGGAAAACTAGTCTCCTCAATTTGAGGAACCTCAAGTTTCCTCATTTCACAGCTTGGTTCTAAGAATTAAATGAGATGTAAAAGCAATTACTATATATATGGTAAGCACTCAAGAAATATTGGTTGCTGTTACAAATAACTATACTATTACTGTCGCTGCGTGTGGTGGTTACCATCTGAGAACCTAGAGACAGGCAATATTTGAAATTCCAGGCTAGTAGGCAGACAGTGAACTTCAAGAAAAACTCTCATCCATTACTGGACAATCTTGCAGGAGCAAGCATGGCTAGAACTCCATAATAACCACATCTGGAATGATAATCAAGGTAGGAACATATTAATTAGATTTGGTCTGCAAAAGGTAGAGACCTGGTCTCGGGGACAACTTTCAAAGAATTAAGCAATTAGTTACAGAGGCAAACTTGTTACAAAGGTCCAGAGACGAAACTATAACTTCTTCAATGTCCACCAACTACTGAAATGCATGAACCCACAGCATTATAGGAGCTGGGCCTCCTGCTGACCCTCAGATGACTTAGGGGTAGTGGAGTGGGCGAGAGGATGACCAGGGCAAAGCACAGACAAAAGCAGATATAAATTACTGAGCACTGTATTTGTCAGGTTCTCCAGAGAAACAGAACCAACAGGAGATAAATATATAGAGAACTGGCTTATGCATTTATGGGGGCCGAGAAGTCCTATGATCTGTAGCTGACAAGCTGAAGACTCAGGAGAGCCAGGGCTACAGATGCAGTCTGAGTTTAAAGGCCTAAGAACCCAGAGAGCCGATGACGTACATTCCAATCCAAGTGTGAGTCCAAAGGCAGGAGAAGACCTGTCTCAGCTTGAAGACAATCAGAAAGTGAATTCTCCTTTGCTCAGCCTTTTTTGTTCTATTCAGGCCTTCAACAAGTCGGATGAACCACCACTGCTCTGGGGAGAGCAATCTGCTTTACTCAGTCTACAGATTTAAATATTAATCTCACCCCCAAACACCCTCACAGAAGCGCCTAGAATAATACTTAATCAAATATCTGGGCACACCGTAGCCCAGTCAAGTTGATACTTAAAATTAACCCCACGAGCACCTACTATTTACCAGGTACTGTAAGAGGCACTAGAATGGTAGTTTCCTGTGGTTTAGTCTAGAGCTGCTCCCAGTGTTGATGGAGATGTTCTGTGTCATTCAACAGAGTAGCCACTAGCCACATGTGGCTATTGAGCACTTGAAATGTACCCGTGTACCTGAGAAACTGAATTTTAACTTTTAATTTTAACTCATTTAGATATAAATAGCCACGTATGGCTTAGTGGCTACCATATCAGATAATACAGGTCTAGGGAAAGAGGGTAATAAACAAGTAAACCAACAAATAATTACACAATGTGAGACTTATGCAGGAAAAGGATAAGGTTCTGGCTGCGGCAGGGCAGAACTTCTTTAGATAAAATGGTCAGAGTAGGCCTCACTGAAGACGTTATCAATGTTTAAGCTAAAGCCTAAAAGGCCTAAATCTTGAGAATGAGCAGCCAGATGAATAATTGAGGAAATAGAGTCCGGGCAGGAGGAACCACATGCACAAATGTCCCAAGGTAGGAAACTTCGTATTTGCTTTGAGCAACTGAATAACATCCTCCTTGACTGGAGGATGATGGAAAATGTGTAGAAGAGGAAAACAAGAACAGCCTATTACAAGAGTGGGAGGCAACCATAGGAGCTTGGATTTTATTGAGGTAATTTACAGTTACATTTTTTAAAGATCATTGTGGCTGACTGCTGCGTGGAAAATATATGAGCCTGCAAAAAGATGCAACGTGTGTGTGGTTGCTTGAGTGAATTTGCTAGTTTGGCTCTCCTCCCAATCAGAATATAACCTTTTTAATGCTAGTGTGTATTTGTATTCAAAAGGAATATGTACTTTGCATCAATATTAATTTATGTGAAAGTAATGGCATGTATATACATACACTCTTGAGCTATTTTAAGTACACAAAGAAGGAAACAACCTGTTAAATATGTTGAAAATAAAGAAGAATTCTGTAGTTAAAACTATCCAATAGGGGCTTCCTTTGGTGGCGCAGTGGTTGAGAATCTGCCTGCCAATGCAGGGGACACGGGTTCGAGCCCTGGTCTGGGAAGATCCCACATGCCGCGGAGCAACTGGGCCCGTGAGCCACAATTGCTGAGCCTGCGTGTCTGGAGCCTGTGCTCCGCAACAAAAGAGGCCGCGATAGTGAGAGGCCCGCGCACCGCGATGAAGAGTGACCCCCACTTGCCGCAACTGGAGAAAGCCCTCGCACAGAAACGAAGACCCAACGCAGCCAAAAATAAATAAATAAATAAAATTAAAAAAAAAAAAAGAGTCAATTTGTATTTGTAACCTAAAATATTTATAAAAAAAAAAAAAAAAAAAAAAAACTATCCAATAGATACATTTCTAAGAAGTACCTATACCAGTTACATAAATGAAATAGCTGCATACAAACTCCATAAGATTGTCCTTGGACTCTTGAGAGAGGTCAATTTCTGGTTGTAGAAGAAAGAAAAGGAGGAGGAATTTGAAACAAGTTGAAAAGACAACCATGAAACTGACTAATGTCAAGCAAAGAGGACCCACAGAGAAAGATTAAAGCAATTGGAGTTAATTAATTAACCTAAGGAAGAGAAGATTAATAAATTATTGTGAGGATATGTAGAACTGCTATTCAGAGGATAAAGTCTACTTGGGGCTGCAAGTATCCCTGGATAGAAAACTGAAGCCTGCAGACTAAAACTGCAGAAGATGCTGTTTATGGCTGTGAAACTCTGGAATCAGTGAGGAAAGCAGAGTAATGTCCTTCCATGGAGGTCTTTAAAACAGAATAGATTCTCATCATCAGTCTCATTTGAAAGGTTTAAGTGTGATCCTGCCCAAAGGCAAGGTGCTGAACGGAATGACTTTTCAAGGTCCCAGCCAGTCAGCCCAATGAGACCACGCAGCTGATGGTGTGCTATGATTTTCTTTTGTTTACCCATATCTTACTGTTTTACACCACCATGTGGCCACACTGAGTAGAAATGCTATAAATTTTGAATCTGAACATAGGCCTTGAGAAATGTCAATAATTCTCATACTTTTAGAATTGCACAGTCTGTTTAGAAATATTCAATGTGTAAAGTCACCTGGCATGAATATCTTTATATTGTACATAGTGATCCTTTTTCAGTATTAATTTGGAAAACAACACTGATACTTATGGTATAAATAATAACACGTCAAATTCTTTTATTGTGTATTTGCTATTTGATAGAAATAGGATTTGATTCACAATAAGCTGAGTTCATGACATAAAAATCTTTTATTTTAGATGCATATATATTTGAAAGCCAGATTCTGACCCTTTTACATTTAACAGGTGTATTAAGTAAATGTGACTTCAGAAGAAATTTTTTTAAATGAATTCAAATACAGTATCAAAAGAATGGTAGATTTGCTTGCAGAAAAACAATAATTGTTGACACATTTCTAAAGACATCATGTTAAAAATAATATTAGGGCTTCCCTGGTGGTGCAGTGGTTAAGAATCCGCCTGCCAATGCAGGGGACACGGGTTTGATCCCTGGTCCGGGAAAATCCCACATGCCGTGGAGCAACTAAGCCCGTGCGCAACAACTACTGAGCCTGCGCTCTAGAGCCCACAAGCCAAAACTACTGAGCCCACGTGCCACAACTACTGAAGCCCACACACCTGGAGCCCGTGCTCCGCAACAAGAGAAGCCACCGCAATGAGAAGCCCGCGCACCACAACCAAGAGTAGCCCCTGCTCACCGCAACCAGAGAAAAGCCCACACACAGCAACAAAGACTCAACGCAGCCAAAAACAATAAATAAATAATATAAAATAATTTTTTAAAAAATAATAATAATTTTAAATCCAACACATTAAGACACTGTGCTTCCTGGTACTTTTTCTCTTTAATTTATGTAATAAATACATCAGCATCCGTTAGCATTTATTAAGCTCTCATATGAGCTGAATGCTGCATTGGATTCCACATTGGACTAACTAAATTGACAAAGCCCAGTCTGTCCCTCCATTCCCATGTCACCTCTAGTACAAAAGCTTTCTGTTAAATACAGACAGTGAGGTAGACCTAGGGCCAGACTGCTTGTGTTACAATCCTAGTAAACTATGTAACTCTGTAGGCCTCAGGATTTTTGTAATGAGAATTAAATATTTTTAGTTTAAATAAATAAATAAAATAATGCTTCATCATTTAATCAACAAATATTTACTGAGTGACGACTACACTATATAGTGCCACACTAATAGTGCCAGGCACTATCCTAGGCACTGCAGAGAGAGGAGTGAATCAAACAGACAAAAACCTCTGCCCTCTGGGAGCTTCCATTCCAGTAAAGAGCTAGATAGTAAATATCTTAGGCTTTGTGGGCCATAAGGTCTCTGTCATAATTATTCAACTCTACTACGGTAGCACCAAAGCAGCCACAGACAAAATATAAACAACGCACAAGTGAATGAGCATTGCTATGTTGCATTAAAACTTAATTAACAAACCCAAGTGGCAGACTAGGTTTGGCCCACAGGCCATGGCTTGCTGACCCCCATAGTAGAGGAAGACAACAATAAACACCACCAAAATGAAAAATAATAAAATAAACACTATGTGGAATGGTGATAAATACTGTGGAAAAAGCAAAAACAAGCAAGAGTATGGATGGGTAATCCTTACTGAGAAAATAACACCTGATAAAGACCTGAAGGAGGTGAGCAAGAGAGTCGGGGGTGTCTAGGGAAAGAACATTCTAGGACAGGGACTGTCAGGTGCAAAATCCCAGAGGCAATAGAGTACCTATTCTTTTCGAGGAAAGCAGGTGGACAGTTTGGAGCAAGTAGGAAATAAGATCAGACAAGTAATATGTGACCAGATGGCATGAGGCTCAACTGCCATTTTAAAGACTGGTTTTCACTTTGAGTGAGACTGAAGCCTTTGCAGTTTTAAGCACAGCAGTGACCTACTCTGGTGCACTGATTTTAATGGGATTGTTCTGCCTGCTGTGTTGAGAATAGACGGAGGGAGAAGCAGGGAGTCCAGTTTGGAGTCTGTTGCAATAATCCCGGTAAGACATGATGGACCAGATGGTAATGCTGGAGGTGGTGAGAAGAGGCAGGATTCTGAAATAGGTCAAAGATAACCTGACCAGAATTTTATCTTGGATTGGATGGGAAATGTGAGAGAAAGAGGGGAATCAATGATGACTCCAAAATTTTTTGCCTGAGAAACTGGATAGATGGAGAAGACTACTAGAGCTTGGGGAAGAGGAAAAAAGGAACATCAGGGTCTCAGGTATGGAAATAAGTTTGAAATACCTATTAGGTATCCAAGTAGAGATGTTGAAAAGGCAGCTTTTGTCAGAGTCTGCAGATCCAAGAAGAGGATTAAACTCAGGGTATAAATGTACGAGTTGTCAACCAATGGATGGTGTCTAAAACCATGAAACTGGTGAGATCACCAAGTGATTAAGTACAGAAAGAAAGAGAATGGGTCCAAGCATGGGGCCCTGGGGAGCTCCAAGCTTAGGAGTCCAGAGGGATGAGGAGACAACCGCAAAGGAGACTAAAAAGAGCAACCAGTAAGACTGGAGGGAAATCATAAAAAGCAGAGTTGTGGAAGCCCAGCAGGAAGTAGGTGCTGGAAGAGAGAACAATCACATCAGTTACACCTGAGAGTATGTGTAAAATGAAGACTGAGAATTGAGCCACTGTGTTTAGGAGTGTGGAGATTATTAGTAGCATCGACAAGAGCAGTTTCAGTGAAGTGGGAGGAATAAGAGCCTTGTTGGAGTGAGTTTTTGTGAGGGGAGTTTTTGTTCTTTCGTTTGCTTTTCTTTAAGAGAAAGAATTAAGTTAACTGGAAGGGAAGTGAATCAAGAGGGGTTTGGGGGCTATCTTGTTTTGTTTTAAGGTGGTAGAAAGAACAGCATTTTTGTGTGTTAGTAGAAAAGCCCCAGGAAAAAAGGAGAAATTTAAAGAGAGAGCAAGAGGGAAAGAGAGAAAGAGAATGAGAATTGCTGGAGCAGTTTCCATGGGTGGGCAAGACAGGATGCGATCTGGTGCAGAACTGTGGGTGGGCTGGATTCACATTCTGCATGTAAAGGGCTTATCATGGTACTCACTCAGCACTTAGTAAATCTCAAAACCCACAGATATTAAACTACTAGAGTCTGTCATACAGAGTGAAGTAAGCCAGAAAGAGAAAAACAAATACCATATGCTAACACATATAAATGGAATCTAAAAAAAAAGGTTCTGAAGAACCTAAGAGCAGGACAGGAATAAAGACGCAGACAGAGGGAATGGACTTGAGGACACGGGGAGGGGGAAGGGGAAGCTGGGACAAAGTGAGAGAGTGGCATGGACATATATACACTACCAAATGTAAAATAGACAGCTAGTGGGAAGCAGCTGAATAGCACAGGGAGATCAGCTTGGTGCTTTGTGACCACCTAGAGGGGTGGGATAGGCAGGGTGGGAGGGAGATGCAAGAGGGAGGGGATATGGGGATATATGTATATGTATAGCTGATTCACCTTGTTTTACAGCAGCAACTAACACAACCATGTAAAGCAATTATACTCCAATAAAGATGTTAAAAAAAAAAAGCGTTGGCTAATGTGATCTTACGGTTCCAGTGCAGCTACAACATTCAGTAGATTAATGAAAGTACGCTGAATAGAATAAAGATGATGACAGGAGGACATTTAGAAGCAACAGTGAATCACACTGACTAGCATCTAGGATATTGGTCTAAAGGAAAACAAAGATACCTGAGGAAAAGTAGGCAGAGTGATGGGTTTCTGTTTCCTTTTGACTCATGAGGTGAGTTAGCCAAAACCAGGATCCCACAGGTACCTGACTCCTTATAGATACTCTGGGTTAATTAATTAATTATCTTTGCCCTTTAAAAACTCAGCATGATGAAAAACCGCTACTCTTGCCTCACAACTATTGCATGGTATACGTAATGTTATTTCCATGCCCTTTTCACGTTCTTCCACTGATTTCTACACTGATACATAAATGCTAAGCTGTAGGACAGAACCATGGTAGGGAACCAGACAAAGGAAGGTGGGTGGTAAAAGTATAACTGCCATTGCCACTGGGAATAAAATGGGGTTGGAGCAACTACAACCTAAATTGTGTTCCTAATATGAACACAGCTCTGTGCCAGGTACTGGAAGAAATACACTATACTTATGAAAAATATCCCAGCAAACATGCAGCTCTATGAAACCATAGTTTGTTATTTAACACAGGTATCTTTTTATGATTATAATAATTGTGCTTCACTGAGGGCAGGTAGCAAATTTCAATGAATCTTAATTCCTCACTTATTTCAATATAAATTTGGAGATGTGTTCCTTTAGAAAAAGACTTGAGCCCCCAGGTGTCATAAAATCATACTTAAGAAAGTAGCAGTTTGGTGGACTTCCCTGATGGCGCAGTGATTAAGAACCCATCTGCCAATGCAGGGGATACAGGTTCAGTCTCTGGCCCAGGAAGATCCCACATGCTGCAGAGCAACTAAGCCCATAGGCCACAACTACTGAGCCTGTGCTCTAGAGCCTGCGCGCCACAGCTACTGAAGCCCACACGCCTAGAGCCCGTGCTCCGCAACAAGAGAAGCCACCGCAATGACAAGCCCGCGCACCGCAATGAGAAGAGTAGCCCTCGCTCCCAGCAACTAGAGAAAGCCACAACGAAGACTCAACACAGCCAAAAAATAAATAAATAAAAATTTTTTTAAATCATGCAAATAAATAAAATTTAAAGAAAAAGAAAGTAGCAATCTGACAACACATTATAATAGAAAAAGCAACTTTTGGAAAACATTAATAAAAATGCTAAAACTCCTAATTTTACAATGGTGAACTCAAAACCAACTCACCAAAAGCTTTACAAATGCAGGAAAGACCTAGAAGCCCACTGTAGTGACCTACCTCCTCTTCTCTCACAATTGTTCCAATCCAAGGATGGCAATAACTAATAACTAATATAATATAATAACTAATAACTTATAATATAAGAAACAATAGATTCAGATTTTGCTTAACTCAAGATACTGCATCTATGATCCAGGATTATCTTTAACAGTTTTTTCATGCTTCAAAATTGTAATGTTTCTTTCCTGAACTCTGCTCAGTAATTTTAGTACAATATGTATGTTGTCCCTGAAATATTTAAGGAGGCCTGTGACCAGAATGTATAGAAGCTGGCGTCTGACTATTGATTGGCAATTATATCAGTGCTTGCCACCTGTTGCTCAACCTAATAATTTGTTTATCTTAGAGTTAGGCAAACCATGCCAAATCTGACCCAGCACATGTGTTTAGTAAATAAAGTTTTAACAGAATACAATCGCCCTTATTTTTTAACTTATTGTCTACAGCTGCTTCTGAAAGGCAAAGGTGAGTAGTCATGGCCCACAAAGCCTGAAATATTTACTATCTGGTCCTTTACAGAAAGAGGTTGCTCATCCCTGGTTTAACTAATAGCTGGTGTTCTCATTAAGCAATGTTTGTTTGAGCCATATTTACATATTCAAATGCTGAGGGAAGGAGGAATCAGAGTGCAGAATCAAGTCATCACGTCAGAGGACCCAACTTCTATGAATACAATGTGTGCTGTCCTTGGCAGTGAGACTTTACATTCTTCCTTGATTTCTTATAAATCCAATTTATAAAATAGATTTCTATTAGGTGACAGGCATCTACATGTCAAGTAGACTTCCTTTTTAGGTTGTCAGGGGAAGAAAATTTTTACAAGTGTTTCAATCAAAATGCAAATATTTGAAATTTACTTTGCCCCTCTCTAGTCTGATTTTTATAACTTGTTTTCTACCCCGTACATGTTCATGCAATATGAAAACCTCCTAGCTCATTTTATCTTATCATTAAACTAGGGCTTTGAAAAATATAAAAGGATTTCTGAAAGATTAGGTATTCTTAAATTATTGCCAGTTATTTTGAAATGTCAGTGGATAGCTTCTTTCCAATACCACATGTGTAAAAAGAGAAATGCTGAGCTGCGTAATCCTTCAAATGGTGGTGTTTTTTCCCATTGTTAACCTTTAGAGTCCTAATTTTTGTCTGTCCTCAGCGAGACTCTAAACATTCTAATTCTTCAGCGGAGTACCATAGTAAGTTTATAGCTGCTCTGCCTTAGACAACATATATATTTAGGGAAGGAAAATTTCTAATTCAATTTACAATTATGTCAGGAAACAACACATATCTGCAGGCAAAGATAAGAGAAACATTCAGGGTACACAGTGATAGGTCTGCTTAAATAAATAAACTTTTGGTACTAGTGATTAGGTACACAGGATTATTATATGTCTAATTGGCCAACGTGACAATTTGGAATTACTTCCAGTCACATTTAATTGGATTTGGAATCTCTGGAGAAAAGAGAGGCCTAGCAGAGAAACAGCCATAAAAGTAAACTGTTTTTCCAAAGGGTGCTAAGCAATGAATTAATATCCATTGCACAACAGTTTTTAATATGCCCTCAGCTTAATAAGACTAATGCAGTGGTCGTACACACTAGATTCCAAAACTAATTCAATTAAACACAAAGGCTGGGGGAGGGGAGTGTTTGTTGAATTGGAAATTTTTTATTTTCAATTTTAAGGAGACTACTTTAATCAGAGGTGAATAATCTTCAACTTAGGTAAAGTCTGAGATATGCTTTAGTACCAGTATAATAGTTAGCTATATATGCTATGCTAGGTTTGAAGGTGTTCTAGAGTCTATGAAATATATGTTACTCTATAAATGCTTTGAAGTTTAATAAGAGGTAACCAAAACAAAGCATTCTCTCATAGTCTTTAAATATTCTTATACTGTACAAACAGAAAAGCAATGTAGAAGACAAATGGTGTGTTGCTTCTCTTACAGTTTTAGTTTTGGTACCAAAAAAAAAGACCTACTTTCTACATTCTAAAATGTGCCTTATGCTTTGCTTAATATTAGTCTAGTCAAATTTATACATTACAAAATCTTCTTCTTCGGTATTTATATATACTGCCTGTTATAGTTTTCCTTCTGTCCTATAAATTTGTTTTTTCAAAAAATCTGTCCTTGTTCTTAGGAGTGCCATGATTGCTGACTACATGTTCTGGCTCTGTGGAGGAAGTGAACAGTCTATAAGCAAGCTCATCAAACTATACTGGCAGGTAAAAATTGATGTCCCAACTAGGGAGGAGGAGCCCATTTCATTTTTAGAACCAAAATGAAGGATTGGTGCTTAAAAGACTGCTGAAAAAGGGAGCTCTGGGCATATCAATCAGAAGGACACTACTCAGTAGTAATGTATTTATAATGAAGTAGATTTTCTGAGACTAATTTTAAGGGCAAAATTCAAGGTTGTTAACCCTTGGCCCATACTTCAGTTTTACAACCCAATATAAATTTTAGACATCCCAGGAACTACTTTCCCTGGCGTGCTGCTATAATGACATGATCCTTTAAAAAATGAACACTGTATTTTCATAGATTCTTCTTAACCTATGACCTGTAAAAGCAGATGCTAGAAGTACTACCAATTACATAATAAAGGAAAATACAAAGATCCACTGTATTTGCGGGGTAACGTAGTACTTGAAACACTTAACCAGTAATAAACTGCAGATCATCTTTTTTATTTATTATTCAAAATGGCAGCAAGAAGTCATACCAAAGGTCATTTAGATGTCAAGACGAGAGTCAGAATTTCTTAGAATTATAAAAATTTAGAATTTACTAGTTCAGTCTCCTTCACAACATACAAATCTGTTCTTATCCTATCCTCTCCCCACAAATTGTCAATGACTTTCTGATGAAATATATTCAAAGTGAAAAGCACACTTATCCCCAAAAAACATCTAATGTGCTAATTATTAAACTGTTTTCCTCATTAAAATAGATTTCTACTCCCTTAAAACGTCCATCAAGTAGTTCCCAGTGAGGCCACATGGACCCAATGGAAACCCACTTCCAAACGAAATATTTTCAAATATTTGAAAATCCAGTACAGAAGCCAACTCCCTCCTCCAAATCTTCTCGTCTCCAAACTGTGTGTGGCCTTTCTTTTCTTTGCATTTCAAGATGGTTTAATGTAATTGAACATGAACCTTTTCAACCAACTAGAATAAGATCTGCTAAAACACTAATATGAAAGTGAGAAATAATTGTCAACAGTCTTCTGATACTTCCTGATTTTTCCCACATTTTCACTATTGTGTCTTGGCCCCTAGTTTTCTGTTTCTATATCACATGTTGTCTTCAGTAAACAATAAAGTATTAGGTTTATCATATAAAATTTTCATTAATTTATATGGTTCTGTCTAAATATTTGGAGCTCAATTTACCTAAAAATAAAGATTTAAATTAGTCCTAATATACTTGACACCTGTAAATTGACCTTAAAGTAGATAAAATTATTATTATTTCAAAAAATTATTAATTTGCTAGTAAGTGCAAGACTTTCCTAGGGGAGTCTGGAACATGCAAAATAGTAGTAGTTGCTTATGTATGTAAGTAAATAGTTGTAAAAAATTGCTAGATATGAAAAATAAGCAAATAATGTCTACTACATAGATATAGTAAAAGAAAAGGGCTTTTTATTAAAGTATTTCAGAGGCTTTTGAAGAAAGGTGGGAAAGGAGTTGAATCTTGAGGGTTAGATGATATTCAGCAGGCCTGGCATTTACTAGTTCCCAAACGAATGTTTGTTTCAATTTATTCATTCATTAAACAAACATATATTGAGTACCTACTGTTTTATCTACATTGAACTAAGAAAAAATAGATTCAACGTTGGTGCAACCTAAGACAGGTTAAGAGCTTGAAAATTTTGTAAATAAATTTTTGTCTGTTTTCTTTAGCTTTCAAAGAGCATTAATATCCCTATTTCATTTACTTAAAATAAAACAAAATTTTTTACTAAAAAAAGTCTCCACTTACCAATACGTGCATGTTTGCTATACAAAAAAGGAATTAAAAGGGCTTCCCTGGTGGCGCAGTGGTTGAGAATCTGCCTGCCAATGCAGGGGACACGGGTTCGAGCCCTGGTCTGGGAAGATCCCACATGCCGTGGAGCAGCTGGGCCCGTGAGCCACAATTACTGAGCCTGCGCGTCTGGAGCCTGTGCTCCGCAACAAGAGAGGCCCGTGCACCGCGATGAAGAGTGGCCCCCGCTTGCCACAACTAGAGAAAGCCCTCACACAGAAACGAAGACCCAACACAGCCATAAATAAATAAATAAAATATTTTTTTTAAAAAAAGGAATAAAAAGAATACTATTATTTTACTATTCTGCATTAATTAAAGATAACAAAAACCTATTTGTCCTTGTATTCTCTTTTTCTCCTTTAATTTGAAGCAATGTGGTATATTGAAAAAGGGTCCTCGTCTGGAAGTCAGATCTGACTCAGTCCAAGTTCTAACACCAACATCTAACCTAAAACAGGCTAGTCTCTAGAGGCGCTTCAAGTAGAAAGTAAGAGGTAACTAGCATAAGACATTTGAGAAGGTCTATTCTTAAAGCCCATCTTAGCTCTAAAACCTCATGTTTTCAGGTACATCTAAATATGATGTCATACACCTACTGAATGGGAGAAAATATTTGCAAATGATATGACTAATAAGGGGTGAATATCCAAGATACATAAACAGCTCATACAACTCAAATCAAACAAACAAACAAACTGATTAAAAAATGGGCAGAAGACCTGAATAGACATTTTTCCAAAGAGGACATGCAGATGGCAAACAGGCATCTGAAAAGATGCTCAAGATTGCTAACTATCAGGGAAATGCAAATCAAAACCACAATGAGATATCACCTCAAACCTGTCAGAACGGCCATCATCAAAAAGACCACAAATAGCAAATGTTGGCGAGGATGTGGAGAAAAGAGAACCCTCCTACACTGTTGGTGGGAATGTAAATTGGTGCAGCCACTATGGAAAACAGTATGGAGGTTTCTCAAAAAACTAAAAATAGAATTACCATATGACCCAGGAGTCCCACTCTTGAGTATATATCTGAAAAACATAAAAACACTAATTTGAAAAGATACATGCACCCCAATGTTCATAGAAGCATTATTCACAATTGCCAAGATATGGAAGCAACCTAAGTGTCCATCAACAGATGAATGGATAAAGAAGATGTGATATATATATATATATATATATATATATATTGTGTGTGTATCTATATACACATATATATGTATATATACATATGTGGCATATATACACACACACACACACACACACACACAATGGAATACTACTCAGCCATAAAGAAGAATGAAATTTTGCCATTTGCGACATGGATGGACTTGGAGGGCATTATGCTAAGTGAAATAAGTCAGACAGAGAAAGACAAATATTGTCTGATGTCACTTATATGTGGAATCTTAAAAATAAAATAAACTGGTGAAGATAACAAAAAAGAAGCAGACTCAGTGATTACCAGTGGGGAGAGGGAAGAGGGGAGGAGAAATATAGGGGTAGGAGATTAAAAGATACAAACTATTCCGTATAAAATAACCTACAAGGATATATTGTACAACACAGGGAATATAGCCAATATTTTATAATAACCATAAATGGAGTACAAGCTTTAAAATTTTTGAATCATTATATCATGCAACTGTAATTTATATAATATTGTACATCAACTATACTTCAATAAAAAAACAAACATGATATCACAAATTTAAGGAAATTTGTAACATAATTACAAATGTAATTCTGTTATGGAAAAAAGTAACATGATTAGAAAACACATCCTGCAGATAAGTTCCATAAACAAAACCCCTCTAACCTGCCCCAACATCAGCACACCACACCAGTATCTCAATAGTTATATACTTCCTTCTGCTAGCCACTCTCTCCCTGATCTTAATTCAAATGCATACATCTTCCCACAAACCTTGCTCTGTTCTAAGTCAAAAGGGGTTTTTGGAACACTGCCAGAGAGTACGCAGTCCATGCCAACTTTAAAGACCGGGCTGTCCCACGACCCAAACCACCGTGGCAATTACACTGTTGAATGTAAGAACGCCCCACACATCACAGACTAGAAATTATGTCTGCATGTACATTTGTAGACATCCATTAAGGCTGAAGAGATAGGGGCTATTTTCACTTCTTTTATAAGTGGAGAAGTCACTATATATCTGCCTTTCAACCACATAAAATCCCTACCACCCTGGTCAGTTATTCTCTTAGAGATGTTAAACAGGGAATGGAAAATTTCAGAATGTAAAAATTTAAGAACAAGTCTACACCTACTCTCACAGATCGTTGACTTACAATCTCTCAGATGCAGAAGAACAGACCTTTGCTTTGGTGAGCTCAAGAACACCTTTCAACTGCATTAGGAATACTTTCCATGTCGGCAACTCAGCAAGGAAAAAAGGCATAAAGCTCTACAGTATATGACAACTCATACTGGGATATATCACTTTCATTAAAAGTGTTTGCACCCGTTATTCTATAATAGTATCACCTCTTCAGAGCTTGAGAGAGTTGGAAATACCTTGTCACACCATACCTGCATTCATACTTCTACAACCTGATACTCATCTTCTGTCATCAGCCAGCCTCCTCTTCTCAAACACCCCCAGACCTCATCACAATTCTGCACTAATTAGCAAAATGGGAAGTCCCTAGTCAGGCTGGGAATTAGCCATTTTGAAGCAGCGACTCTTATGTATTTATATGTTGTTCCTAAAGTAATAAAATTATTCCAAGAAGAACTTTAGAGTAAACTCTAGTCTACCTCCCAAGCCCCCTAACCCTTAGATCCAAGGATAGATTTAATAGCCTCAGGAGCTGAGCTAGATTTAATAGCATCAGGAAATGTAAAAACAAACAAGGCTTCCTCTTCCACTCCTGTTTCCCTGTCCTGTTTTCTCGCCTTCGTTTTCAGCCATGCTCTCAGACACGTGAGTTATCTGGTGTGCAGCTTTATCTCCTGCAACATGAGGAACAGAGCCAACTCTGGTCTGCATCACTCAGCAAAGTGGAGTGAGAAAAGGCAATAACAGCTACTTTTGTTTCAGAACTCCCATGAAACGAGTACAGAGGAACCCCACTAAACAGGGGCAAGCTGCCTGATCAGTTCATTTCCCACCTTGATTGTTCATTTTAAATTTTCTTTCTCTTTCTTTCTTTCTTTCTTTCCTTCCTTCCTTCCTTTTACTTCCTTCCTTCTTTCTTTCTTTTTCTTTCTTTTCTTTCTTCCTTCCTTCCTTTCCTTCCTTCCTTCCTTTCTCTCTCTCTCTCTCTCTCTCTTTCTTTCAAGTCATAAACCCCTCTGAGAATCTGATTCAACTGATAAGCATCCACTTAAAAACAATACTCATAAACACATACACAGAAAAAAATGTGCTTATTATTTATCTCATTGCATTGGAAATTGATCTACACATAGTTAACAAAACAGCATTGACAAGGAATTATGGCTTTCTCACACTTGTGAGAAGGTTGTACACTTTTTCTGGAATAAGAAACTGAAATAACATATTTGACATTGCATCAATGTCAATGTTTCATTTAATGGCAATAAGAGGTAAAATTCTGATTCACGAAGTCTGATAGCAGATGGAGTCAGAGCTCCTGTAGCTCACAATATCTCACATGGGGGATGTGTCAAGAAATATCAAAATTCATATTACATCATTTCCTTTGTCCTCAAGTCAATGAGATTATCTTTGTTAACTTCATATTATCAAGGTTATCTATGTCAGCAATTTGTTTCCATTCTAAAGTCATCTGGACAAAAAATGACCTTCATAAGACATAAGCCATTTGCAGAGTGTCTGTAGATTTTTGTCTCTAGAAACCCTCCAGACTTTATCAGTCTCACCTCCAATATTAGAAAATTCAGATTTCTGTCTGACTCCACCAACTGCATTCAGAATAGCAGCTCGACCAAAAAAACTCATCGTTCTTCAGCAGTATCTCTAATAGTAAATTCAGCATTTTGATCAAAAGATTTGCCTCATTTATGTAACTAAGATATGAGCCATTATAAAGCTAGTCCTGGGATGAACTTCTCACATCCAATTTGTTCTAAGAAGGGGTTTCTTTTCTCTTAAAAAAAAGTTAAAAGGATTAACCAAACCAAATCTCTCCTAAATCTCTTCTCTGGATTGCCAACACACTTCTCTAACAGGAAAGAACCTCATAGTGTGCTCTTACATCCTGACAAAGATTTACTGAAAAGGCAATGATTTGAGTTCTTGGCTCTGAGGAAGTTGAAGACTTTCACAGCAGTAGAAGGACCTCTTCGGGGATTGTTGGAAGGGCTGTTGACACTAACACGGGCCCATGTAAAAAGCCTGACATGTGGAGCATCTTTCCTTAGTGAAGCAGCAGAGGCTGAGGAAGTGCCAACTTCTCGGGTCCTCCATCTGTGCAGAGAATACCAAGACTTCCCATCCAATTCAAGTTGTACTTGGCATTGAAATGTGCACCATCTTAAAGATATCAATGGCCTAAATGGTTTCCAAGGTGGGCTCACCAAAAAGAAATATTTTTTGGTGTAATTAGTCTACTTTCAAGGGACAAAATCAGGAGCTGGCTGCCCTGAGAGACAAAAGATTTTCCCCAGGCACATGCTTGAGGAAGATGGTGCACAGTTTGTGGTCCCCTAAAGCCCTTCCATGGCTTTCAGGGGTTCACAGACCATAGGATAAGACACTTGCACTACTCCTTCTCTTTCCAATAGCCCTTTTTCACTTTGGTATTGGGCCTAACAGGAGACATTTACTGCTTCCAGCACTCAAAGCAAAAAATAGCACCCAGAATGTTAGTGTCATATAGTGCCTCCTCAGACGGCACTGTAGACATTCAAGCTTGAAACCTTTCCAATCCAGTGTCTCCAGAATCCTCTTAAGTTAGTGGATAGCCTTCTTCTTTACTTTCAAATTGTATTTGTCATTCATACTCATTCAGCACATATTTATAATGCACTTATTAGTGACCATGTGTTAAGCACCGTGCTATGTGTTGGATATACAGCAGTGAACGAATGAGACATCACCGTGTCTTCAAAAGCACATGTTCTATCACAAAATACTTACCAAGAAAAACAACTGGGACTTAAATTAGACATCACTTCTTAATCTGTTTTTCTTCCACAATACCGTCAAAGTACCAAAAACCATCATGGTTTGACATGAAACTCAAACCAATAAAATTGAGAATATTTTGGTATAGTTGTTTTGTTGGCAATTTTAAAATTCAGTGCTTATGTTAATTCAACAAGTATTTGTGTGTGTGTGTGTGTGTGTGTGTGTGTGTGTGTGTGTTTTAAGTTCAGAATTGCAGAAAACCTTTGTGCTTTAGTTGAGTTTGGGATTCATTGGAATATTTGGAGAAGGTTACAGTTTTCCAAGAGTCTTTTGTCTCATTGGTTTCTGTACTCACAGGTGTCTTCATGCAAATTCTAAGGTCTTAGCTATTAGCTTCTTCTTTCAAAAGTGGAGATCAAGGTAGCAGCAAGCTAAAGGATTTCTCTGCACTAACCAGAGAATGAGGTAGGCTACCTTAACACTGAAGAGAAGTTGACCTCTTAGACTTAACTTTACACTCCAGTTCTTTTTCTTCTTGATATTGCAAAATCATCCCAATATTAGTCATTTACCTGGTAAAAAGTTATGATATCTCAACCTCAGAATAAAAATAAAATCTTTAATATGAAATTACAGGCAAAGTAAGGTCAAGGAACCACAAAATTTTTATTATCTTTAACAAAACACCTACATATTCTGGAGAAGAAAAAATGTGTCCTCTCTAAAGATTTTCTTCTTGTGAAAATTTTTTCCACAGAAGGAACAAAATAGAAATACCATATGAGCATTTCTCTTAAATGGCCTGTATTTACAGTTTATTTATTTATTTATTTATTTAGCCTGTCAGGCAGAGAGTTTATAAAATATTTGGACAAGGCGTGTCTGAGTACAATCTAGGGCTTACAGTATTTGTTTTTTGTTGTTGTTGCTGTTGTTGTTTTATATATTTTTTTTGATAAATATATTCAATAAAGCCTTTATTGAATTTGTTACAATATTGCTTCTGTTTTATGTTTTGGTTTTTTTTGGCCTCAAGGCATGTGGGATCTTAGCTCCCCGACCAGGGATCAAACCAGCACCCCCAGCACTGGAAAGCAAAGTCTTAACCACTGGACCACCAGGGAAGTCCCTAGGGCTTATAATATTTGGATTATATATAATTTGAGAAACAGCAAAGCTACTAACCTAAAAATATTTTCCCTATCAATTGCCATATATTATGCTTAAATTTCCACCATTTGGCATTAAGTCTCTAGTCATCCCCAAGTACTATGAAAAAGAAATTTTATCTAGAAGTGCTTAACTCATTAATGGGTGACCCCTAGACACAGTTGTGGGAATTACTTTGAGACTTTCCTAATCTCTTTGGAAACATGAAAACAGAATCCTGAAGGAACAAGATGTGGAAGGAAAAGTAAGCTCTGATGAGGAAAGGTGACAACGTTCTGGAATATAGGGAATGTAGACTGAGCAGAGGGATCTTATGGAAGCAATGGATATCTGTGCTTCACTCTATGAAGGAAAGGAAGCAAAAGGAAACAGGCAATATAGAGCAGTAGAATGAGGTCAAACCTCAGATTCACAAGATATAACTTCTAGTTCCAATGCTAGGATTCAATTGTGGGTAAATCACTTCATTTCTGTATTAGTCAGCTACTGCTACAATAATGCTGTATAACAAATCACTCTAAAACTCAGTGACTTTTAATAATCATCAGGTTAACTTGGGTTTGACTGATCTAGGCTGGTCTTGGCTGGGTGTGGTTAGGCTTAGCTCTAAGCTGCAAAGAGGCCCAAGTGTGATCCACATGTCTCTCATCCTCTTTAGACCAATGGCTACCTGATGTTTCTTCTTCTTATGGCAAAATGCAGGATTCTAAGACAGAAAGCAAAACCATAGAAGCACATTTCAAGCCTCTGCTCATACCATGCTTGAAACATTCCATTAGCCAAAGAAAAGCATGTGGTCAAGCCCAAGGACATAAATTCTTCTGCTTACTGCAAAGCCATGAAAAAGCTATTGATATGATATTGCTATAGGGAGGGGGGAAATTGAGACCAGCAATGCAATCTACCACAACTGCTCTAGACTTTAGTTTCAGCTGCTATATGATGAGGAAGCTGGCTTAGGTCAATGGTTCTCAAACACTGGTCCAGCTGCATCAGAGGCACTTGGGAAAACATCTGAAGTATTAGATCCTCAGAGTTGGGTGAGGTTCTGAAAATCATATTTGCCTACTGACCCCATACTAGGTGATTCTGCTGCATAATCATGTGCTAGATGGTCTCTAAGACCGTTTATAATTTTTTTTAAGTTAATAACCAACTTAGTCTACCATAGAGTTTATGTAGGGCTTCCCTAGGTGCAAAGGTAGAGTGGCAGATGACCTGCACAGGTGATGCTGCCTAGCTGACAATGTAACTGATATAATCCATAAGCCCCAGATTCTTCCCTCCCTCAGTCTTTCCACTATATATAGATGCCTCCAGTAAATGAGGCAAACTGTGCTTCCCATTTTTAAAGATCAACAACTGCTCTCCCTCTCTCACTATGATGTCAGTCAGGTTTTCTTGCCCAACTCCCATCCTAAAAGCAGACTCCTTGGCTGCATCAGGATCCTTTCTTACATTCAGTGTTACATCTGGACAACAATGGGCACTGCAATATTTTTTAGTCACTTGCCTACAAAGAGATTTGTCCATTAAGCTAGGCAATATTAAAATTCTCATTTTATGAATTCTCATACTTTTTAGTTAGAAGACAGGCTAAAGAGGAAGTGTCCGAATTGAGATGAGAGGTAAAAGAGAGCTTCTTTTCCTAGGTCTTAGATAAATGTAGAAATGAATTTCTCATCTAATTATTCATTCCTGTTTATATATTCTTTAATGATATGTTTCTATGGTTACCAGCGTTGTTAAATGCTGCCTGTGTTTCATTTTGCTTTGATGCTATTTGAGGTAGTATGCCAGTAAAAGAGGTTCACTTTTAAATGAAAGATGTAACTGAGGCATGTATTTGATCCAAGGTTGAGTGTTCCCGTGAAGGAGATAATGACCGTGACATTATTTTCTGTTTGTATAGTTTTGCATAGTTTTTCTGTTGATGGTCTGTGAGTGTCCCACGGACTAGGAAGGAAGAAAGGAAGTAAGGAAAGAAAGGAAGGAGGAAGACAGGGAGGGAGGGATGGAGGAAGGAGCCTCAACCATACACATATTAAATTCATGCATACATATCAGTACTACATATTCGATGGCATTGATTTGACCAGACTGTCAAGTAGGTAAGGTTACTTTATACCTGCCCCATCCCTCCCTTCTCCCCACACTGTCCCTCCTCCTCAGTCCCACATGTACATGTGAAGAGGCAAAGCCTTCTTTGAAAACTGAGTCAAACACTCAATTACTTCACCTCAGTGTGAATTCTAGTCAAAGTGCCACCTCTTCGGAGGTTGTGTGCCTTTAAAACCCTAATTCTCACTGAGAAATAAACAGCTTTGTCTCCTGCTAAAACAAGTCAGGCATCCTGATCATACAAGAATGTGGAGACAGAGCCTCAGAATGTGCCCTGCAGGGGGCAGCACACTTCACTTGTACATCAGCCCTATCTATCTGCAAGTTGATAATTCAAGCTCCTTCGAAAAGAGTGACATCATATCAAGCAAGAAAATTAATCCTCAGCCACTCCCGAAGAAATATTTACTTAGTACTCTTCTTCAGAAATATGTGTGTGTGTGTGTGTGTGTGTATATATATATCTTTTTCATGGTGCTGGTTTGCTTTTGCAGTAATATCCATAGGCGATTAAACAGAGTCAGCTTTTCCTTTTCTTTTTTTCCCTCCTAAAAAGTTTTTTGGGTTTCTGACAGTTCTTACGGGAGAAAAAAAAAGTAACCTCTAAATTTCTTTTCATTTTCCTTCATTTGAGAATGATGTGGGTTTCAGAGATCTAAGGCAATTTGGGCCTTCTTTTACCTGAACAAATTTAGGTATAACTATTTGATTCCCAGAAGTCCTGTGGCTATTCTGCTCGGTTGCCATGAGGTTATTTTATTTATTGATACATAGAGGCTTTGCCTTCCAGTTCAAATTTGTGAACATGTTGATGCCTTCTTTGTTTTTGTTTGCATCCGAAAATCAAAAATTGTTATGAGCAAAACCAAATTTAGAGGGGTTTATGGTTATCTTTCATATTTCCCACAGATACTTATGGGTTATTGATTTACAAGCTTGCTGATAAATTGAGGTCACATTTTTTTAGCAGTTGGAGATGTGGAATAACTATTCCATGAACTTATGAAATTTTTTAAGCTGTGTTCACCCAGGTATAAGATAATCTGTGAAGGTCAAAGCTTTTAATGTTTTTATTTATATTCAGCCATCTTTTTGATGGTATTGCACACCAATTAAAAATAAATTCTCCTCTTTTCTTGAAGTCATATGATTGTATTTTCCTCACTGATCTTTTTTCTAATAGATCTTTATTGGAGTATAATTGCTTCACAATACTGTGTTAGTTTCTGTGGTACAACAAAGTGAATCAGCCAAATGCATACATATATACCCATACCCCCTCCCTCTTGAGCCTCCCTCCCACCCTCCCTATCCCACCCCTCTAGGTGGTCAAAAAGCACCGAGCTGATCTCCCTGTGCTACGCAGCTGCTTCCCACTAGCTATCTATTTTACATTCGGTAGTGTATATATGTCGATGCTACTCTCACTTCACCCCAGCTTCCCCCTTCCCCACCGTGTCCTCAAGTCCATTCTCTATGTCTACGTCTTTATTCCTGCCCTGCCACTAGGTTCAGCAGTACCTTTTTTTTTTTTTTTTAGATTCCATATATATGTGTGAGCATATGGTATTTATTTTTCTCTTTCTGACTTACTTCACTCTGTATGACAGACTCTAGGTCCATCCACCTCACTACAAATAACTCAATTTCGTTTCATTTTATGGCTGAGTAATATTCCATTGTATATATGTGCCACATCTTATCGATTCATCTGTTGATGGACATTTAGGTTGCTTCCATGTCCTGGCTATTGTAAATAGTGCTGCAATGAACATTGGGGTACATGTCTCTTTTTGAATCATGGTTTTCTCAGGGAATATGACCAGTAGTGGGATCGCTGGGTCATATGGTAGTTCTATTTTTAGTTTTTTAAGGAACCTCCATACTGTTCTCCATAGTGGCTGTATCAATTTACATCCCCATCAACAGTGCAGGAGGGTTCCTTTTTCACCACACCCTTTCCAGCATTTATTGTTTCTAGATTTTTTGATAATGGCCATTCTGACCGGTGTGAGGTGATTCTCACTGAGGTTTTCTCATCTGTAACGTGAGATAATAATGCTTGTTTTCCAGTGTTGCCTTAACAAATAAACAGAATTTATTTATAGCACTTAGCCAATGTCCAGTGAACACAATTAATAAATGAGTTTTCCAGATTTATCAATGAATTAAACAAAATCTACATAGGTAGAGTGCAAGAGCAGGTTGCTCTCTGGTGACAGAGTCAGTTCATACAACCTATGTCTTGTCTTCATATCAAACATTCTAGGGTTCTTTCAACTTCTTCTACAATATACACTTTTTTCAAGGGCATCCTTGACTTTTCCACTCAAAGTTGTCTTGCATAGCAGCCCGAGAGGTAAAACAGATTCTTCGTAGAAAAAGCAGTACAAGCCTGGGAACCCAGTTCTTGTCCCAATCTTACCATGCTGTGGGTGTCAGCCATCCACACCCTAAGACCACCAGTCAAGAAATACAGTCAGGGACTTCCCTCGTCGTCCAGTGGTAAAGAATCTACCTTCCAATGCAGGTGACATGGGTTCCATCCCTGGTCAGGGAACTAGGTTCCCACATGCCACAGGGCAGCTAAGCCCGCGTGCCAGAACTACTGACCTCACGCGCCTCAATGAGAGAGCCCGCGTGCTGCAAACTACAGAGCCCATGCGCACTGGAGCCTGCACGCCACAACTAGAGAAGAGACAACCCGCACGCCACAACTAGAGAGAACCCCATGCGCCGCAAGGAAAGATCCCGCATGCCTCAACGAAGATCCTGCGTGCAGCAGTTAAGACCCGACGCAGCCAAAAAAAAAATTAAAAATAAATAAATAAGTAAAATATAAAAGAAAAAGAAATACAATCAGAAAACAACATACATACCGTTAGCAAAAGGAATATCTACTTTCAGGTAACTAAACAAAGTATAGAGATGAAACACACAACAACCACAACAAAAAGGGTCCTAAACTGTGTTGGCATTTACCACTGAACACGGGCTGAAGCTTGTTAGTAATACCCAGTTGTGCTTATGAAATAATCACTGGTAATACAGCTATGTATTCCTGTGATACCTTTTGGTGATTCATTTTAAGTCATCAAGAATAAAAGCTCTGTGGCATTCTAAACAGTCTGGAGACTGCTGAAACCCACACTTGTAGCTCTGAGTTTCTATCAGCTAGTGTTTCTCCAATGTGCAAGCAGAAAATTATTCAGGGTCTTTAGAACAAGAACATATTTTATATTCTATTTCCAAATTATATGTGCTTTGCCATTAAATAAGTTAGACCAACCCAAGCACATTATTAACTTCCTCCATCAAGAAGCCTTTCATTTAATTTTTGTAAATGTTTCTCTTTGAGAGAGGCATGCTAATTGATAGCATATCCTAAATCTTATGAGCGGTTGGTGGACAAAACAGTCTTCTTATGGCCAGTAGGAGTGAAGGATGAATATTCTCTTTTGTGTTAGGATTACTGTTGTGAAGAGGATCTTGACCTGGTTTAGTTTTGATGTGGTCCATTTGTTTCTTTGTTAGCATTAGAGTCAAATTCTCCTTGTCTCTGAAGACAGGAATTAGACAGTCATGAAAAAAGAAAATGGAAACTAATACTTGATCTTATACTTCTAGGAAACAATCTAATTACAAAGATGAAAATTCTCTCAATGTAAGAGAGAGCATTGGTTCAAGAGACTTGTGTTCTTGTCTTGCTTCCATCTCTAATTTTGTGACCTCAAGTGAGTCACCAGAACTAACAAGCCTCAGTTTCCTGATTATAAAGTTGAGTGATTTTAAAATAATGTCTTAGGTCCCTTCCATCTCTTTAGTTCCATGCTGAAGGGGCATGGAAATAAAATCCTGCTACAAAATCTAAATGATTAAAAATTAACACAGGGTAAATTTTGGGCATTAAATGCTGAAGTTATTCAGCTAATGGAAGCATCATATATAATCAAAACCTTAGCCTTAACCCCATTGGCGAGTGAACAGTGGAGTACATACACATACACACACCCACACACAATATGTGGTATATATATATATGTTCTAAAATTCTATAATACTCTATACACTGCAAAACTAAGGTAAATTAAATACTTTAGAATTTAAAATGGTATTTATTGTGACTGTTTTAAACAGGACAGGTTGCAAAGTAGAGAATTCAAAACAGCTATATAAAAATTTGCTTACCTTCGTACAAGTAACCTCGCCATAGAATATTTGGTAATTTTCAGAAAATGCAAATAAAAATTTAAATACCTTGATTTACACTGCATGACAATATTTATAACTTTCATATCACTGGGCTAATAAATGCAATGGAAAAGCTGCCAAATATTCCTTTCTATTAGAAAAATATGGAACTTACAGTGAAGGTTGTTTAATAAAAGAACTCTCATAAATCCAAGGAAATATTTCAGCATTAAAATGTTGATTATCAAGGCAGGGGCAAACAATCAATTATTACATATTGTATTCTGACATATCACTATATTAATAAAATTATCATAAAAATGTCAATCCAGGCTATTTCATAAATGATACTATGAAGAGGTTTATAGGTAAGTCTCAAGGTAAGATATTCTGCTCCTTAGGAAAATCTGCTCTTTAGGTTAAATCTAAATTTCAAGAAAATTGAAATCTTTCTAATTAAATCCATATATATTCAAAGGGATTAAGTTTGAAAAATATTGCTCAAAAATTTTATTTTTCCATTTTCTAGAAAATTCTAGGTATCATTCAAATTTTCATCATTATTAATATAATAACAAAGAGCCATATTAACCACTAAGGGCTAAAGGTTCCCATTCAATCATTTATAGCTTTCAAGTATAGCACTGCTTCCTTTGAATCTAATAATGTCAATTCTGAAGATAAAACAATACAATCATATTCGTCCACTAGGAATACTTACTTAGATGGACTTTAGGAGGATTAAAGGGTAGGATATATAAAAACATTTATCACACTGCTAAATGAAAAGTTATTTTATCTTAAAGTAGCTTTTTTTTCTTTACTTTTTTTATAACACATAAGGCTTAGTAGAAAAAAAAATGGATTATGAGAGAGATTCCAATTTTCCTTTATTATTGTATACTAGGGTAGACTACTACAACAAACAACTCCAAAATTTCAGTAACTTAAAACGATAAACGTTGATTTCTCACTCACAATATAGTCCAATGCGGGTGTTCCTGGTTGGTTCTCCTCCAGTCAGCAACAGGAGAACCCATACTCCTTCCATCCTGTAGCTCAATCTTCCTCCACATCCTGGGAGTCTTCCTCTCTAGGCAGCTGATAAGGAAAGGAAATAGAAGAGGTTTCTATTCTAGGCAGGGTTTCATGGGCTAAGCCTGGAAAGAGCATCACTCCTGCCTACAAATTGGCCTTCACTCAACCACATGGCCACACCTAACTGCAAGGGAAACTGCCTAACCACGTGTCCAGGATATATATATATATATGTGTGTGTGTGTGTGTATACATGCACACATATATATATATTATAAAATTGTTCTAAAATTCTGTAGCACTCGCACATACTGCAAAACTAAATTAAATACTTCAGAATTTAAAATGATATTTATTACGACTGTTTTTAAACAGGAGGGTAAAGCCCAGGAGGTAAAAACATCATTTTCCAAAGAGAAAGTGAAATATAATATTTGAGACCCTAATTCTAAATTCCATAAAATTAAAAAGCTGTTTATCCTTAGAAAAGTCACTTATGCCTCTCCAAGTCACTTAAGTCATCTGCAATTCAGTGAATTGAGCTGGAAAATTCCCAAGGTTGCTTCCAGATCTAATCTTGTAAGTAAAACAATTTACTGCAATTATGGTCAACGCAGATACCGGGAGCATTAAAGGAATAATTTGATAATAATATATAATAATTTTATCACATTTTCTAATTAGTGATGACAGGAATTCTACTTACTGACCCACCATCATTGGACACATTGTTAAAAGTTACAATTTATCCAAATCCTCCAGCAAAAAGATAGGGGAAAAAAATTTCATGATCCTGTCACCCTGGAAATGTTTGAGGTTTATGGTTACTGCAAGATTTATCCTGAGAACTTTGGGTGCTCTTAAAAAGTCACCAGGAAGAATCAACCCCTTTGGTTTAGAAGTCATCTTTTCCCTCTACTTTGCTTTTCCTTTACTCTTAATGGAGTAGCTCTCTCCCCCGTCTCTCCCAGTCTTTCCTGGTTTACAATTATCCTAGGCAAGTTGATTTCTGAGGTAGCAAAGGGCTCTTTTTGCTTAGCTGAAGTGTAAGGAGAAATTATTATGTTACTGTTTGTAGAGGAAATGAGCTGCCCACAGACACTCTTGGTTTATGTAACTATAAGGTTTAAAACTTGCTAGCAGGAGAATAACAATAGAGAGTTATTAGGACTTGCAAATGTAAACACCTAATTTCAAAGCTCTTCTTTGTGTAGCAGCAAAGAAAGCATAATTAATAGCAATGTACACTTAACAACAGGACACCTGGACTGATTGTTTTCCCCATTCTCTGCACACGTGCAACATTTATTGACACCAGAGAAACTCACACATTGGGAAAGAATGACTCAGTTGCAGAAAATTTTTGTCAAGTTAAAAACTATCATTTGAAATCTGCCTTCATTTTCAGTGAAGCTTACTTTTTTACAAGCTGCAATTTCTCACCTGTTCTCTTTATTTTCAAAGATTTTCAAAAGAAAATCTTTCATAGTAAAAAGTAAATTAAAATTTATATTTTAATATCTATCATTCTTACAAAATATCCCAGTTTTTAAAAATCTTTAAATTTAAAATCTTCAATTTGCACATATTAGACTGTTCATGCATCATTAAAAATCTACAAACAACAAATACTGGAGAGGGTGTGGAGGAAAGGGAACCCTCCTACACTGTTGGTGGAAATGTAAATTGGTGGAAAACAGTATGGAGGTTCCTCAAAAAACTAAAAACGAAGTTGCCATATGATACAGCAATTCCACTCCTGGGCATATATCCAGACAAAACTATAATTCAAAAAGATACATGCACCCCTATGTTCATAGCAGCACTATTCACAATAGCCAAGACATGGAAACAACCTAAATGTCCATCAACAGATGAATGGATAAAGATGTGGTACATATATACAATGGAATACTACTCAGCCATAAAAAGAAATGAAATAATGCCATTTGCAGCAACATGGATGGACCTAGAGATTATCATACTAAGTGAAGTAAGTCAGAAAGAGAAAGACAAATACCATATGATATCACTTATATGTGAAATCTAAAATATGACACAAATGAACTTATCTACAAAACAGAAACAGACTCACAGACATAGAGAACACACTTGTGGTTGCCAGGGCGAGGGGGTTGAGGGGAGGGATGGACTGGGAGTTTGGGATTAGCAGGCACAAACTATTATATATAGAATAGATAAACAGCAAGGTCCTACTGTACAGCACAGGGAACTATATTCCATATCCTGTGATAAACCACAGCGGAAAAGAATATGAAAAAAATGTGTGTATATATATATATATAAATATATATGTATAACTGAATCACTTTGCTGTACAGCAGAAATTAACACCACATTGTAAATCAACTATACTTCAATAAAATACATTTTTTAAAAAATGGACATAGACTGCTCATGAAAGACAAGTCCAATTCTAAATTATCAAATTATTACCATCACAAAATGAAAACCTGATATTTTGGTGTCCAACCAAAAACAGTCAAAAATTCCCACTATTTTAAATAATAATAATTATAATATTTATAATTACAGTAATAATATATTAAAGCTAAATATTTTCTAGATTGCTTCACAAATGAGTCATTCAATAAAGTACCAGAAATGTTATATATCTGTATATTTATATTTAAAATGCAATTTAAAAGTTTAAATATGTATATTTAAAATTACTTCACAATATTTCTTCTTGGGGCTCTAATAATTTCCTTTGAGAAAGTATCTCCACTGAAAGTTCAATTCTTATTCTTGCATACACACTCTGCTCACTCACCCACTTCCTTACTCATCTTCAAGATGGAGGGCAGAAGCCACAGAAGAACCCCATTTCTACTGGCTCTGAGTAGGGAGCTCTAGAGGGAGGCCATGCTCTAGCACATACCCTCCTGAGTAGAGAGCCCTGTGAAAGCCTGAATGCCATGCCTTGAGCATCAAGCCAAGAGCACAATGCCTTAAACAAGCAGATCAAGCTGCCACACAAAAACCACACTTCAGCCACTTGCAAAAAAAAAAAGCCTAGTGTAGGCTCTTGGGCACGAGTTTTCCTGTCCTGCTGTGTGATGGCTTAGCAAAGCTACCCTGCCAGCAGTTACTTAAGCTGCCAGCAGTTGGAAAAGAAATGGGATGGAGAGAGTGTTTTCTTCTGTCCTGGCCTTACTGGGATACTGTTAATACCTTTCTGGAAGCAAACTAGAGGATTAAATACCTTCACTAAATTTTTTGATCCAGAATTTAAAGCAAAATATCTTCACCAAGATATTCAGAGAGACCACAAGGAAAGCTATTTGGATGTTAGGAAGTGTTATGGGCTGAATCACGTCCCCCCGCAAAATTCATATGCTGAAGTCCTAACCCCAGGCTGTAGATTGTGATTGTATTTGCAAATAGGGTCTTTAAAGAGGTAATTAAGTTAAAATGAGGTCTTTAAGTGGGATTTAATCCAATATGACTGGTGTTCTTATAAGAAGAGGAGATTAGAATACAGACACACCCAGAGGGAAACCCATTTGAAGACACAGGAGAAGGTACCTGGCCATCTACAAGCCAAGGAGAAAGGCCTAAGAAGAAATCAACCCTGCAGACACCTGGATCTCAGACTTCTAGCCTCTGGAACTACGAGAAAATAAATTTCTGTTATTTAAGCCACCCAGTCTGTGAAACTTTGTTAGGACAGCCCTAGCAAACCCATACAGGAACTAACAGCTTACAAAACGCAGCAAAGTCAGATCAAGACCTTAGAACTGAGGTCTAGAACAGCTCCCTTCTTCAGCACCTCACTCCACACGAATCCAGGTACAGCTACTTACTTTTTTGGTCTGGACAGGCCATCCCAGGATTGGTCCCAGCAATGAACGTATTCTAGCATATTCCATGTTCCAGCAATGAACAATGAAGCACCAAGCTGGAGAAAACATTCTTCTACTCAATATAAAGGATCTTTCCTTTCTGTTGGAGGACCAGAACCTGGTACCTAAACAGCCTGAGTTCTTAATCCACATCTCTGAATTCCAGACCTGCTGCCTGCATTGCCGCAGTTGACCTTTCATAGTAGCATCCAGGGCTCAGCGCCCAGACCTGCTGCACCCTCAGAATCCACTGCTGCATAATCCACGGCTACTTCCATCTAAGTGCTGGCTCCAGGTTTGGCATCACCATCATATTCTTTCCCTTCTAGTTCCTCAAACCTGGAAAGGACAGCGTTGTGGACGATATAAGTTCTTTCCCTCAGCCATTCAGAAATTTGTCCCACACCAAATTTAAATTGTAAATTAAAACTGGAATCCCTTTGAGGACAGATGCTTCTTTAGAGGTCCTTTGACCTGAATAGTTCAGCATTTGTATTAAGTTTTATTTCAGTGTCTACTCAGAATCCTAATCATAGCCCATAAGAAAGAATGTGACTTTAATATTGGACTTTGCTGGTGTGCATGAGTGTGCACTAGTTATTTTTCTTTAAATCATAGCCATATGGTAAATTTTCTGTTCTGTTATGGTTCCCTTTTATTGGTGGGCATGCAGTGGGTATTTCTTGGAAATGGCCAATTTTTATTAAAATGTTTCTAGAAGAAATTTTTTTTAAAAAATTGTAAATTAAACAATTGACCATAGGGGCCATTTGAAGTCACTGAGGAATGAAGTAGGCAATCAACAATTGAAATTCAGTTTCTCAGTTTAAAATCAACTCCTTATTGCTGTTAATATTAGTCTAAAACTTGTTTACAATATACTATACCAGTAATAATATAAATTGCTGTTTGTTAAATGATTTTTCTTTGTTGGAAACTTCAAATCTATTATTTTTCCTTATTGGTTGTATACAACTTTTAGTTGTCAGGGAAAAAATTATTCCTATAACTAAATATGGATTTTTATAATATTCTTTTATGCTATTTTCAGAAAAATGAGATAACTATAGACATTTCTACTTTCTATTCAATGTTCAAGCCTTGTTAGAAGGAAAAGTTGTAGGAAAGGAATAAATTCCTTTTAAAACTTCACATAACTTTCCTTTTGGTCTGTTTCAAATAGTAATGGACCTAGTTAAAGCAGGAAGCTCAGGGTGATGGCAGGCTTTATGAAGAATGGTATCTTGCATGAACAAAGAAAATTTAAAGAAATTCTTAAATAGCTGAATCCATCTCAAATGGCTCTTGTGATCTGGAGGGAAGGAAAGCTTTGCTAGGAGGAAGTTGAGAAAGTTTTTTTTTTTTTTTAAATTCCAAAAGGCTTTGCCATGTATTGGAAGAAGAAAAATATACAGTTTGTCTAGTTTGTCATGTTATTTATAGACAATACTTAAATCTAGATATTTTAATTAATTTTTTAAAGTAAAATTGCTCATCAGTGTCTGTTCATAAGATAATTATGTTAGACTGAAGAATTTGATTTTTAAGATCAAGTTAAAAATGACACCTCAGAAAATAGGATTTTTATTTTTATCTTAAAGCAAGCCCAGTTTAGAGGTGTCTGTTTACAAACTTTCTTCATTTAATTGGTTTTCTTAATATGAAATAGTATTTCCAGAACTAATTAAAAGTTCATTCTAATGAATATTCAAGACCAAAATATGTTATCTTTGCAGTACAGTATATAGATTTTTAAATCATCCATAAAGGTAATCATATTTTTTTATATTCTTAAAGTCACGTATTGTTATTGAGGCCAAATGGGTTGTTTGCTTCCTCTCAGGCCATGATTGAAGAAGCCATCACCAGGGCGGAATCTTTCTCAGTTATGTACACACCATTTGCAACAAAAATCAGAGCTGATAAAACAGAAAAAGTAAAAGAGGTTTTCATAAAAACTCATCCTGCATATGTGAAATATATCTACACAGGTAAGATTCAATATCTTCAAAGCATCAGCTGACAACTTATTTCCATAAAAAACAAATACAGGGATGTTTCTGATTTTTTGTTGATTATTTCAGTTTTAGGGATTTTTTTTTTAATCTGATGAGTTGAAATGGAAAGTTATTTTAAGGTTTTAAGTAGAGCTAGCCCTATAGGTCTAGCATAATATTCCTTGTGCCATCATGTTTCTTTTTTTAAGAGGAGAGGTAAAACCTAGAAACTCTAAGATTATAAAAAAATGAAAGAATAACCTGTAGTAAAATATCACCTTTCCCCATATACTTCATCAGTAAACTAGGTGATGATAGTATTTTCCTGAATATGGATTTTTTTTCTCCAATCCCTGCTATCTCTACTTTCCTTCCTCCATCTATCTCACACCTCAAACGTCCCTCTTTTTTTATGTTCTTGGGCCACTGGTATCCAAGTGAGATCTGGATAGCCAGTCAAGTGTACACAGAGAACACAACACTCGTGGTGTCCTTTTTTCCTCTTTTTGTCTTTGGAAGCCACTTGCTTCCATTCATCCATTCCAAATACTTTTTTACTATCTACCATGTTCCAAGTGTTATTCTGAATTAAGACAAGAATTTTCTTGTACTAAATTGAGCCAATCTCTAATGGAGATGGAGATTTCCAGTTATCTAAGATACTAAGAGTTGTCAAGAGCTTTTGTTGTTTCTGTTTTACTGTCTTTAAATCACTGAGTCAAAACAATATTAAAGAGTATTTTGTTACTTTCAAAATAAATAAATTAACAATCAGCAATGACTACCATATTAAGCAAAATCTCTAAATACACACATCTAGTATCACATCCTCCTGTTAAGGCCCCTGCATTCCTTTTGTCAGCGTTTTGGGGCCAAGTCACTGATTTATATGATTCATAATATACTCCACTAGTGATCACTTTTAAGGTACCAGGCACTCTACATTCATTATCTCTTGTTACTCCCATAACTTAAGAAGTGAGTAAGATGATTCTCATTTAGAAATGAGAAAACAGCTACCAGAGAAAACAGTTTTTCCAAAGATACACAGCAAATCAGAAAATCAGTGGCAGCAGGCCTTGGATTTGAACCCATATCCTCGCATTGAACTACACTATTTCCATCTGATAGAAGCCGAGATGTGACGGAAGCATTAAATTTAGGTCCTATGGAATCCTTATTTCTTCCACAATGCTTCAAGCTCTTCAGAAGAAATATATTTTAAAAATATAACTAGGGATGATTAAATAGTGAATCCCTAAGGAACAATGAAAATTTAAAGGCAGAGAAAGGGAAGAGAAGAAATCACATGCATGCTATAATGAACACTGATGCTGATTTACTTAGTTCCAGCATTTTATAAGGAAGTAGATAAAAATGTTTCAGAACTCACAATTTTCGCTAATTGTTATAAATCATTTATCATTTTGTTATGGATATCTTCAAGGGTTTGGGCGGGGGGGCACAGAGGGGAATCAATACCACACAAAAGTTATGTCAATCTAGTATCATGGAAAATTAATCCAATTCAGCTATTTCCATATCTACTCTCAGATCCATTGGTAATAAAGAGAGATTCATTGAGGAGATTACCAGTTTGCCAATTTCTCTACTGGTAGAATAAGTTTAGTTATATTTAACCTACTTCACAGAGAAGTCATGAAGATTAATTAATACTTAGGAAGCACTGTTGCCACTGAGGGTTTAAAAACAACAATAACATTAATGAGCCAGATTCACATCTCATGTAACTCCATCAAACCTGTTATCAAGATGAATTATGATCTGTTGGCAAGATGATTCATGCTAAAGGATCTTATACTTTGGAAGAGAAGATAATTATAAGTTACTGATGATTGTTTCTATCATTTTATAATTACTAATTGCTGGAGTGTGACAGTGCTATATAAGAACAGAGAGAAGAAAGACAGTTTCTGGAGGAGAAGGGGAGGTAGTGAAGGCAATCTCGAATTTTAAATTTCATTAGGAGTGGTTAGGTCCTTCGCTCTATAGAATGGGTACTTTGAACTAACAGGCTATTACACTGATGACATTATTTGTCTCTGTTGCAAATGATTAAAGGGTCACTCCAAAGCCATTGCTGGAACAACGGTGAAACCACTATTACTAACTATATGTGCAAGTCTTAGTGGCATCTCTTCCTTTCCCCCCAGGTAATTCCAAGGTGAGGAAGAGGGCAGGTCAAATGTGATCTTTAGCTTCTGGATATTTCTCACAGGAGGTGCAGAGTGGTGATTTGGGCAGGCATCGGTAGCCAAAGGCAGTAGCTAGAAAGTGAGTTACACAAAGAGAGATAGGGCCTAGAAGGGTAGTGACCTTGTTTTGTTGGCACGTCCCAAATACCAGGATACTCCTTTTATCTGCCTTCTATTTAAGAAGCGTCTGTGTTGCCAAAAATGTATTCAGTTATTTATTTCAACAAATAGTCATGCAGCAGGTGTGACTGGACAATCACACAGCAAATGTGTGCAGACATGAGACTTTTTGTTTTAACCTACACATATTCATCTTTGGTCTGTCCAGAGCCAAAAATATATTCTATCCCACCCCAAAGGACTCAATCCCATCCAATCATTTCTAAAATTTAGTCTGTCTTCAGTAACTATCTAATCAAATTCACCAGCTTTTTCCCCCTTTCCACGGGACTTTCTTCTCTTCCTAGTCTGGTTTCAACTTTCACAGAGCTCGAGCCTACCCAAGGGTCCAAAGAAGCCCATGGGCATGTGAGGAAAGAGTCCTCTTGGAAGCCTTGTGCAGGCTAGCACAGCTGCAGATTATATGGCTAGTGCAACCTGAGACAGATCTGTTGGCTTGAGCAGGACCTGATGGGCTCATTTATGTGACACATTAGGTCACCCAAGGACACCTATATGAGTTCCCCATGCTACCTCCTGGTGTAAATGCTTCTTTACATGTACACCAACCACCCCTATCACACAAGTTGGCCCAGACTAGAACTACTTTCTAAGATTCCCTCTCCCTGCCAGAATGCAGAGTTCTAGATCTTACTCTAGAAATCCCCTCTACTCCACTGGAGACTGGAAGTCATTTCAGTCCTCTCTCCAACTTGCTATGCTATTCTGCCATTTCTCTTCTCCTTTTCTCCATGCTTCAGAATCCCAATATCCTCAGGACAAGAAGAGGATCTACAATGGAGATGGGTGGTGTATTCAGTTATTCATTTAGTCATCAAACATTTATTGAGCACATATATTCCAGGCACTACACTAGGTAGTGCTAGAATATACCTGCTTCTAAGAAAGAATATGACTCTAGTAATTTATACTTCAGGGTGAAAATTGGACTATATTTTTCCTCTCTTCTAGAGAATACTTCACTTAAAACCTAAGCTCTAATTGTGGAATGGAAGGCTGAGTCTAATTAAAAGAATGATGGAGGAGAAAACAGATGAAGGAGCAGTTTGGGAACAGAAGTCCTTGCCACCGAAAGTGGCAAAGACTGGCTAGTTGTTTACCAAACTATTCTCTTTTCTCCTCCCCCCCCCCCCCATGCATGTAACTAGAATACATTTCCAGCCTCCTTTACAGTTTAGTGAGGCTTGTGACTCAGTAACAGCCAATGGAATGTGGACAGAAATACCCTGGGAGTATGACATGCCCAGGCCTGGCCCATAAACCTCTGCCATGCAGAACTCGCTTTCCCTAGCCACTGACTGAGTAAACAGGACTGCGGAACTAAAGAAGCTACAAGGCAAAAGAAGCTTGGATCCCTAAATGACCATGTGGAAGGCAACCCACTGAATACCCACACAAACAAAAACCAAAATTCTCTTGCTTTAGATCCCTAAGATTTGGAGGCTCTTTGTTAAATCAGGTAGCTTTACTCTAACTAATATACTGCCTTACATCAGTGAAGTAGGCGGCTTCCTACTTCATCTGCAGTGTACACAATAAAATTCATGTGAACTCAGGGGAGGACAGATAAACATTCCTCCATGTGCAGTCAAATTCATCCTCAGAAACACTCAGAGTTTGTGTACATTCCCTTCTACCTCCCGTTCACTCATCCTTCCTTGGACAACTACAGGTAAATGTTCTCATACATATGTGTTTGCACCCACTCACAGAAAAGGAACATCTGAGGAGAGACACAGATTCCAAATGGGAGATAGAACACAATTACGTAGTTTTCTTTGCAGCAAGAGAAATTGAGGCTGTAAGTAAGAATTACAGAAATCATCTAAATAAACAATCAACAGATGAAGGTCAGAAAATCTGTACCTTGAAGATCTTGGATGAAAAGTCTACCTATCAAAGTTCTGCTGGATAAGTAGGTATTATCATTAAAACTTGGAGACTAATACATTTAGTTCTCCCAGCAGAGGCTGGCAGACAACCCTCCAACACAGAAACACTGCCCAACTCCAGGTCACCTTCATCAAGCCTAGACAGTATTGAGTTCATTACTCCTTGGTCATGTGACAGTGCCATGAGCCCAGTAATAGCTGGCAGAGGTGGCGGTAATGAGCAGGAAGAATATTTATGATCGAGATCCCCCAGGCAGTGTATTCTTTCTAGCTAGCCCCTAATTCACAGTCATCCTTATCATGGATTTCCACATGAAAAATAGATGCAAAGGAGAAAAACGATAAAAATGAATTCATTTTGAAATATATAGAGATCTAAGTATTTTTAATTTTTTACTGAAGGGACCAACTAAATTAGTGATTTATTATGAGAAAAGCCCACTTCACCCTCAGTGGCAGGCACTAGGACTATACTGCCTTTATAACTTCTACAAGACTGATAAGGGAGGGTTAAAATTCAAATCTGCCTTGTAGGACAACCAGCCTTACATATCCTCAGGAACTCACTGTGCATTCTTTGCTATTTTGGGGATGTGGTAAGACCCACCAAAATCTTAAAGCCATATTATAATAGAGCTATACTGTATTATGTGTCACAGAGGAAAAAATTACTGAATTTTTAGCAGTGTAGCTATCCATTTTTCTTATTTAAGGAAAAATCCAGTTTGATTCATGCAGAGTAGTCAAGGTATATAAAACAAATAATAATTCACCAGCCCCAGAATTATTATGTTTTCATTTATAAAGATTTTGCTTGAGATTTTTATTCATATATTCCAATGAAATAACACAATTCTGTACAGTTCTTATTCTTGCATGATTGTATTTTAATAATAAAGTAATACAATAAGCATATCCTGTCTCCACTTGATGAAAATATCAAGATTTATTTGCTAAATAAAATATTCAGTAATGGATCTGTGCTTAGTAATGTTTAATAGAAAAGTTTTCTGGAGTAGATATCAATTACTTTAACACTTAGGTAGATAGAGTCATATTTTGTCTCTCCAGTGCAATTTAACTCCCAAGAGTAAATATGTATGTTCAGAAGAATAATATACTGTTTTAAAACAGACCTTTAAAAATTGCTTTTCACTGAAATTTATAACCTTGTTCTTGTTCAGTCATCATTTACCAGTAAGGATAATACATTCTATGCTCTCTAAAATATAAAGTTAAAATTTCTCATTTTATTCTTTCTTCCTTAAAATGTTATAATTTTACCACGATCAAGAGTTTCCAAGATTAGACTATTTTCCTCTTTCTAACTCACTTTATCAAATGGAAAAGTTTATAGAATTAAAGAGCCTACATCCCCAATATCATTATGAAAGTGTTACGGCTAGGTTGGTTATAAAGATGACAAATCATCTCATATTTGTACCACAGAATTCTTTTTAGAAACAGAGAATCATTCCCAAAGAAAAGAAATTCCTCATATATGGGGCTGAAGTCTCTGTTCTTAAAATATTAAAACGTTGGTCTTCCCAATGGGAAGTGTGGTGTTCTGGCACTGTTCTAGCTAATCAAAGTAAACACGTCTCAGTGAGCAGCTCACTTGTCCTTTGCAGTAGCAGGTTACAACACCATTTGCCTCTGGTCTCCCTCATCTACTGTCTCTTACCATCTATGATTGCATTCCTCCTTCTAATTGCATAACTCTCTTTTAATTTCATTTTAGCTATAACAGGTAACAATAACCAAGGGACTGTATATTTTGCTTTCTTCTTGTTAGTCTGTACTTCTTAATGCATCCAGTGAACCAACTTCCCGGGAGTTGGATTCATCTCTACAATTGGTAACTTGTACCTTTAGTAACTGATCACAGCACAGCTGCAGTTTCACACCATGGGTGGCCACCCAGGAATCAAAGGTTCCTCACCCTCCACCCTGTTATCCTTTCTCTTCCCAAACCACATGTGTCCATGAGCCAGGACCGTTCTAGCAAATCTCATTTCTGACTCCGATTCTGGGATTTTCTTTTCCTCACAACACTTCTGACACCAAATTTGTGGGGTTTTCCACACCACTTCTCCAGCTCTCAGCCACCAACTGGTGTTTTAACAGTTCACTTCAACTTTGGTACTCACTATCCAGAGTTAGCACAGACATCACAGATTAAGGGCTCGATCCTACCAGACCGCCCCACCACCACTTCAGATGCCAATCACAAGTCCCAGGCCTCCTGTACTTCTGACCAACCAGCTATAAGTTGGGGGGTTCCAATGACCCCCAATTCAGGTTCTATAATTTTCTAGGATGACTCATAGAACTCAGCAAGTGGTTTACTTACTATTACTGGTTTATTATAAAGGATACAACTCAAGAACAGCCAAATGGAAGAGATACATAGGGCAAAATAAGGTGGGGTGTGGGTGTGTGCTCTCACTGGTGGCACGACTCTCCCAGTACCTCACTGTACTTCACTAACCCAGAAATTCTCCAAACCCCATCATCTCGGGGGTTTTATGGAGGTTTCATTATGATTGACTAAATCATTGGCCACTGGTGATTAACTCAACCTCCAGCCTGCCTCCCCTCCCCAGAGCTTGGGGAATGGGGTTGAAAGTTCCAAGTTTCTAATTAAGCCTTGGTCTTTCTTGAGACCAGCCCCCATCCTGGCAGAAGCTATCTAGGGGCCTGCCAAGAGTCACCTCATTAGAACAAAAAACATTCCTACCATCCTCTATCACTTAGGAAATTCCAAGTGTTATAGAAGCTCTGTGCCAGGAACTGGGGACAAAGACCAACTATTTTTCTATGATACCACACCATCTCTCACTCATTGTAGATAATATCCTTGTGTTTTTTACTCTTGGGTGCAGGACACTATTCAGCATGGCTTTACCTGTGAGAATCCAGTACAGTCTGGGTTGATTTTGTATCCTTCCAGGGAAGATTTTCTTTTGATTTTTCCAAACCACATAGAGTACTACCAACCAGAGAGCCTCTATTTCTAGAGCTGAGATTTCCTGGGCCATCTAGGTAGTATAAATTCAAACCTTACGCCTAGACTTAAAATTCCCAGAGGGGAAAAAAAATCCTACTCCAGGCCCCAGATAAGTCAGACAAGTTTATTTTGTTAACTTCATCAATGGTTGGATTTTTTTTTTATCTCCATCATTCACTGGTACCCCAGTCTTACCTTTGTTTAAGAATGCACCATGCTATATTATAATTGACTGTTTATTTGTCTACTGCATGCACCAAATGGTAAGCAACACCATGGCATTCATTATCTTACCATTTTATCATAATGCCTGACACATTTATATAGACTCTGGTAAGGGGAGCCTATAAATATTTTTCAGGTAAATTAGGTAATCAATTCTTTATCTAAGCTATATATCTTATTAAGATTATTTCTAATATTTCATCATTTTGTTGCTATTATGGATTAAACCATTATTTTCATTATAGTATATATTTTATTATACCTATATATTTTGATTGACCTTTTTAAATCTTATATCTGTTTATTTGGGGGTTTGTATATTTCCTTTTTTGATCCCTTACTGAACTCTTGTCTATACTAATAGATTTTCACTTTATCCCCTTGGAGTTTCTATATAAATAACCATCTATTCTTAAGTTATGACCATTTGGCTTCTTCACTTCCAAAATTTATATCTCTCATTTTTATTTCAGGTCTTATTCCTTTGGCCTGAAATTCCAAAGCTACAGAGAATAATAGTGGTTAAAGGCAGTCATTTTGTTTCTGAGTTTAACAGGAATAAAACAGATTAAAAGTAGTTTCACCACAACCAAACTGACTACTAATAGTGAATAGTAAAGAGTAATATCTAATAATCAAGATGATCTCCTTTTTTAGATTTCCATATGTAAGCAATAACTTATCAAATACAAAACCAAAGGCTTGCTGACTTTCAAATTTTATATATTAACTACAGGAAATTACTGAGTCATTACCATAAGATCATTTGCTCATGAGCCATGATAATTCATGAGTAATAATAGTTCTTGTATATGATAATCATGATAATTCTTTTTTAATTGTCTTCAACAATTGCACTTATTAAATAAAAAAACTGTAGAACTCAAAAACCAATTTCAACACAAAACAAAAGAAAATCTCTGGTCTCAGGAAAAGAAATTGCTGTGCTTCTCTGGGATGGTAGTTTGTTGTTGTTGTTGTTGTTATTGTTTTACCTTAGGAACATTGTGAATGAGATAGTTGATCTTCTTTATTTCTGGAAAGTATACAGGAGCTTATAAAATACATTCTGTGTATTAATCTCACCTATGGCTTCATCACCGGTCTCTTACTTTTCCTTCTGATCTGTTTTCTTCAAGCACTCTTTTACACATTTTTTTATGCTGTATTTATTTATTTAAGGCAAGTCATTACACTTCCAGAGTGAGCTATAAACAAATAAGTAGATTACCAGTCCAGATAGTAAGGAAAACTAAGGCTTTCAGATTATGTAAGACTTTTATTATTCAGTATTAGTTAACTACCCAAGGGTCACTTTTTGCAAAATGTAGAATCTAATCGAAAGTGGAAAAATCATAATTATGATATAGATCAAGAAAAATAATGCTAAACATTTTTTTTAGTTATTTCTGAGATATACATTTTAAAGTAATAACTAGGATTATGACTTATAACACTACACCAGAACATACAAGATTTTTAGAAATTTCATGTAATGTCTGAAACATATTAACATATTTCCATACAAATATAAACTTTTTTTTAACATCTTTATTGGAGTATAATTGCTTTGCAATGGTGTGTTAAACATTTATTTTTTATTATTATCTCATATACTTAAGTCTAGTTATTAGTAATAGTATTACAATAATGTTATTATAATAGCATCACTAAGACAGTCAATTTTGGTATCTTTGTACTAGCTGTAAAAATTAATTATTCTTAATCCTCAAACTATTATGTTTCTTAAATAAGGAAATTATTCTTCTCAGATAGTCAACTTAAAGAATTTATAATATGTCTTACATCTCAGCTATGATATTTTAAGGATTCCATAGTATTTTTAGATATACTGAACTACTAGCTAAATCCCTCTGTCAGAAATCTTTGGTTTCAAGTAATAGGAATCACAGCTTAAACTGATTTCAGTATATTTAAGTTTTAAAGGGGTAGGAGGAGGCATGATATACATTGATTTATAATACAACTACAGGGGGACTATCTTTAAGTACAGCTTGATCCAATAGTTCACTCACTGCTCTATTTTCTACAGTCAGCTTTCTTCTCAAGTTCTACCTGGTATTCCATCACCTGTACCATGCCCTCAAGCGCTAGGATCTTGAGTCATAGCAAAATTCCCAAATGTCATTACAAACTTCAAATCACACTGTCCCAAGAAGCAGTGAATATCTCTTCCACCCAATTCCTGGGACTCACTCTTCCTCATTGGCCCAAATTACATTATATGCTTATACTTGAACCAAAACTGAGGTCAAGGTAATGCCATGGATTGATTCGCCTAAGTCAAATAGGTCTCACTTTTAGAGTAGGTAGGGAAGGAGAGAATTCTCCAAGGGTAAAAAAAGAGGGAAGGTGGGAATGCATGTTAGGTATCCAACCAACCAATGTCCATTCCAATGGCTGCAGAAATACAGCCATTTAAGGGCATTAGAGCAACAACATATTATTTCACTAACTGTGAATTTAATAAATATTGAAGGGAAGAGCAGTATCTTTCATGTTTGTTTGTCGCAAGCCTACTTTGTTGGGGATGGAATTAAGGAACTTCCCCAGAATAAATACAATACAGCTGATTAAACATAAAACTTTGGAATCAATAAGAATTCCAAGTGAAATAAAAATGAACTATGTATAAATATCTTATGTAATTATTTGTTTTTCAAAGTTTATAAGTGGGTTATGAGAGGCAACTTATATATACAAAGATCAGTTTTGGAGAAGTAGAGCAGAAGCCTGAAGGGAAAATTAGGAATCTTAGGAATGAAAACCAATGTTTTTTACTTGCATCTATAACTCTGAAATTATAATGAAGGTCAAAGGGAAAATACAATTTATTATACAAAGATTCATTATACAAATAGCTTTCTCACACATCAAATGCAAAAATCAAAATACGCTATCTATATTTTTAAAGTGGAAACTGTTTTATTATTTATGGGGGCAATAATGATGTTAGCTGCAAAGTTGCTGCCTTTTGCTATTTTCTTGCTGATGTGAATTTGTGGATAACTTCCAATATAGAAGTATTGGCATTAAAAAGTGAACAAGATAAAACTCAGAAAATGACTGGGTGGGAAAGAAGTAATGACAAAGTGTTGGCATTATGAAAGGACTGGAGAAGCTAAACTCTGAAACTGATCACTAAGACGAAGTCATATAAAACTGACATGGTCCCATCTCACACTGAACAACTGGGACCTTTAGAAATGAGATTTTGCTCTAGCCCAAAATGTCAGAACATTTTGTTATGGACAAAGGGCAGAGAAATGACATAGACACTGGAAAATAGAGAAGGAAATGAAACAGAGAAAGGAGATGATAGAACCCTAACAAATCTGCTTATTTCTAAAAGACTTTTAAAACCTCTATGATTTTCCTTTTTTCAAAATTGCTTTGAGAAGTTTATCCACAATCTGTTGACTGTGGTTATGATGAGGTGTCCAACAGAAAATACTGATGATGGTGGTATCTATGTTTTCTACTTTATGTCCAGAGAGCTCATATTTTATTTTACAGATATTTAACTTCATAAAAAATAAGCAGTCCCTCATATATAGAGATGAGTCTGCTGATCTACAATCAACCGTTCACATTTTTGCAGATGCTTTTCTGGTGCTGCTGACAGTTTCATTAAGCCAGATTCTCTGTTAATCCAATCTTCTTTGTGACTAAGAGTCCATATTTCCCAGAGAACAAGCTGCAGCAAGGGCCCAACCTGAGCGTGAAACTAAGTTTTCAATCTAGGCAAAGCTGCTCTGTTCATTTGAGCATCAACTCCACTGAGTTACCTAATACATATTATTTTACCTCACTCACCCTTCGTAAATTGAACAGAAACCACTTAAAGTTTAGGTAAAATAAAAAAACAAAGATTGTGTGATATTCTTTTCTAAGTTTAGTGACGGAGAGATAAATCCTGTCTCGGAAGCTCTGAACATTTCATTAGCTTTGATTTTTTTGAAGTTCTATTCTTATTTGGACGATTAAAAATTCAGGATTGAGAAAACTTTGTTTTTATATTCAACTCAAGTATTGATTGAGCACCGACTAGGTGCTTGGGGCATGAAGATAACGTGAAGATGTGATCTTGAAGAGGATTAAAACTTATTGGAGAGATGAGACATAACCCCATGAAACATTAGGAGATTCACTCTAGAGTGAGTGGTATGCGTGTTCTTTTTTTTTTAAACATCTTTATTGAAGTATAATTGCCTTACAATGGTGTGTTAGCTTCTGCTTTATAACAAAGTGAATCAGTTATACATATACAATATGTTCCCATTTCTCTTCCCTCTTGCATCTCCCTCCCTCCCACCCTCCCCATCCCACCCCTCTAGGTGGTCACAAAGCACCAAGCTGATCTCCCTGTGCTATTCAGCTGCTTCCCACTAGCTATCTACTTTACACTTGGTAGTGTATATATGTCCATGCCACTCTCTCACTTCGTCTCAGCCTACCCTTCCCCCTCCCCGTGTCCTCAAGTCCATTCTCTATGTCTGCGTCTTTATTCCCATCCTGCCCCTAGGTTCACCAGAACCTTTTTTTTTTTTTTTTTTTTGGATTCCATATATCTGTGTTAGCATACGGTATTTGTTTTTCTCTTTCTGACTTACTTCACTCTGTATGACAGACCCTAGGTCCATCCACGTCACTACAATAACTCAATTTCGTTTCTTTTTATGGTTGAATAATATTCCACTGTATATATGTGCCACATCTTCTTTATCCATTCATCTGTCGATGGACACTTAGGTTGCTTCCATGTCCTGGCTATTGTAAATAGTGCTGCAATGAACATTGTGGTACATGACTCTTTTGGGGTTTTTTTTGTTTTTCATTTTTGGCTGCGTTGGGTCTTCATTGCTGTGCGCAGGCTTTCTCTAGTTGTGGTGAGCGGGGGCTACTCTTTGTTGCTGTGCGTGGGCTTCTCACTGCGGTGGCTTCTCTTGTTGCGGAGCATGGGCTCTAGGTGCACAGGTTTCAGTACTTGTGGCTCGCGGGCTCTAGAGCGCAGGCTCAGTAGTTGTGGCACACGGGCTTAGTTGCTCCGCAGCATGTGGGATCTTCCTGGACCAGGGCTTGAACCCGTGTCCCCTGCATTGGCAGGTGGATTCTTAACCACTGTGCCACCAGGGAAGCCCCACATGACTCTTTTTGAGTTATGGTTTTCTCAGGGTATATGCCCAGTAGCGGGACTGCTGGGTCATATGGCAGTTCTATTTTTAGTTTGGGTGTTCTTTAAGAGTTTGGGTGGGGGGAGTACTGAAATACTCAGGTAGCCCTTTATGGACTAGGTGGGGCTTAAATTAGGCACATCTGGAAGTATAGTAATCGACTGAATAAAAGAAATATTGAGAGATTAGGTAGATGTTTCTGGGTGGAAAAGCACAAAGAAAAATTCAGAGGCAGGATGAGCACAGGCTAGTACAAACTAGTGAAATCAGCAGACCTGATGAGAAAGGTTTATACTGGAGAAAACATAGGAATGAAGAATAGACTGTGAAACACATTCACACAATTGAGAGCCCTGAATACCAGGAAAGAAGCACTGAAATTCCTGAGGAGTGATGTAACCATGACAAAGGTGATATTCCAGAAATATTCACTGGGTGGTGGTGTGGAGATATATTGGTGTGAAATCATACTGGTGGCAGTGAGGCTTGTTGGGAAACATTTTCTGTAATCCAGATGCTGTGTGATCAGAAATTTGACCAGGGTGGTAGCAATGATAATGCAAAGAGCGGGGTTAATATGAGTTGTATTACAGTGGGCAGATTTAATGAGTTTTTGAGATTCACTAAATGTCAGGGAATAAGAGGAAAGAAAAGTTAACAATGATTTCAAAATTTTAAGCCAGAATAATTGGGTGAATAATGGCCATCCCTTCAATATGCTGGTGAAAAGTAGTGATGAGAGATGTTGTGGACATTTAAAAAATCACTTTCAAGGAATATATTTGCTGTATTTGAGGTAACGTTTGTAATGGTGAGCAAACAGCAATGTCCCAGTAGGCATTTGGAAATGCTGTGTTTGAAATTGGTGACATTTTGCAGATGAGACTATGGCTTTGGATCCCTAGTCTTTTGATTTAGAATAGGGGTCCCCAACCCCCAACCGGTACCGGTCCACGGCCTGTTAAGAACCGGGCCGCACAGCAGGAGGTGAGCGGCAGGGAGAGCGAGCGAAGCTTCATCTGCCCTCCCCATCGCTCCCCGTCGGTCGCATTACCACCTGAACCATCCTCCGCTCCATCCATGGAAAAATTGTCTTCCACGAAACCGGTCCCTGGTGCCAAAAAGGTTGGGGACTGCTGGATTAGAAGTAATAGCGAATGCCACAAGAATAGAGAAATTGGACTTCCCTGGTGGCACAGTGGGCTCTGGTCCAGGAAGATCCCACATGCCACGAAGCAACTAAGCCCGTGCGCCACAACTACTGAGCCCGCGTGCCACAACTACTGAAGCCCATGCACCTAGAGTCCATGCTCCACAACAAGAGAAGCCACCACAATGAGAAACCTGCACACCACAACAAAGTGTAGCCCCCACTCGCCGCAACTAGAGAAAGCCCACATGCAGCAACAAAGACCAACTCAGCCAAAAATAATTAATTAATTAATTAATTTAAAAAAGAAAGAATAGGAAAATTCCCCCAAGAGTGTTTATATGAAGAACACATCAGTGAGCCAGAGACAGCTAGGAGGTGCACTGAATGAGATGCAGGAGAAAAAGGGAGGAAGAGGAAGCAGCATGTATATGTGTAGGAGAGATGGGGAGACGCAGACAGAGAAAGAGGCAGAGAGAAAGACAAAGAGAGGGAAACAGAGAGACAGAGAGAGAAAGAGAAGAGACTGTCACTGAACTCCAGGGAGGTGACTTCAGGGAGGGAGGAAGGAACATACAGAAGGTCAAAGAGCATGAATGTCTTGAGTACCTGAAAGCTGGTCAGCTCCAGCCTCCTGAGGTACAATAAAAGGTTCTTGATAAAGGACAAACGTTACCCTCTTTTGCTGAGAGTTGGACATCTTTCATTTGGAGGATAAAGAATTGAAAGATCATGTTTCTACAAGAAATTTAATCTGCATAATCTACCTTTGATATTCTTTCTTAAAACATCTGCTTCCCTAATGGTACAAATTTGGAACTGCATCATACCTGCAAATTGATTTTTTAATAATAAATTTGGTCCTAGTCATCTAAATTTCACCTGCAATTGTGATAAATTATAAAGGAATGCATTAAGGGATTTATTTCTCCCAAGTTTTCTTCTCACGTGACAGGAGCAAAGACATTTTTAATCAATTCAACTTTCCTACCAAAGGACAATATATTCTGGTTAACTTTCATATCCATCAGAGGTACCGGGCTTTTCGGACGTAGGTAGAGGTTTATGAACATAAAATTGAGAACAATTAGCACTCAAATTAATGTTACATGAGATTCAACATCTGGTAAGTGTGTCATCATTTTGGGTCATAGACCACTTGCTAGGCTAAATGTTCATACAACTGTAATTTACTCTGCATACAAATGGAATAAAAGTGATACTTTAAAAATATTTTTTTAACTTAACAGTATGTATGTAGGGACCTCTCTCATTTCAAAACTTTGACTAGAATTGAACAACAGATTTAACAGGAAGAAACATACAGCATCAAAAGGAACAGCAAATACATTTTTGCAAGTATATTTTATAACAAATTAGCTATAGTGCTAATATTAGTTTCTCTAGTTCATCTAACCACTGTCACTATTGATATAGGTCTCCCTCTTTATCCATCAAATATTTAAGAGCAAGAAGAGGTCAACCTCTCAAAGTCTTTGTGCTGTTTATATAACAGAGCCCTCAAACATCGGCTGCTTCTGGCAATAGAGGGGCATCAGAAAATGCCAGATCTCAAGATGCCTCCTGCGACTCATCACAAACACCAGCCCGTGCACAGCACACCCTAAACTATTCTGAACTTCAGGACTCCGGGGCCTCCAAGAGCACTTTAATGTAGACCTTAAAGTCCTAGAGGTGTCCTGCAGGGAACCCTCTCTGAGCTGGAAGCAGGTGCTGGCAGGAAGCTTCAGGGTACCTGGGATCCAGCGGCTTCTATGTCAACAAGCTACATATACTCTGGGTCTGTGGGGAAGTCAGAGCGTCCATAAAGCCTACCCACACCCATTCAGGGGGCCTCTGGGCATCCAGAGTTACCCAGAAAGCCAAGGCTCTCCCCAGAGGATGGCCCCAGACTTCACCACCAGCACGGCCAGGAGCACTGGGGCCTTCTAGGTCAGGAAGCACAACCAGATTAAAGAGCAAACCATAGCCAGGGACACATACCTTCTCCTGCCCTCCACCTCCAGAGTACGCTAATTCCTGAAAATACTGACAATCTAGACATGCCAGCATCTTAGAGAGTGCTAAAGAATAACCACAATCAAAACAAAAACGTTGGGCTTCCCTGGTGGCGCAGTGGTTGAGAGTCTGCCTGCCAATGCAGGGGACACGGGTTCGAGCCCTGGTCTGGAAAGATCCCACATACCGTGGAGCAACTAGGCCCGTGAGCCACAACTACTGAGCCTGCGTGTCTGGAGCCTGTGCTCCACAACAAAGAGAGGCCGCGACAGTGAGGGGCCCGTGCGCCGCGATGAAGAGTGGCCCCCGCTTGCCGCAACTAGAGAAAGCCCTTGCACAGAAACGAAGACCCAACACAGCCTAAAATAAATTAATTAATTAAAAAAAAATGTTATGACCATTTATCAGGAGAATGAGCTAGTGTCCATTTTATTTTTACTTAATTGCCTTTTCACATGATCCGGTTATTGGCAACTTCAGTAAAACTGGTAAACTCTTGGTTGGGTGTGTCTGTATCTGCAGATTTCAAAAGCAAAGAAACTTTCTGCACTCTTGAGATGGAGATGCAGAAATCACATTTTACCTTGCTTATAGAAACGAGCCATCCTTTTAAAAAGAGGCAAACACCAACTAAAGAAGCACCTAATACTGCAATCTGCTTTTAAAGTGCCTTGAAGTTACGCTATTAATTCTAAGAACCCTTGAGCCTTTGTTGTACTTTTCTAGATAGAGTAAGGAAGTGTTCTATCTAGAACTGTGTCTGTTAAAGCCATCTATGTATTGACATTCCCCTGCTTCTGTAACATGCTTCCCACTGACTGTCAGAGTGATGATTGCTGTCGTAGGATTGTTTTGAGAGTTAAGCCCTGTGCTTCAATGTTCAGCAGCCTGACTCTCAATTCTGGTCCCTCCATTTGCTGTGTTGGGCAAGTCTGTAATTTCTTGAAGCTCCAGTTTGGTCATCCGTAAGGTGGGCATAATAATGTGTCCTGCTCTACATTGTTGTTGAATGAGAAAGATAATCCTGATAATGTGTATGGCACAGAAGAAGTGTCACATAAATGTTAGCCCTCAATAATATTTAGTGGTTACCAGATCCTGTCACCAAAGACTAAGTCATGTTTAATATATTTTTGTTCTGTGCTTGTGTTTAAAAGATATTTTGTAATATTTTCTTTTAATCATCAGCATACATGTTAACTCTCTGTTTGACAGCCGTATGCTATTTACTTAACCAAAATGTGCCAAATAGCTTACTGCAGTGTTATCCAAACTGTGCTTTGAAAAATTGGGATTCTGTGGAGGGGTTCAAGGTGGCTATTGTGTGTGGGGTATAGAATGGGGTACAGTGAAGAGAGTGAGTGGTCAGTGATCCAGGCTTCAAATGGAACAGCTCTACCTTTACCGACTTTAAATATTGGGCTTCTCAGTAAATTTTAGTTTGAACAAAGGGTTCTGCAGCTAAGAATCAGGGCGGGGAAGTCAGAGAGGGTGGAAGAAAACACTCATGGTTTACTGTATCTATTATTTTTTAAAGAAATACTACAGATAGCAAAGACTGTATTTGAAACACTGCCATTTGAGTTCTGATTCTAGATTAAAAATTGGCATTTAAATCATAATTCAAGGATATTTGGAATTTCATCTTTTTCCCTTTCTGGCAGCGTTAAATAGGGAGGGCTCATTAAACCCTCTGTTCATCATCTTTCATTTGAGAAGTCTATTGTAATAAACCAAAGCATTATTACTCAGAATGAAAATGAATGAAGTAAATCTGGCCTCCAAGACCCCATGGCTGACATCTGTCCCTGTCCCAAAAGTAATCCAAAGTCAAGCAAGCCTAAAGCAGAGTGCAGTGGTTAGGCCCACGGTCTCCGGAGTCAGACTGCCCAGGTGTGAATCCTGCTTTGTCCACTTATACGCGTGTTTCCAGACAAGTCACTTCCCATCTGTGTACCACAACCTCCCGGTTATTTGTAAAATGAGGACAATAGCACCAATTATGTGAATGTATCGTGAGGATTTAAAGAGAATCCACACAAAACAAACATGATTACCAAAGGGGAAAGGGAAGGAAGGGAGGGATAAATTAGGAGCATGGGATTAACAGCTATAAACTATTATACATAAAATAGATAAGCAACAAAGATTTACTGTATAACACAGGGAACTATTTTCAGTATCTTGTAATAACCTATGATGGAAAATAATCTGAAAAAATATATATATATATATATATATAATTGAACCACTTTTTGTACACCTGAAACACAATATTGTAAATCAACTATATGTCGATTAAAAAAATTTTAATAGAATGCACACAAAATGTTTAGAACAAGGGAAGGTAGAAAATAAGTACTAAGTAAACATTAGCTCTTCTAGTCATTAAGAACAGAGTTTTAGAACCATTTTCTTGACACATGAGTTATTTCCAAGTCTAATTACAAAAGTGAGTACACTTATCATTTTAAATTTCCTTCAACTATAGGAGGGAGAGCAACTAAATTAATTAGCCTTATATTTTAATTCTTACTTGGTAATTTTCCTCTTTCCTTTCATATAACATTATTTTCTTAAACTGTGAACAGAAAAATCAAATTCTCTTGAAAGGTGTCACACAGAAAAATATTAAGCCTGCAACCTGGTCCTGAATTTTGTATTATTTTGAATATGGGGAAAGAGGACCACATAACCTAGTCATATTCTGTTGCTATACTTTGTGTATGTTTATATTTTAAGAAAAATATGAAGGATAAAGTATGATTTTGATATATCATCTATTTGGCCTTTTGATGCACATACTTTTACTTTGTATCTTTAATTTTTTCTGAGTATAATTCTTGAAATCTGGGGGGGAAATACCCTGAAAACAATAAAATGATAAAGTCTTTAGTTCTTTTTCTGTCATATTTCAGACCTTCAAGGACTCCACGTGTTGCCTCAGACAGTTGACTGGTCATCTTTTCCTCCTCAACAGTATCTCTTGACTCTTGGGTTCAAAAACAAAGAAGATGGGAAGTTTTTGGAAAAAGTATCAAATAGGAAGTTACCAACATTTACAGGTAAGTCACCTGGACTTGTTATCTTTCAATACTGTTTTAAGTTAGGAATTGTGCATTATTCATTAAGCTTTATTCATCACAAGCCTAGCATATAGTAGGGCCTGGGCACCAAAATGTTTGTTGGGTCATACTTAACTCCTTCCGATCTTCTTTGTGGGTTAGTTAACAACACCTGGAATTCTGGTTCCCGCAGGAGTGCCCACCTCCCTCACTCTAACCATCTCACCGTAACCATACCACCACCTATGCCTGATCACGGGGCACTTAAAGATTACAAGCTTTTGTCATCATCCATCAGCAAACACAGAAGAAAATCGTGCAACAAAACTATTGTATGAAATCAAACGTATAGCCAATGACCACCTTAAATCACTTGGATTATCTGCCATTGTATTAATACCTGTTCTACTCTTTTCTTATGTAATTAACCAAGATCTCAGATCTCCTGAAGAGTATTATAGTTAAATGGTGCTCAGTAATTCTAGTTGAAACTTTCAAAAATCAAGTAAACATTCACGTGGAGTTGAAGTCTCATACTTAAGGGCTGATTCATGACCAGGTTGAATTTATCCCTTCAGCTCTACCCACATAATTAAGGATTTGTGTTTTGTCTGGCACTCTGTCCTCTGAGGCTTATCTCAGCTTTGAGCTACATTCAAAGTTAGTGCAATCTGCACACTTGAATAATACCTGGGAGGAACAAGACAAGAATCAGACACATTTATGATGACATTTTTTTCACAACTCAGGAAAAGCATATTCTGCAGAGAGAGGTGAATTGTTATAGGCTGTCCCGTAGATCTCTCAATCAAGAAACACAACAAAAGGAATAAATGGTAGTCTCTAAAGGGCAATGTCTCCTCATAGATCTTTTATTGTTATACTTCTGGTCTTTGAGATAGGACTCGTTTCTATACTAAGGATTTCATATCTATTAATATTGAGATATCTGTTTATAGCTTGCTAAGGAAAGCATTTTGAAATGGAAGTCTGGGGAAAAAAAAGTATAAAAGTTTATTGTTACAATTTTTAGAACATAAAACTCCCTTCGGCCTGCTGACAAGAGAAGACACAGTGAGACACATGGAGACAATGGGGAAGCGAGTCTTGCCAATACTGGATTTTATTAGAAGCACCCAATCGAATGTAGGTATATAAGTCTTTTATATTTTTTCAACATATAAATATCAGACAATTCTAGAAGTATGGAAAGTTTATGGTGTAAATATTGCAAGTGTTGGAGGATTTTAGAAACTTTCACAGTAAATCTTATTTGCAAAACCCAGCAAAGTTTAGCTAATGATTTTATTCCTTTTATACTTTAAAATATATTAATCATAAAGCTACACTTTGCAATTTCCAGCATTTCTCAGGCTAGAGCCTTTTCTTTGTGGCTTCCTGATATCTAATTGAAGGTTGAATTGAATCTCTTGCTTCAAATCAATAACAAAAGTTTAGTGAACACAGTGCTTTCCCTATTTCATACATTTGGCTATTGCATATAACCATTTTGTTGCCTACACAAGAATTCAGAACATTAAAAGCTAGCTCCTCCACATCAACTGATACATTGGATGCTACTCTAAACATTGGCAACTGATCTTTTTTGTTGTTGTTAACATCTTTACTGGAGTATAATTGCTTTATAATGTTGTGTTAGTTTCTGTTGTATAAAAAAGTGAACCAGCTATATGCATACATATATCCCATATATCCCCATATCACATCCCTCTTGCGTCTCCCTCCCACCCTTCCTATCCCAACCCTCTAGGTGGTCACAAAGCACCAAGCTGATCTCCATGTTGCTATGCAGCTGCTCCCCACTAGCTATCTATTTTACATTTGGTAGTGTGTATATGTCCATGCCACTCTCTCACTTCGTCCCAGCTTACCCTTCCCCCTCCCCATGTTCTCAAGTCCATTCTCTACGTCTGCATCTTTATTCCTGCCCTGCCCCTAGGTTCATCAGAACTTTTTTTTTTTAGATTCCATATATATGTGTTAGCATAGGGTATTTGTTTTTCTCTTTCTGACGTACTTCCCTCTGTATGACAGACTCTAGGTCCATCCACCTCACTACAAATAACTCAATTTCATTTCTTTTTATGGCTGAGTAATATTCCATTGTATATATGTGCCACATCTTCTTTATCCATTCATCTGTCGATGGACACTTACGTTGCTTCCATGTCCTGGCTATTGTAAATATTGCTGCAATGAACATTGTGGTACATGACTCTTTGAATTATCATATTCTCAGGGTATATGCCCAGTAGTGGGATGGCTGGGTCATATGGTAGTTCTATTTTTAGTTTTTTGAGGAACCTCCATACTGTTCTCCATAGTGGCTGTATCAATTTACACTCCCCACCAGCAGTGCAAGAGGGTTCCCTTTTCTCCACACCCTCTCCAGCATTTATTGTTTGTAGATTTTTTGATGATGGAGAATTTAATCCATTTACATTTAAGGTAATTACAGATATGTATGTTCCTATTACCATTTTCTTAATTGTTTTGGTTTGTTATTGTAGGTCTTTTCCTTCTCCTGTGTTTCCTGCCTAGAGTAGTTCCTTTAGCATTTGTTGTAAAGCTGGTTTGGTGGTGCTGAATTTTCTTAGCTTTTGCTTGTCTGTAAAGGTTTTAATTTCTCCACTGAATGTGAATGAGATCCTTGCTGGGTAGAGTAATCTTGGTTGTAGGTTTTTCCCTTTCATCACTTTAAATATGTCCTGCCACTCCCTTCTGGCTTGCAGAGTTTCTGTTAACCTTATGGGGATTTCCTTGTATGGTATTTGTTGCTTTTCCCTTGCTGCTTTTAAATTTTTTTTTGTATTTAATTTTTGATAGTTTGATTAATATGTGTCTCGGCATGTTTCTCTTTGGGTTTATCCTGTATGGGACTCTCTGTGCGTCCTGGACTTGATTGACTATTTCCTTTCCCATGTTAGGGAAGTTTTCGACTATAATCTCTTCAAATATTTTCTCAGATGCTTTCTCTTTCTCTTCTTCTTCTGGGACCCCTATAATTTGAATGTTGGTGCATTCAATGTTGTCCCAGAGGTCTCTGAGACTGTCCTCAATTCTTTTCATTCTTTTTTCTTTATTCTGCTCCCTGACAGTTATTTCCACCATTTTATCTTCCAGGTCACTTAACCGTTCTTCTGCCTCAGTTATTCTGTTATTGATTCCTTCTAGAGTATCTTTAATTTCAGTTTTTGTATTGTTCATCACTGTTTGTTTGCTCTTTAGTTCTTCTAGATCCTTGTTAAATGTTTCTTGTATTTTCTCCATTGTGTTTCTGAGATTTTGGATCATCTTTACTATCATTACTCTGTATTCTTCTTCAGGTAGGTTGCCTATTGCGTCTTCATTTATTTGGTCTTGTAGGTTTTTACCTTGCTCCTTCGTCTGTGACATATTTTTTGTCGTTTCTATTTTTTTTTTTTTTTGATGGGTGGGGCTGTATTCCATCTTACTGGTTGTTTGGCCTGTGGGGTCCAGCACTGGAGTTTGCAGGCAGTTGGATAGAGCCGGGTCTTGGTGCTGAGATGAGGACCTCTGGGAGTCCTCACTCCAACTGATATTCCCTGCGGTCTGAGGTTCTCTGTTAGTCCAGCAATTTGGACTCAGAGCTCCCACCACAGAAGCTCGGCCCCAGCCTCCGGCTTGGGAACCAAGATCCTGCAAGCCAGTCGCTGGGGGTTCCTCCCATCCCCTTAGGTGTCTGTGGTCCCCCACCAGTGCCTGGTAGGTGCCCTAATTGTATGTAGACACGAATTCTGCGTCGCCCTAGTCTACCATGTTGACTCTGACCTCCACCTGGCAATTGATCTTTATATACCCTTAAGGTAAATTATCTAATCCCTTTCTCCGACCCAGGGAAAATATGCCCTTTCTACTTTCAGTCTTTAAAAAAGCCCAAAATAAGATCTGAATTATGCTGTGCTATTTTACAAAATTTAAGCTATTGTACTGAAAGTACATAAAGGGAACTCCTCATTAATGGGCTCTAAAGGCTGCAGATTTCCCCTTTTAAAATATTTTCCAAAAGGCCTTTAAGCTGGAAATTTTAAAGAATTCTTTTTTTGTGGCTTTAGTATTACATCATTGATTTGATGTTCTTACCTTACAAGGGGAACCAAGGGGTTTATCACAAACAGCTACTTAACATCTGTTCAGCAGTTTACCTGCTCAGTAACATTATTCAGCATTTTATAAAAGCTATAAAACCCCTAATTTATTTGCATGATTTGTAATTCTATGCATTACAAATCCAAAAGCACATTTTTACTGATTTTCCTACCACACAGCTTCCCCTTCCTCACAACCGTGTTCCACTCAATTATCTCCCCTATACTATTACTACTAAGAAATCCATCTCTACCTTAGCCATCTTGCGCTGTCATAACAAAATAGCATAGACTGGATGACTTAACCAACAGAAATTTATTTTCTCACAGTTCTAGGGGCTAGAAGTCTGAGATCAGGGTGCCAACATGGTCAGGTTCTGATAAACACCCTCTTCCTGGCTTGCAGTCGGTTACTTTCTCTCTGTGTCCTAACATGGCAGAGGGCAAGCCCTCTGGTGTCAATTCTTACAAGAGCACTAATCCCATCATCAGGCGCTACTCTCATGACCTCATCTAACCCTAATTACCTCCCAAAGGCCCCATCTCCAAATACATCACATTGGCCACTAGGGCTTCAACATAGGAATTTTGGGTGGACACAAACATTCAGTTTATAGCCATCTCATTGGCTCTATTGCAAATTTTGGGTCCTGTTCTCCAATTCACAACCTCTTCCAGACACACACACACACACACACACCCCCTCACCAACCACCCCATCCTAATTAGAGACACACACACACACATATCATCACTGTGATCATCAGGCTCTTGGAAGCAGTGGAAGCCTTGCTAGCAAGAACCATCACCATATAGTATTATTTCACCTCATCTGCACATGGTTAGCCTTGCAGTGCCGGCGTGCTGGATGTCGGGGAGGTAATCTGCCTGTGCCCTGGCTCTTTGGGGTGAGGCCCGCCGTACCTTGCTACTTGTCAGGTACCCGCCACATCATCATCTGTTGCCAGCTCAGATCTCCCAGTGTGTTGTGAATGCAGGTTAGGCCAATCTAGGCATAATGCACTTTTTAAATGCTTTTAACACATTTTCTTCTCATGTTTCAAAGGGCATTCTGGCCACTTAGAAATGTGTATATGCATGTATCTTTATGTGTCCATAAAGGAGATTTGAAAACCATAATGAACAAGATTCTTAGCATGTAATGAATAACTCAGTCTTCTTTAGAATGAGTCAGCACCACCCACTTTGTTAACTGTGAGGGATTTCATCAACTTTCTTATGTTTGCATCTATGGGAAACAGTTTTTGGAAGACTGTCTCAAAGAGCTTGAATGAAATTGAAGCAAGTGAGCCCACAGGTACCCAGGGACCACAAGAATATCCAAATATTGGCCTCTAGGTTTCTCATTATATGCCCAACCACAGCTTCATAAAGCAGGACTGAATAAAATTGGCTGCAAAGGTAACCTAGCTTAACGAAGCAAGAAATGAGTTGGTGAGCAGAAATTATTCCTACATGGTACAATTAATTGTGACCCAAGAATCCCTCAACAGTGTTTTTAGGATCCCCTGAGGTGTGTGTTTTTTTTTTTTTTTTTGGTCAGATGTCAAATGCCATCCACTTGAGTATTTAGGCATTGCATTGTCCTTATTAGCTGTGACCCTAGCTTGTGACACCTACAGATGAAGACTTTTGTCCAAGGCTGTGCTCTGGCTGTGTAACCCTAGGATGTCACTTAACCTCTGAGCCGTTTTTTTCTCATTTATAAAATAAGCTGTTATCTGCCATGCTCACCTCCCAGAGTTGTGAGACCAAAAGTATATAATCCACATTGAAGCACTTTGTAAAGTATTAAGAATTTTTAAAGTTTTAATTAATTGTATTGGTTTTCATTTGGTATGACAAAAGGACTGGTTTTATAGACCTTTCTTTTTCTTTATAAATGCTGTATACTTTGAAATTACATACTCTTCTAAAATGAAGACTGTGCAAGTGTCCTGTGAATTTTGAATTCTTTTCCTTAGATCACTGATGCACTCAGATCTCCTCACAAATGCAAGACTAGAGGTGTCATCTCTAGCCATGCAGTAGATCTACTGCCCACCGTAGGGCTTGCCAGGGAACATGAATTTTCACCTCTTGCTATGAGGTGGTAGAAAGAGTTGGTGAAGGAGACAAAGACATTCCTGGTATAATGTTTCTATGTCTCAGAAAATAATTCTCCTTTCACTCTGACACCAGTTTCCTTACCTTTATAGATTCCTTTGTTAGGCACACAGCACATGGCCAGACAAGAATGATTCTGGCATTTTCAGAGTTATTGTCTAAAATATTCTCCCACCTTCCTATCTGGTGTCTTTTAATCTCACTGAACATCAACCCCATTCAACCAGTAGCTCTGCTCTAATGGTATTTTTTCTTCTCTGGATCTTTGTACTAATTATTTCACGTGCTACTGAATGTTACTGTGCTTTTCCATTCATTAACTTTACTGGCTGCTGTCAGTTTACACCTTATGTACTGTGCTTCCTGGGGTGTTAAAGAGTTAAAATAATAAAATCTCGTGCCAAGCATGAAGCTTCCTTCACAGGCTGACTTGCCAAAAAATGACCTAACTAACCAGGTTTTGCATACCTTGTTAATTTTACTTTTAATTTCCTCCAAGTAAAGCACAAAACTTGTTTATATATGCACATTGGAAATGAACAATAATATGTGTTTCCTACCCCTTTTCTTTGCAATTAATGTTTCTATATGTTATGTCAAACGGAAATACATTCCCAATACTTGGGCTCTGCTTTTCAGCAGTATTATACTGTGCCACTTATTTTCCAAACATTCATCCATACCTGCTATTAAATCTAGACAATTGTCTGGCTGAAGCTTTCATTTGAACTTGCTATTTACCTAACCTTCATTGTACCTGTGTGAGGTTTTATCTTCAGTCTTGGCCACTTTATTACACTCTCTCCAGCAGCTAAGGAGCTCTTTGATCACTTCTGAAGTCTCATTGAGAGGGCTACTTCCCTTTAGATTTAGCCCTTGCTAGCATTAGATGTGAGCTAATTCCTTCATTTTTCATTATTTCCTTGATTTTCTTAAAGCAACAGCATTAAAGCATTCCTGCTGGCATTTATTAATTTTTATTTCTTTTTCACTTTATCTCTCAAAAGCCCCAATCTTGTATAGGTAAAATATTAATCTGTAGTTTCCTGATGACGAAAACGGCATTTGGCTTGGGGTGGGGGGGACGATTAGCAGTCAACTGTATCCTTTCCCTAGTGTCCTATTCATAAGGAGCACTTCCTGTTTTGCTATGCATCCAACAATCAAGCTAACAAAGCACCACTGCCTTCCACTATTTTTATTGTCCTGATGTTTTGGAAAATTACACTGATAGATTGTGTTTCCAAGCAGGCCGCAGTTGTTTCTGCACTTTGGAGTTGAGTCACTACACCACTTTCCTACAACCAGCCCCACTGTTTATTTTAAAGAAGGACAAAGAAAGTAATTTTTCTTCGGAAAGAAAACTGTTTCTCCTGCAACTTGCTTTCCTCTATTTGACAGTATCCATTGTTTACCTACATGTTTAAACTCAGTGGGTAGGCTGGCTATTTCTTCAATTCAGAGAAGGGATCTCAAATCCACAATTTGCAGTCATTGCTCCTATAGGTTTATAGGTTTTCAGATAAATGATTAATTGGAAAGAACAAATTAGCAGGGATAAAGAGACATTAGTCAAATGGCAGAGATAGATGTTAGGAAGAAATACAGCAAATACAATGCAACAGTGCTCAACCTTTCTTTATTACCAAGATTCTAGGAAAGCGCCAAATTCTAGAGGTTGGTGTCAATCAAGATATGTGTATGACATTTCAGAAATGACTGCCTTCTAAATTCAAGTTAAAATTTCGATGCTCTTTAGTAATGCTAGTTTCTAATAATTTTTCTCCTTAGAAGAGAATATTTTAAGAAGGAAGAGTCACGTCTGCCTTCTCTAATTTCTGGGAAAAAATCTGTTTTATAAGTATGCACAAACTAAAATAGTCCTTGTGCAGATACTAAGCTTTAAGGTAGTAGTTTATTCTCCAACTTCTGTTTGAGATATTTGAATATTTGATATTTGAATTTTTGTAGAGCTAAAATTCATATTTCTAGGGCCACATATCAAGAGATTGTGATTCACTGAGTAAGGTCCAGGACTCTTCCTAGTTAACCAACAAGCCTAGTAATTCTGGTGCAGGTGGTCAAAGAGGAAACCTCCACTCCCCGACCGCATAAAGGGATGCCGTTCATGCTTCCACTTCTAAGCACCAAGATTCAGAATGCCATCACCAAACTAAATCCTCCTGTGACTTTCCATTTCACATCACCCTCCAAACATGACAGGAACCCTTAGATGCCCCCTTATGTCAGAAGTACTTTTTCCTAAACAGAAGTGTGAGAATTTTATGATAAACTTTGTCTCACCTATCAAGCAGTACAATTTGTATTAAACTTTTTAGAGAGGGTAACCTGTCCTCTCTATAGCTGGCAGTAGCAAACACAGAGGTAGGCTACCTTAATTAGAAGTGTGCCCCATTTTAAGAAAGCCCAAAATACCAGTAGATTCATGGGGCTTGGTGTTCCTTACAAGCGCACAACAGTCTATTTCAAGATGGACCATGTCAGTTGCTGGAATGGTCCTAGGACCCAGAATAAATCAATAAAATGCCACAAGGAGAGGAGCCAGAGTCCATGGCCATCCAATGAGAACTAAAGATAAAAGCAGAGCTGGAGGTTTAATGTAAGCCACTGGGCTAGACAGAAATCCACTTGCATAACATTTTCAGGATTCAACTTGCATAAGAAATCTTCCTTTGTATAAACAAGACAGCGGGCAACTCTTAAGTCTTATGATGCCTTGGTGACATAGATAAAGTCACCCCCGCTAAATGGACACAGCTCTGTGGGATCCCCACTGGGAGAGTGGAGCTCAGGTTCAATTTCAGTCCTTCTTTTCCCCTCATCCTAGATTCCTTAGGCAGGGCCACCTGCAAATCCTTCTCAACAGTCCTGCCAAGCGTTCCCTTTTATATATCAATACATTCATCTGTTTGAAGGAAGGGTACAGACAGTTCTCTAAAATAATAGAAGAAAACATTTATTTGCACTAGATACCATTACTTCAGAGGAGCTAAATATGTTATTACAACGAGACCTGACTTCAATCCCCAGGGAGAGGTTATTTCTGTGGTTTTGTTCTAAAACATTTCCTTCTACTGGGAGACTAGGGGAGTTTTCATGCGTGCTCAGGTGTGATGGAGAAGTTGCAATATGCCAGCCTCCTCAGCCAGCTGCAGAGAGTAAAGGAGCAGTCCCAGGTGATCAATCAAGCAATGGCCGAGCTAGCAACCATTCCCTATCTACAGGACATCAGTCAACAGGAGGCGGAATTGGTAAGCATTTGTTTTTCTTTGTTTAAGGCTTTCACAAGCCCTGAGCCAATAAAAGAGTGATATGGTCTGAAAAAGAATGTGACAATAAATGCAGTCTGAGGGCAAACTCCCCAACCCTCATGAAGCATTCTAATGAAGAAACTGGAAAATGTAGAAATGTGTGTGTGTGTGTGTGTGTGTGTGTGTGTGTGTGTGTGTTTTATTTGCCCACCCTGACTAGCTTCCTTTTTTTTTTTTTTAATAGCAAGACCTTTGTGATGTATGAAAATATGGAAGAGGGCTGGTTATTCATATTTTGAGTCAGGCTTTTTTGTTTCAAGTAAAGTGAAATTTTAATACATTGTTTCTTAACTCCAAGATATGTTAATACAGGATTCTCTTCAATGGAAAAGTAAGAGGAAAAAACAGTAATTGCTGGATAGAAAACTGACCCTACAAAATCATCCATAGAATTTTCTTATTTACCTCTAATGTCACATATATGTTGGCAGTGCCAACACTCGCACGCATACGTAACATGTAGTTAAGAGAGCTGTCTTGAGGGGAAAATGTAGTCAAATGGTGGGGTGTTTTTTTTTTAACTGAATTGACCAGTTAACTCAGAAAACACAGAGCCTGTCAAAAACTAGTCCAGGAAATATCTTATAGAACAAATCTCCAAACAGGTGTGTATATTATAACCATAATTTATATTAGAAAGAATAGCACCTCGTTTGAAAAACAATTATCAATCAGTGTGCTGGCCATTCAAGGAAAGGTAAAATTCACTCCATATAAAGCTCCTAATGTGTTGCTGGGAAGGGCTCTTTGAGCTCTAATTGAATGTAGCGAAAACTAATTATAGACCTGAATTGAATTCACATAGTGAGGATGAGAATAACCCAAACTCATCACCTGTAATTTTCAGATAACTAAAGGAACCCTCCCTCTTTGAGCTTTTAAAGTTGTTACAAATTAATCAAGAAATGAACTGCCAACATTTATAATGTTCATCTGAACCTGTAAAAGTATATTAAATAAATATTGATATTCAAAGTAAGCATATAAAACTGAGTAGCCAAACAATAAAACTCCACATACTAAACATTAAAACTATGAGAAAAAAAAAGTCTATTAGTCAAGAATTTACTAAGTCAAAACTGGCAATAGTACTTTCTAAACCTGTATGGTTATGTGCACAGAACACCTTCTAAAAGGCTAAGTGTTTATCCTACCATTCATAAGGCATTCAGGAGTGCAGTAAGTGTGGAGCTTTCAAAGTGCATATTATAGCCAATTTTAGATGATTAATGCTCCTCCGAGATAAAAGAAAGCGAAGAAAATGTTAATTTAAGAAGCTGGCACAATGTTGATCCTGTCTTCCTGAAAAGCACGTTCAAGATTTAAATGAAAAATACAAGGGAGTTTTCTGCACTTAGGTCTTCTTAACCACACATCTGCAGCCTTCTTTTTTCTGGAAATACTTATATTTCTAAATATACACAAAGAGCACAAAACTAGCATTATTAACATCGCTAACTAATGTGTTAGTGCAACATTCCACTACCTGAAACCTTGGAAAAGAGGATTTCATGGGATATTTTCATAATTTATATACCTACTAGAAAAAAAAGTAAATGTATAGGGATGTATATGTGCAAGCCAAATATTTAAAAATCACGTATCTTGCAAGGGTTCATCACCTTAAGTAATAGATTTTACTTTCCAGCTTCCAAGCATAGGTTAACCTAGATACAAATCCTCGAAATACCTTTTATCATGCTATATAAACAGTGACTACTCAGTAGAAGAGTTTTGAATGACTCGACCCTCTACCCTCCTGCTTAAGCTCTGCAACATCTAAAGAACAGAAAGATTATCTAAGGGTTCATAATGTTTGACGCCATGGTGAACTGAACTGGTATATGTTCTTTTTCAGAGAACTTTCTTTTTTAGCTTTGAATATCACCTGGCTTCATGTGGCCTCATTACTTTGCAGCCACATATAAAGTGTGTGTATAGGATTATTTTAAATTGGAATATGGCAGTTCGGGGCAAAGGGTGGAATGTTTTAAACTTGCCTTTGAAATGGAACCTAAAAAAGTAATCCTGGTTATTTTGAAATTTTAGAAAAGGAAAGAATAGTAAAAGAACTAAAATGAGCTAGATCCTTTAAGAGGCAATAAAACAACACAATTTTAGTATGGTCCTCTGGTGAGCTTTTGCATGATGCCTAGAATTATGATACATTAGCCTCAGGAGAAAATACTAAGATGTGTTCATGTACTACATGCCATTTCCTGAGAGAATTAACCACCACCTTCATTCTTTACAACCCAGATCCGTTTTTACAAAACATCAACACTTACTACATTAAAACCTATATGTTTTCTACAAATTTTCAAGAATCTTTCCATTGTTTCAGTATTTTATATCTGCAATAATACTTGGTAATGACTGAAGCAGAGATTAGGTGGCAGTGTTCATTGTCGGAAAGTTGAGTAATAAAATCATCAGCGTACAAATGATTTTTTAATTAGGTTTTAATCTGTGTATTTAGAGAAGTTATTTCTGTGTGACTTCCACACTGATAACTTTTATCTTGGTGCCACAGCTGCAGTCACTAATGGCAGATGCTATGGACACCCTTGAAGGAAGAAGAAACGATAAAGAACGTGTGTGGAATACAATTCAAAAGGTAAAACTTTCAGCTGAAGGAAAAAGACATATTATTCTCAAAGAAAATGTCCATCTTGGGTCAAATCTGTTTAAAAGATAAAAAGAAAAGGAAATTCCTTGGGTTGTTTTATTGGTTGTTTGCTTTTTAAAATAAATGCAGCTCTCTCCCTGGAAGTCTAGCCAAAATCAAATATGGATTTATTTAATCTGTTTCCTAAGGTCTGCTGCTTTTCTGACTGTGGTCATATGCTTTTATGGGTCTCTTATCACGCTCATTTTCATATTCTATTTTCGTTATCTGCTCCTTCATTATTGGTTATTATAGATATTTTTAAAGCCCTTTCATCAATCTTTTAGTTCGCTCCCCAACCCTTTCTCCCATAATTGTCACTTGAGGAATAATGGCTACATTTCAGGGAACTACAAATGAACTAGCACATTGATGTTTGGGGTGAAGGAGTAACATACGGGTTGTTAGAAGTAGAACATCCCTTCATTGGTTACCTGAGTTATGCAAAACAAGCACTGAGATGCACCTGGCCCCAGCTACTCGGGAGACTCGTGTGATACCACGGGCCCCTCTGGCAGTGCAGGAAGGAGTAAAGTAGTGTTGGGTCTCCAGTCCAGCTAAAGGTGATAAATTCTGATCACCCTACTCCCCACTCAGTCTCCTCCAATCACGGTAAGAACCCACAAGGGGAGAACTGGTGTCAGGAGTTGTGAGAAGAGCAAACCAAAGAAGCCTTCAGTTTAAGAGGTAAAGTCAGCCATGAGGGATTCCAATGCATCTGCAGAAATGTGTGTCTTCTGTAATGAATTCAGAGGCCCTATGATAAATGCATAGAACAGAAATCAACTGAACTCAGCAAATATTTGTTGGATATCTACTGTGCCTGAAAGAACACTGTATGTTAAGGATATTGTGCTGGACAAGACAGACACAGCCCCTGCCTATATGGGCCTAACCATCTAGGAAAGAAGACAGTTATTAAACAGCTACTTATAAGTTTACTATTATATTTAAAAAGTGGATGTTCAATGATCTGTGGGAACAAAGAGAGGAATATAATCTGGTCTGAGAGATCAGAAAATCCATCTCTGAGAAAGTGATATTTATAAAACATTTAAAGGATAGTAGTAGTTATCCAGATGAAAAGGGAGACTTCTACACAGAAGAATAAGTTTGTACCAAGAATGCTAAGAAAGCATGGCAAATTCAAAACCTGACAAAGGAACGAGGAACCTATTTCAAAATGAAGTGCAGAGGCAGAAGAAATCAAATCACAGAAGGTCTTAAAAATTACGTTAAGGATTTTTTAAGGATTTGGTCTTAAAAACTATGTTTCGGGAAGTATTAATATTTATCTGATAAATATTTTTGAGACATCGCTAGGGCTGTAGTGGGAAAACAGATTGGGGCTACAGAAATTTGGGGAGGTCAGTTATAAGGAGGTGACTTGATGTACAGTGGTGGGCACAGAGACGGAGAGAAGCAGACAGATGTAAGAAATATTCAGGAAGCAAATCTACAGGCCTTATTCTCTGATTGCATATGGGAGTTTAGAAAAAAGAAAAGGTTAGAATGATGCCCAGACATTGGGCTTGAGCCACTAGGCGGGGAATAGGAAGAGGTTCGCTGGTGCAAAGGAAGGAAGGAAATACTTCAACGAAGCAGCTTTTGGCTGAGAACATAAACTCTTTCAGAGTCCACAGAGACCACACCAGGTATTTGAAAGGGAATTTAATAAACAGAATGGTTAACTGGGTATGAAATAGGTAACTGAAAAGGGAAAACAATAATTCATCACCAAGGAAGCAATTAAAGGAAACAGCTACCACCCCCTAGGGCTGGAGAATCAGCTATTTAGCTGGTGCTAGTGTCCCTGAACTTGGAGGAGGGGTTGTGAAGGGCTGAGACTTAGACTTCTGAGGAATGGGCACTAACTCACTGGTGCTGATGGGGAGTGAAAGAAGGCAGTTTTAATGGGGGTAATCTGGCAACTTTTGGAAAAACTAGATTCCACTGCTACTACAGAAAAGAATGTATGTTTCTGGAGCAAAGAAACTTTGCTGAATAGACGCTCACGGGAATTCCAAGCAGACAGGAAGTCCGCAGCAAATAACCAGGAAGCAGCAAGTCCCTCCTTTCTCCTTGGGTTTTACAGTGTCCCTCTATCGACCCCTATTGATGGAGACAAAGAGCTGGCAAAACAGAAATGGGGTTTCCAGAGTTCCAGTCCCAGCATCAAGGAGCTAATTACAGAAGGGTGGGTTTGGAGTTAAGAGACAATAGGCTAATAACTAGCCCGAAAGTGCACTGAACTTAGGGTGCCGGCAAGATATCCAAGGTGAAGTACAGGAGTCTGGAGTTCTGAATAGAAAATTGAATAGAGATAGAGTTTTCTAAGTCATTGGCAAATTGGTGGTAACTGAAATCATTTGAGTGGATGACATGGCAGAGAAAGAGCGTATAATAAGAAGAGAGGCTTGAGGAGCGCATTTCAAATTTAGCAGGAGACTAAGAAGGAATGGCAGGACGAACTGGAGCTAGAGGTAAACCAAATCCAACGCTCATGAGAGTCAAGCAATATAATTAAATATTTCTGCTGACTATAGAAATAATTGTTTAGCACAGGGGGTAGCAAACTACAGTTCACAGGTCAAAACCAACCAACCACTTATTTTTGTAAATAGAGTTTACTGCACACAGCCATGCCATTCACTTAAGTATCATCTATGTCACCTTGGCCAAGTTGAGTAGTTGCCACAAAGACCATGTAACTCACAAAGCCTAAAATATTTACTATCTGACCCTACACAAAAAGTCTGCTGTACCCTTATACCCTGGTTTAAAGCATTATCCCTCCCAGAAATATTTGCATTTGTACAGTAAATATTTATATTTGCAAATCCAAGAGATAACAGAGTAGTCCAATTATGAAATTCCAAGGACTGGCCAAACAGGTGGAAGAGTGACTGACATTCGTCTATACCTGTCTGCATCTTGTAGACAACCACCAGTTTCACCTCACCTTACACTAGTGTTCTGATGCCCACATTCATAGGAGCATTTAGCCCGCAGCTTCCCGCTTTGCCCTTATTGCAGTTATCTATTGCTGTGTTAAAAATCATCCCAGGGCTTCCCTGGTGGCGCAGTGGTTGAGAATCTGCCTGCTAATGCAGGGGACACGGGTTCGAGCCCTGGTCTGGGAAGATCCCACATGCTGTGGAGCAGCTGGGCCCGTGAGCCACAACTACTGAGCCTGCGCATCTGGAGCCTGTGCTCCGCAACAAGAGAGGCCGCGATAGTGAAGAGGCCCGCGCACCGCGATGAAAAGTGGCCCCCACTTGCCGCAACTAGAGGAAGCCCTTGCACAGAAACGAAGACCCAACACAGCTAAAAATAAATATAAAAATAAATAAATAAACAAAAGATTACTATTAAAAAAAAAATCATCCCAAATATAATGGTTTAGAAGGACAACGTTATCTCTCACAGGTCTATGTGTTGACTAGACTTAGCTAGGTGGTTCTTGCTCAGTGTCTCTCATGCAGTTCAATCTCGTGGCTTCTGTGCCTGGGGCTGGAGGAGTCACCTGAATGGACTGGACTCAAGACGGCTCACACATGTGGTGACAGCTGATACTAGTCAGCTGAGACACTGACTGGAGTGCCTAAATGTGGCCTCTCCATGTGAATTAGGCTTTCAACAGCACAACAGCTGGGTTCCAAGAGGAAGTATCTCGAGAGAAAGGAAGTATTTAAAAACCACCAGTCCTCTAAAAGGCTAGGCCCAGAACTGGCATAGCAACTGCCACCATATTCTATCGGTCAAAGCAGTCACAGGCCAGCCCAGAATCAGGGGATTGGAGAAATAGATTCCAATTCTCCAAGGAGGAGTGATATGTGCATTTGTGGAAAGAATGACATGATAGCATCCATTGTGGAGATAAGCTTTAGCAGTAGAGCCATGGATCAGGGCCCCGGGCTGGAAAACATACCTGCAAGCAAGCAGGAGTCAGGAGAATAAAGTCAAGGCCTCTGAGACTGGAACACATCAGAGCCACTCAACCCAACCACCGGGTATCTAGAAAGACTCACTGGTGAGCAACCAATCTTTCCAAATTAAAAGCCCTGGTAATGATCCTAGCTTTCTAAATGGAAGCTCCTGAGAGGTCTTTAGGAAGATGTGAATGGGAAGGAAGGCGGTGCCAAATTTTTCCCAAGGGCTTTTAATTTGGTCAATGTGACTCTACAAAGCATGATCATATCACTTTCAGATGATTCCGGTAGCAAGTAAGTAATTTCCTTTTACTGCTACAGAGTTAATTTGCGTGTGCAGGAAAAAAATAATAATTTTTTAAAAAGCTAATTGTACAAGCTACACTGTGTTCTGAGCCCACTAGAAGTTGATATCAGCATCACCACCTCTGAGATCTGTTATCTGTAATAGAAACAGCTGTTGTACCTAATGAAAACACTTGAAATTTTCATCTGAAGCAGAATTACAGCAGCACCTCCTAGTTCCACGGAGTTTAAGGGTCTGTCAGAATCCCCATTACCTAACACAATTTTCAGGGCTCCACTTTGTTACAGGTCTATAAAAAGACTGTCAAGATGAAGCCTGATTCATGAGTGCTGACCTCCTGTCTAAATTTTGTTATCTTTGAGATTTCTCCAAGAACCCGGAAAGAGAAAGAATGAGACAATTGTGGGCTTTTTTCCTGATTCACCAGAACTAAAATACTGTGTATTCTTTATAGAGTTTTAGGAAAGTGGCTCTTGTTTTTGTTTGGCTTTACAGAGTATTGGCTTTCCAGTAATTAATTCCAGAAATATATATGTATGTTGGTTTAGCTGTGCAAATACAAAAGTAAGCAGATTGTGTCAAAAAAAGGGTAAATTTTCTTGTGTTGGAAAGTCCCATGCCATGACAGGACTCTTTAAATAAGAGTATCACACTTTGCTTAGTTTTAGTCTGTAACAAAAATACCTGAGAAAACACACCCTTCTGAATATCCCACAGGTCCTGTTATCACACTGCTCATTCCTGCATTCAGTGATTGGGGCAGACACTGTCCTAGATGCTGGAGATACAGCAATGAAAAAGCAGTGCCCTCACGATGTTTGCATTCTGCTAGAGAAAAGTAGGCAATAAACTACCTAAAGAAATATGGACTATAAGTAATAAATGCCATGGCTGGAGAAAGCAGGAAAGGAAAATGGAAAGTACAAGATGACTGCAACTGCAATAGAATACTCAGGGCAGGATTCACCGAGGTGATAACTGAACAAATATCTGAAAGAAATGCAAACCATGCAAATATCTGGTGAGAAGCATTCCAAGTAAAGGAAACAGCAGACTCAAAACCCTGAGACTGGAGAGTGCCTGGCACGTACAAGGATCCGCAAGGGGGGCAAGGTGACTGGAGTAGAATGACATGAGTAATACGAGATGAAGTGAGAGAGCAGAGGAGGTAATGTTTTGTCAAACAGAAGAACAAAAAACACTCTAAGCTGCTGAGGTGAGAAGAGATGGAAAGGGGCAAGGGTGGAATCAGGAAGACGAGTTAGGAGGTTATTGCAATGTTACCGGAGAGTAATAACAATGGCTGGAACCCAAGGTTGCGTGGCTTGAACTTTGAACCTAGATAGTGGCAGTGGATATGAGAAGTGGTCTGATTCTGTCTTCTATCCATAAGAAGAACAAAGACTTATTTACAGGGAGGCTAGTACAGTAAAAAGCACCCTGAACTAGCGATTCAGAGACCTGGGTCTGTCACACATTAGCTCAGAAGCCACATCCTTTCTCTAGACCTCAGTTTTTTCATCTGTAAAATAAAAATATTGAGCTAGAAGATTCAAAATCCCCTCCCAGCTCTGAATAAATGGGTCTTTTGAAAGCCAGATCATCAAAATGAAAGAAGAGTTCATGTTTACTGAGCTCTTAATATAGGTCAACACTCTCCTATTCACTTTACATACACCAACTCACTAACCCTCACATAAGGTAAAAGGTATAATTTATTAAACAGAGAAGTTTACCAGTTTTCCTAAAGTCACACAGCCAGTAAGTGGAAGAACCAGGACTTGATCTGGCCTTAGAGCCTAATCTCTTTCTTGATAGAAGCCCAAGCTTTGTGCAACCTGAAAAAGCCCGACTGACCACCATTGTTTTATATATGGCTGAGCGTTCAGGTGTAAAGCCAAATGGGGAATTATGATGGCCTCCAATCAAAGTGGAATCTGGCCATAAACTAGCCCAGTTTGTCTGTCTTCAATTCTCAAAATAAAGTTCTGAGCCAAAGAAGTGACTAAGGAATTTTCGGTTTAGTCTACCTTTGTGATCTGCCCATATAGGATCCTCCTCCTCTGTACCTTAGTTTTCCAACTCTAACCAGAAAGAATACAGAGCCTCAGTCTACAAAATCTTGACCATGAATTCAGCTCCCACTTGTGGGACCTTGGGCAAGTCACAGCCTACTGAGAAATACAGTGTGTTCATACCCTTACCACCTAGAGAGCCTCTGATTTTGGGTTACTTAGCATTGAATCCTAAGGCCCATTATGAACTAAGACTGAAGAGAAATAGAAAAAGGAATCTTTAGAAAAAGCAGTCTTTTAAAAAAAAAGTGCCAACTGTTAAGTTGGAACATTCTTATTTCTTCTCACCAGAGACTCAGTTTAGAGAAACATTTAAGCAACACTGTCTACAACTCAGAAGACAAAGCTGCTGGCTCTTAATTTACAAAGTCTAAATTTCACACTGCAAAGATAAGAATTTAATCTGGTATGACATAAAATATTGTCTTATTCTGATCCGCCTCTAGATCTCTGATTTGAGACTAAATAAAGAGAAATAAAACTTTGTTACTTTACAAGTAGTGAGAGAAATACTTCAGCATCTAATCATTATCCTATGAATTTTCATGAGAAGAAATGCCACCTTACAATTTCTTCAAATATTAAAATATAACACAGTACATCATAATCTTTAATGAGCCCACTGAATGGAGTTAAGGTAGATATCTTTAAACCATCCATATGAACTTATTCAAAATGATTTAGCTTTTGGAGTTCCTTTATCTCTTGAAATCTTAACTTATAAATCATACTCATCCTCACTGTCATACAGGAATGACATTCATTGATATAGTAATTTGGTCTTTTAAGATAAAAATGGGATAGAATTGTATGTCACTTAACAACTCTGTTCTGTGCAAGGCTGTTGACATAGGCAGAGCAAGAAGGGGAGAGTGCAAATTCAGAGATGGGCTGGGGCAGTTGGTTGAAGACGGAAGAATAAATTGGAACATTTTATTTGCTTTCCATATCAGCATTCAAACCTGAGTCCTTCCAGGAGCTCCGCTGAGAGAGATTGCCCATGTGGCGCTATCATTCATCAGCCAGTCATCTGGGGCTGACTAATAGGCGGGTGGGGGCTGCAGTTGTGTCTCTGACAGTGCCGCTGTCTTTTCAAAGATTCAGCAACCGTACCACTCATTTGCAAAGCAGTTTGTCCAGCAATCAGGCTTTCCCTGTGTGTCTTGTTCTTTAAGGAGTCTCCACAGATTTAATGCAATTTGATTGTGAATCTTCTCAGCTTCTGGTTATGGGTTTCCTCGTTAGCATATCCCCAAATTCCTTTAGAGCGTGTGCTCCGAGCACTGCTAAGCAGTTCCGTCCGTGGCATAATGCAGATCATCGTGCATGGAAACCAAAGTGCTCTTGTTGCTGACCAGGCCGAGGGGAAGGAGGCAGGCAAGCAAGGCCCAAGGGGCTGAAGAGACCAGGTGCCGGGATAAATCACTGAGGTTCTGGGGACAAGTAAGTCTGTGCCAGTAGGCTTCTAAGCCGGCAATCGTAGTGGAGGAGCCACTGGCCAAAGCCCTGGCAGAACCTCCTGACTGTGGTCAGAAGCTGAGCCCTGGGGCTGTCAGACCTGGAGGGAGGACCTCATCCTCACATGGGCAGCAAAGCCACGTCTAGCCTGGCAAGTGGAGAAAGCCAAGAGCCTTGGTTTTGGCCATGCCCCCTGGCCACTGTGCAACACTCCAAACAGAGGGTGAATTTCAATCACCATTTAAACCAAACAGTATCTTTCTCCTCTGACTTAAAGGAAAAAATATGTGGTTAATTTGTTAAACATTTTCAACAGCTGCGTTTGCTAATCATTCACTTTCCACCTGTACTTGGCCTCTCCTCCAAAACTGGGAGTACCTCTTTTATATACTTTGTTGGCTGAAATTATTCTAAAACTTTGAAGATTTGGCAGGAAATTTCTGCAGCAGAAGCATTTCTGTGCAGGAGTCGGATCTAGCATGGCCCTCATCTAGGGAGCATGAATCCAGGAGCTGTGTCTTTTTACCAGGAGCTATCAAGGGGCAGACAAAACTAATCAGCCATTTATCAGGTGCTCATATACTTAATAAAATACTGTGATATCCAACAAATTATCAAACTCTGTTAGTCTGAAGTTTGCTTTTGAATAACTATCACAATGGAAACATGCTATAGAAAAATTTATTTCAGGTAAATAATTAAGTTCATGTGATGACAAATATCATCAGTGATGACTACTGATCTCTTAGTATATGCTAAGCACTTCAAGAAGTTATCACAGAGACTTCCCTGGTGGCGCAGTGGCTGAGAGTCCGCCTGCCAATGCAGGGGACACGGGTTCGAGCCCTGGTCCGGAAGGATCCCACATGCCACGGGGCAACTGAGCCTGTGCGCCACAGCTGCTGAGCCTGTGCTCTAGAGCCCACGAGCCACAACTACTGAGCCCGTGTGCCACAACTACTGAAGCCCACGCACCTAGAGCCCCGTGCTCTGCAACAGGAGGGGCCCCCCCCCGCAATGAGAAGGCCGCGCACCACACCGAATAGCCCCCGCTCGCTACAACTAGAGGGAGCCCGTGCGCAGCAATGAGTACCCAATGCAGCCAAAAATTAATTTAAAAAAAAATTTTTTTTTTAATTATCACATTTAATGACTGCAACAATCCTATGAGAGATATGTCATTATCTCTCCTTTGAAAGACGAGGAAAAGAGCTTCGTAGAATTAACAAGGAAACAAGCCTACGTTTGTTAGGGACAGTATTCGGTTTTGAATCAGGTTTGTTTGGGTCAAAGTCTCTGTTCCTAGTCATTAGCTAGAACACTTATAGTAAACCAAATGCAGCTACTAAAAGTCAATGGCACAAAGAGCATTTCCTGACCCAAGCTCAGTTTCTGTAAGACAACCAGAGACGATCTTTGAGTCTGCTTTTCAGCAGTGAGTGGGAGAGGAGCATTGCAGGCATCTGTCCTCTAGATCACAGCTCACAGACCCAGCTGGTGACTTACCCAGACTGCTTTGCAGCAGCTGCCTGACCAAACCTGAACACTGGCACCCACTATCCCCCGGATCACGCTACTCTTACTGTCCTCCTTCACCACCTCTCCCTTTATAGACATATCTGTTTAGGGTGCTTTGATAGGTCACCATTTTCCTTCTTCCTGCAACATCAGCACTCCAAGAAAACAGCTTGGAAGTCTCGTTATTCCTGTAATATATTTACTGTTGCTCCAAGGGTCACTTTCTGGTGAGATATCTGAATAAGTATTTTGAAATGCACCAGGATCTCAATGAAAACATAATTTCAGAAGCACATATCACTGTAATCCCTCCACACCTTACCTCACAGCACAGAGGCCTTGTGGCCAGGACTGGACAGCACACTGTTTACTCCTCCACTTCTAAGACCCCCTCCCTGCCTGTCCTACTAGGGAGCTAATAATATAGGGAGGTGACTAAAACAGAAATTGGAAATGCTCAGATGATTCCAAACCTATCAGTGTTTTTATCTCTGTAAAGGCTTTTCAAAATGAATCTTTCAGAAGTTCAGTGAAATATTCTGAGGCAAGGGAGGGGAGCATATATCTCTATTTCATTTTGAACTGAAGAGTGAGTTTGCTGTTCATTCTAAAAGTTACTTTCTCTAAATTACCTAATATCTCTTCTGCTTGGCAGCCCAGCATTTACTGCCTGTATTTTATACATTAAGTTTTGCAATCCTTTATAATTCTAGAGAATAACAAAATATCAGCTTATACCACTTGGTAGCTAAATGAACAATAGGACATCTTCTCATTCTGTACTGAAAGTGAGATTAATACAGAGTTCAGAGCAATTGACTTGTCACTCATTCAGTCATTTATAGTGTACTCATTATACCTTTCATCTTTTGGAGAAGGGTAAAAATAAAAGTACCTTTACATGCAGCCCTAAAGGAAGGTATGGGGTCATTTATCACTCCGATTATGACTTTCTTAAAATGGTGCATGTGGAGGAGGGAACAAGACTGTAATCAAAAACACATACAAATGCCATAAGGACCAACACGCCCGTATCTCTTAGCATCATTAAAACTGGATGTGTAAAACATATGTGTACTCTGCTAATATGGCTTTCTGCTGGAGAAGAGATTCTGGAGAAGAACATGAAGTGGCTGGTGAAAAGATGCATATGGACCAATGTTAGAGATCCTAACCCAGAGACAGGATAAAGTTAGGCTTCTTTCTTACTGAATTGAAAGGAATTCGAGAAGCTTTTAACTTCCCAATACCTCTTATGGAGAGAAGACCCCCTTCAGCTTCATTGATTCACTTCATCATACTGATGACGATTTTTAGAAGCAACTGGGAAAACAGATACAAGAAATAAAAGTACATCTCCCTGAGGAACAGAGGTCAGAAATCATTTTTTAAAGCTGTGATAAAGGGCTTCCACTTTCAGGAATATGGAGGAGACATGTTTTTCCCTACTCCCCACATTAAGTGAAACCTTGGACATTATGACTCTGAAAGGTGGAATGAAAGGGAAATGACCTAGAGACATGGGGACCTGAGCAATAACATGGTGATGAGTTCATTGGATTTTTTTTTTTTTTTTTTGCCTCATACATTCCACACTTCTTGATGACGAAACCCGGTAACCCAGAAACACTAACATGTGCAGACAAAAAAAAAAAAAAACCAACAAAATCCAGCTCCCTCCAGCCAAAGGACAAGGAAAAAGGCAGCCTAGCAAGACAGAAAGCTCTTAGGCAATAATCATCCTACTCCAGCCAAACACCACAGAAAAAAGATGGTGATCCAACCCCAGCCATGTCAGCAAAGCCCAAGTGAGGAGTTAGACTTCTTCCCTCACTGGGCTGTAATAAGGTGTCTCAACCTTCCCACCTGAAAAGGGTGGTGTCAAAGAAACTATATAGGGAGCCTAGATGTTTGTCCCCACTGGGTGTGGTGTCAGAAGAGGCCTAGTAGACGGTCAGGATTTTCACCACCCACCAACAATCATGAGCCTGCCTCCTCGATGTGATGTCAGTAGAGGTCACATGGGGAGCAGTGATGAGGTACTGCTGGAGAGGTATCAGTGGAAACCTAGTGAGGAGCTTGAATGCTCATCCTAACCCAGAAGTAATGAGGAACCCCTCCCTCAAGTGTCAATGGAGGCTGAGTGTGGAATCTGAACTTCTATCCCCACCTGGCAGTAATGAGGCAATATCCCTCCCACCTCTTGCCATAGCAGTGTCAGAAAATCCAGCTAAAGCAGAAGGCTTAAATAAGATCCAGACTCTCATAACATTAATACCCCAAATGTCCAGATTTCAATCAAAGGTCACGCATCATACCAAGAAACAGGAAGATCTCAAACTGAATAATAAAAGACAATGAATTGATGCTAACACAAAGATGTTAGAGCTATTATAATTATCTGACAAAGATTTTGAGGCAGCCATCATAAAAATGTTCTAATGAGCAATTAGAAACATCTTAAAACAAATTTTAAAATATGACATCAGACTGTACTACAAAGCTATAGTAATCAAAATGGTATGGTACTGGCACAAAAATAGACACATAGATCAATGGAACAGAAAAAAGAGCCCAGAAATAAACCCACACACTTATGATCAATTAATCTATGACAAACAAGGCAAGAATATACAATGGGGAATAGAAAGTCTCTTCAGTAAGTGGTGCTGGGGGTCCCCGTGGCAGAGAGCAGGGTGAGAGGCCAACCGTGGCTTTCTCCCCAGGCCCTCCAGAGCCCCTGGCCTTGGGGCCAGCAGGTGAGCTGGGGGGTCTGGAGACAGGCTAAGGGCTGTGTCCCACGGAGCCCCGGAGCCCTCACCATGGCCACCCACCAGCTGGGCCCAGGCTTTGAGGCAGCAGTGAACCCCTCCCCCCATCCCCGCCTCTGTGACCTCATGGCAGCAACATCTCCATGGGTCGTGGTCCATGGAGGCCTCAGCAAGTGAAGGATATGCACACTGCCATTCAGGCTTGTCAGCTCCCCCATCTCAGCTGCCCTCTGCTTCCTGCATCTCTCCAGTCTCCTAAATAACCACCACCACTTGCCCTAGAAATGGAATCTGGGCTTGGACCCAGCTGATTTGATTTGAGCTTTAAGCTCCCAAGTACTCCGGCCCATCAGCCATCCCCGAGAGACTGAGGTTGACACCCAAGGAGACACCCACTCCACATCCCTGGTACGATGTCTGAGGAGCTACTATCTGGATTTGGAGTCAAGACGACCTTCACCCTTGATTCACATGTTCCTCGATGTGTCTGGCACAGACAGCCAGCCAGCCACTGTTCTAAAGATGACTTCCTTTTATTAATCTTCCTTTGAGAGCAAGAGGCTAATAAGAGAAGGAACTTGCAGAGCACTCTTCTAAAAAGTCAGAAAGAAACAAGAACACAGCCAGAAAAAATCGGGACTTAATAAATAACAAGCAAAGGAAATCATCAACAAACGAAAAGAGAACCTACAGAATGGGAGAAAATATTTGCAAACAATGGAACCAACAAGGGATTAATTTCCAAAATATACAGACAGCTCATACAGCTCAATATCAAAAAAACAAACAACCCAATCCAAAATTGGGCAGAAAATCTAAATAGACATTTCTCCAAAGAAGACATGCAGATGGCCAATAGGTGCATGAAATGATGCTCAACATCGCTAATTATTAGAAAATGCAAATGAAAACTGCAATGATGTACCACGTCACACCGGTCAGAATGGCCATCATCAAAAAGTCTAGAAATAATAAATGCTGGAGAGGGTGTGGAGAAATGGCAACCCTCCTACACTGTTGGTGGGAATGTAAATTGGTACAGCCACTATGGAGAACAGTATGGAGGTTCCTTAAGAAACTAAAAACAGAATTAACACATATGATCCAGCAATCCTACTCCTGAGCATATATCTGGAGAAAACCATACTTCAAAAAGACACATGCACCCCAATGTTCACTGCAGCACTATTTACAATAGCCAAGACATGGTAGTGACCCAAGTGTCCATCAACAGATGAATGGATAAAGATGTGGAAGATATATATACATATATATATATATATATATATATATATATATATATATATCCACAATGGAATATCACTCAGCCATAAAAAAGAATGAAATAATGCCACTTTCAGCAGCACGGATGGACCTAGCGATTATCATAATAAGTGAAGTAAGTCAGATGGAGAAAGTCAAATATCATATGATATCTCTTATATATGGAATCTAAAACAATGATACAAATGAACTTATTTACAGGACAAATAGACTCACAGACATAGAAAACAAACATATGGTTACTAAATGGAAAGGAGAGGGGAGGGATAAATTAGGAGTTTGGGATTAAAATATACACACTACTATATATAAAATAGATAACCAACAAGAACCTACTGTATAGCACAAGGAACTATACTCAATATCTTGTAATAAGCTATAATGGAAAAGAATCGGAAAGTTATACATATATATGTATAACTGAATCACTTTGCTTTACATCTGAAACTAACACAACATTGTAAATCAACTATATTTCAATAAAAATTTAAAAAATAATTTTTAAAAAGTGGTGCTGGGAAAACTGGAACAGCTACATGTGAAACAATGTAATTAGAACATTTTCTCACACGATATAGAAAAATAAACTCAAAATAGATTAAAGACCTAAATATAAGACTGGAAAGCACAAATCTTCTAGAAGAAAACATAGGCAGAACATTCTTTGACATAAATTGTAGCAAAATTTTTTTGGATCTGTCTCCTAAGCCAAAGGAAGCAAAAGCAAAACTAAACAAATGGGACCTAATTAAACTTAAAAGCTTTTGCATAGTAAAGGAAACCATCAACAAAACAAAAAGGCAACCTACTGAATGAGTGAAAAATATTTGCAAATAATATAACTAATAACAGGTTAATATCCAAAATATATAAACAGCTCATACAACTTAATATAAAAAAAAAACCTGATTAAGAAATGGGCAGAAGACATGAATAGACATTTTCCAAAGAAGACATACAGATGGCCAACAAGAACATGGAAAGATGCTCAACATCTCTAATCATCAGGGAAATGCAAATCAAAATCACAGTGAGATATCACTTCACATCTGTCAGAATGTTATTTGTGTTCTTTTTGAACACAAATATGTGTTCAGTGTTGGTGAGGTGTGGAGAAAAGGGAACGCTTGTACACTGTTGGTGGGAATGTAAATTGGTGCAACCACTATGGAAAACAGTATGGAAGTTCCTCAAAAAACTAAAAGTAGGACTGCATATGATCCAGCAATTCCATACTTCTGGGTATAGATCCCAAAAAAACGAAAACACTCATTTGAAATAATACATGCATCCCAATGTTCATAGCAGCATTATTTACAATAGCCAAGATATGGAAGCAACCTAAATGCCCATCAACAGATGAATGGATAAGAAAGATATGGTGTGTGTGTGTGTATATATATACACACACACACACACACACACACACACACACACACACACAAACAATGGAATACCACTCAGCCATCAAAAAGAACGAAATTTTGCCATTTACAATAACATGGATGGACCTAGAGGGTATTATGCTTAGTGAAATGTCAGAGAAAGACAAATAGTCTGATATCATTTATATGTGGAATCTAAAACACAAAAAAAATGAATATAACAAAAAAGAAACAAACTCACAGATACAGAAAACATACTAGAGGGAAGGGGGGAGGGGCAGATAGAGGTAGGGGATTAAGAGGTACAAACTACTACGTATAAAATAAGCTATAATGATATATTGTACAGCACAGGGAATATAGCTAATAGTTTATACTATAAATGAAGTATAATCCATAAAAATTTCAAATCACTACATTGTATACCTGAAACTAATATAATATTGTAAATCAACTATACCTCAATAAAAAAATAGAGAATCTCAGCAAAGAAATAGAAGACTTAAGAAGAACCAAATAGAAATTTTAGAACTGCAAAATACAATAACCAAAATAAGAAAGTCAATGGAAGGGCTCAACATCAGAATGAAGGGGAAAGAGGAAAGAATCAATGAACTGAAGATAAGACAGTATAAATTATCCAATTGGAACAACAGAGAAAATAGACTGAAAAAAAAAAAAATGAAAAGATCCTCGAGGAGCTGTGAGTCTAAAACAAAAAATCTAATGTTCATGTTAACAGAATCCCAGAAGGACAGGAGAAAATGGACAGGAATGAAAAAGTACCCAAAGAAATAATAGCTGAAAACCTCCATAATTTGGCAAAAGACAGAAAACTATAGATTCAAGAATTTGAGGGGCTTCCCTGGTGGCACAGTGGTTAAGAATCCGCCTGCCAATGGAAGGGACACGGGTTCAAGCCCTGGTCTGGGAAGATCCCACATGTCGCAGAGCAACTAAGCCCATGCACCACAACTACTGAGCCTGCGCTCTAGAGCCTGCGAGCCACAACTACTGAAGCCCGTGTGCCTAGAGCCCATGCTCCGCAACAAGAGAAGCCACTGCAATGAGAAGCCTGCGCACTGCAACAGAGAGAAGCCCCCGCTCACCACAACTAGAGAAAGCCCGTGAGCAGCAAGGAAGACTCAACACAGCCAAAAATAAATTAATTAATTAATTTAAAAAAAAAAAAAAAAGGATTTGAGTGAATCCCAAACTGGATAAACTCAAATTCACACCAGGATGCAGCATAGTCTAACTTCTAAAACTTAAAGACAAAGAAAGATCTTGAAAGCAGCAAAAAAAGAAATGATTCACTAACTATAGGGGAAAAACAATTCGAATGACAGTGGATTTTTCAGTAAAACATATGGGGGCCAAAAATAAGTGGCACATTTTTCAAATACTGAAAGAAAAGAATTGTCAACACAGAATGCTATCCTGAACAAAAATATCTTTCAGGAATGAAGAGAAAATCAAGACATTCTTAGATGAAGGAAAACTAAGAGAATTTGTCATCAGATAACTTACCCTATAAAATGGCTGAAGGAAGTTCTCTAAATAGAAAGGAAACAATAAAAGAAAGAACTGTAAAATATCAAGAAAAATGAAAGAACACAGCAAGCAGAAGTATGAGTAAAAACAATAGACTGTCCTCTTCATTATGTCTGACGGTGCAAGCAAAAATAATAACACAGTGTAATGTGATTCTAAATATACGTGGAGTTCTGTTTTTCAGTTCCACATATAAGGAGCTTGGAATTCACCACTTCATCCTAAAAACAAGTAAAAAGCTGAACAGACTGAAAAAATCAATAACCCTTCTTGGGCAAATAAGAGAGTGGACAAGACAGGACAAATCACTGCTCCCAAGAAGGGAGAGACTAACAGGTGAATGCAGGGAGATGTGGCTTTCTGGAGCAGAGACGTGTGAGCAGTAACTGCCATGGGAACCAGTGCTGGGGTTGGAAAGCTGGAATTATAACTGACAAATTGCTGTGCCAACAACTCTGAGTATTAAAAACTCTAGGGGGACTCAGTCATAGAGGGAGTCACACAATATTATGGGATTTACCTCCAGGAGCTCAACCAGGTTCTCACTGTAAATATCAGAGAAAAATCCCCTTGGGCCTCTGGGAGGAGGAGGGGAAAAGGAACCACTCTGAAATATGCCAGAGCACTCTTGTCTTCTTAGCAAGTCTTGCCCTCAGAGGAAATTAGTTAAACAGAGCCTCATCTTCTGGGATATTATCAGGGCCTAACTTACCTGGGGAAGGAAAACACCCAACTCCAGCCCACACTAGCCATCCTGTCCCACCTAAGGGGGGAGAAAAAAACTGAGGAACACTTGTGAAGTTCACAGTCCAGAAGCATGGGCTCACTAAAAGACTAAAACCTAATCATAGGACTATAGAATGCTTCCCCTCCCCTCACAACTGAGGACCACATTACTAAAGGTCTATTTATAGCAGTTTCTTTTACCCAGTACATCACGTCCAGCTATCAAGAAAATTACAATGCATACCAAAAGGCCAAAAACACAATTTGAAGAGACAAAGCAATCATCAGAAGCAGATATGGCAGAGATGTTGTAATTATCAGACTAGAAATTTAACACAACAATGATTAATACAGTAAGGACTCTAATGGATAAAGTAGACAGCATGCAAGAAAAGATGTGTAATAATAATAGCAACAATATATTCAATTACATATGCTTATATATATGTTTTAGGTGTGTGTGTTTTATAATACATATATATGTGCATATATAATATATGTTATACATATATGTATATATAATACAAATGCTTGTTTGCTTATATATAAATAAAATGAATGACAGCAATGATACAAGGGACTAGAGAAAGGAATTAGGATTATTTTATTATTATACAGTACTGACACTACCTGTGTAGTGGTATAGTGTTGTTTGAGAGTAGACTTAGATTAGTTGTGAATGCATATTGCAAACTCTAGGTCAACCACTAAAAAAGTCAAAAAAAAAAAAAAAGAAGTATAACTAATATACTAAGAAAGGAGAAAAAATAAATGAAGAAAGGTAAAGAGACATTTAAAAAGGCAAGGTTTCTTAACTTCAATAGAACCTAAAACAAAGACACCAGTAGACTGAAAATATCTGTATATCCTAGAACAACTACTAAATATGTTATACAAAAAATAGACTAAAAACACTCTAAATATATTAAAATGAAATTATAAAAAATGTTCAAGTATCCATAGGAAGGTAAGGGAAAAAAAAGAGAAGCAAAAACCAAAGAGAACAAAAAGAAAGCAAAAAATAAAATGACAAACTAAGTCCTAACATACCAACAATTATATTAAATGTAAATGGTCTAAATACAAGAATTAAAAGACACAAACTGGCAAAATTGATTTAAAATTATAATCCAACTATATGCTGTCTACAAATTCACTTCAAATATAATGACATACATAGGCAGGCTAAAAATCAAAGGTAAAAAGATATACCATACAAATATTAATATAAGGAAAGCAGTAGTGGCTATATCAATATCAGACAAAGTAGACTTCAGAGAAAAGAAAGTGATCAGAGACAGAGAAGACATTACAGAGAGAAACATTATGTAATAATAAAAGAATCAGTCCACCAAGAAGACATAGCAATCCTAAATGTGTATGCACCAAACAACAGGGCTGCAAAATATATGAAACAAAAACTCAAGGGACTAAAAGGAAAAATAGACACGTCCACAATTATAGTTGGAGATTTCAAACCCTCTCTCTCAACAGTTGATAGAACAAGTAAACAGAAAAATCAGCAAGGATATAGAACTCAATAACACCATCAACCAATGGGATCTAACCAACATTTATAAAATAATCCATCCACTAACAGCAGAATACACATCTTTTCAAGTGTCCACAGAACATATACCAAAATAGACCATATACTGGGCCATAAATAAACTTTGACAGATTTTTAAAAACTGAAATATTAAGGAAGGTTTTCTTCAACTGCAGCAGAATCAAACTAGAGATCAATAATAAAAAGATAACAGGAAATGTTCTAAATACTTGAATAGTCCATGGAACAAAAAAGAAGTATCAAGGAAAGTGAAAAAATACACTGAATTGAATGAAAATTAAAATATAACATATAAATATTTGTGGGATACAGCTAAAACAGCACTGAAAGAAATTTAGAACACCAAATGCATACATTATAAAAGAGGAAAAAAATCTCAAATCAATAATTGAAGCCTTGACTCAAAAACCTAGTAAAAGAAGAGCAAAATAAACCCAAAACAGAAATATAAAAGGAAATAATAAAGGTAAGGCTAGAAACCAATGAAATGGAAAACAGAAAAATAGAGAAAATCAATGAAACAAAGAGCTGGTTCTTTGAACAGATCAATAAAATTTACAAACCTCTTGTAAGACTAATGAAGGAAAAAAGAGAGAAGACAAAATCATCCATATCAGGAATGAAATAGGATATCACTATAGACCCTGCAGACATCAAAATTATAATAAGGGACTACTACAACCAACTCTACACATAAAAATTTAACAATGTAGATGAAATGTACCTATTTCTCAAGAAACACAAAGTACCATAACTCACCCAATATGAAATAAGTTGAATCACTCTGTAACTATTAATGACATTTAATTCATAATTTTAAACTTCCCCAAAAGAAATCTTTAAGCCCAGCTGGTTTGACACCAGTTCTACACAATCTCTTTCAAAAAGTATAAGAGAAGGAAGCACTCTCCAATTCATGCTATAAAGTTAGTATTACCTGATACCAAACAGACAAAAACAGTACCACAAAAAAAAAAACCAAAACCAAAGAAAAAAAAAAACCCAAAACCCTGAAAACTAATATCTCTTATGAATATACTTGCAAAAATCTTTTTTAAAATTTTTACAATGTTAGCAAATAGAATTCAGCAATATATTAAAAGAATTATATGCCATAACCAAGTGAGGTTCATTCCAGAGATGCAAACAAGGCTATTTGAATATTTAAAATTCAATGTAATCTACCATATCAACAAAATACAGAAAAAAAAAATCACATAATCATATCAATTGATGCATTAAAAAATTGACAAAACTTAACACCCATTCATGATAAAAACTCTCAGACAACTACAAATAGAAGAGGATCTCCTCAAATTGTTAAATAGCATCTACAAAAATCCTAGAACTAACATACTTAATTGTGAAAGACTGAATGCTTTCTCCCTAAAATCAGGAACAAGACAAGGATGTCTGCTCTCAGCACTCTTATTCAACATTGTGCTAGAAATTCCAACTATTGCAGAAAGGCAAGAGAAAGGAAGAAAAGGCATATAGATCAGGAAGGAAAAAGTAAAACTTCGTCAATAATGTAAGTATTATTGTCAACACAGAAAAACAAAATAAAGTAAACCAAAGAAAAAAAATTCTTAAAATAAGTGAGTTCATTAAGGTTACAAGGTAAACATACAAAACTCAATTGTATTTCAATATACTAGCAATAATCAGGGACAGTAAAATGTTAAATATAGTACCATATACAAATTTCAGAAAAAGTGAAATGCTTTGGTGTAATTCTAACAAAACATACACAGGACTTGTATACTGAAAACTACGAAACTGTAACGAAAGAAAGCAAAGATCTAAATAAATGGAGAGCCATGCTGTGTTCATGGATTGGAAGACTCAACATAGTATAGACATCAATCTCTCAAAATTGATGGTTTAATGCAATTCCTATTAAAATCTCTGCAAGAATTTTCATAAAGACAAGACTATTTTAAAATTTATGGAAAGCCACAGTAAACAGAATAGCTAAGACACTTTAGAAAAAGAGTGAACTGAAAGGAATCAGTCTACTGGATTTCAAAACTTTTTATATAGCTACAGTAATCAAGACTCTGTGGTATTAGTGGAATGATAGACACAAAGATCAATGAAACAAAATTGAAAACCGTAAGTAAATTCACATAAATATGCTCAATTGATTTTTTTATAAAGGCACAAAAGCAATTCAATAAAGCAAAAGATAGGCTTTTCAATAAATGGTGCAAGAGTATTTGTACATCCATAGGTAAAAACAAACCAAAAAACAAACAAAAAACTTGACCTAAGTCTGACACTTGATACAAAAATTGACTCAAAATGTAAAACTTTTAGAAAAAAACATAGGAGAAAATCTTTGGAATCTTAGTCTATGCAAACCATTCTTAGACTTGACACCAAAAGTATGATCCATAAAAATCTAACTGATAAATTAGACTTCATCAAAATTGAGAACTTTTGCTCTGTGAAAGATTCTGTTTAAAAGGATGAAAAGACAAGTTACAGAATGACAGAAAATATTTGCAAACCACATGCCCAAAAAAAGACAAGTGTTTTGATTTATAAAGAACTCTCAAAATTCAACAGTAAAAAATTAAAAAGTTAATTCAATTTGAAAGTGGGGAAAAGACATGAACAGACATTTCACCAAAGAGAATGTCAAATAAGCACATTAAAACATATTCAATATCATTAGCTATTAGGGAAATGCAAATTAAAACCACAATGCAATAAATCACTCCACACCTATCAAAATGGCTAAAATAAAAATTAGTAGCAGCACTAAATGCTGGTGTCAATGCAGAGAAATTGGGTAACTCGTACATTGCTGGTGGGAATGTAAAACAATACAGCCACTGAGGGAAACAATATGACAGTTTCTTTAAAAAACTAATTATTTATTTATTTATTTATGGCTGTGTTGGGTCTTCGTTTCTGTGCGAGGGCTTTCTCTAGTTGCAGCAAGCGGGGGCCACTCTTCATCGCGGTGCGCGGGCCTCTCATTATCGCGGCCTCTCTTGTTGCGGAGCACAGGCTCCAGACGCGCAGGCTCAGTAATTGTGGCTCATGGGCCCAGTTGCTCCGCGGCATGTGGGATCTTCCCAGACCAGGACTCGAACCCGTGTCCCCTGCATTGGCAGGCAGATTCTCAACCACTGCGCCACCAGGGAAGCCCTAAAAAACTAATTATGCAACTAACAAATGACTTAGCAATTATACTCCTAGGCATTTATTTATTCCAGGGAAATGAAGTCTAATGTTCACACAAAAACCTTTAAACAAATGTTCATAGCAACTTAATTTATAATAGCCAAAAATTGGAAGTAATCTAGATATCCTTCAAAGAGTGAATCATTAAACTGTGGTGCATCCATACCAGGGAATACCACTCAGCAAAAAAGAAACAAACTGTTGATACACACAACAAACTGAATAAATCCCCAGAGACTAATGGAGTTATATACTATATGATTCCATTTATATAACCTTATTAAAATGAAAAAATTATAGAAATGGACAAGATTAGTGGTTGCCAGGGGTTAAGGAGGTGGAGCCAGGAGGAAAGTGGGTGTGGCTATAAAAGGGCAACACAAGAGATCTTGTGGTGATGGAACTGTTCTATATCTTGACTGTATCAGTGTCAATATCCTTGCTGTAATATTCTACCAAAGTTTTGCAAGATGTTACCATTGGGGCAAACTGATAAAGAATACACAGATTCTTCCTGTATTACTTCTTACTGATGCATGTGAATCTGCAATTATCTCAAGATAAAAAGTTTAAAATATATATACTCAAACCTTCAAATAAATTATGCCATTAAATATGGAAAAATAAAATTTTATTTTATTTTTTAAAATATTTATTTATTTGGCTGTGTTGTTTCTTCGTTGCGGCATGCAGGATCTTCATTGCAGCACATGGGATCTTTCATTGCGGCGCTCGTTGGGGGATGCGGGCTCTTCACTGCGGCGCACAGGCTTCTCTCTAGTTGTGGCATGCGGGTTTTCTCTTCTTTAGTTGTGGCGCGGGCTCCAGAGCACGTGGTCTCTGTAGTTTGCAGCACACGGGCTCTCTAGTTGAGGCTCGAGAGCTCAGTAGTTGTGGCGCACAGGCTTAGTTGCCCCGCGGCAAGTGGGATCTTAGTTCCCCCACCAGGGATCGAACCCGCGTCCCCTGCATTGGAAGGCGGATTCTTTGCCACTGGAACACCAGGGAAGTCCCAAAAACTAAAATTTTAAAAAGCCATGATACATTGTTTCGTGAACGAAGTGATAGCAAGGTTTCATAATTGCGCTTTAACTGTATACTAAACATAATTTCTTTAAAGTGCTATCATTATGGGAATTTTCAATTAGGACTTGGTAATACAGTTTAGCAGGAAGTTTTTTGCACATTTTGTAACATATCACAGGTAGATGACTTAGATTTCCACATTGTACTTTTATGACTAAAATACCAACTAACATACAAAATTCACTAAATTTAAATGGAGAAATATGAGGCTTGTTTGTCTGTTTGAATGCTAGCCAAAAGCTAAAGGAAACTGCTATATTATGAATATTATGAATAGCAGAAACAGCTCCATTTCAGAAACTAAGTTTATTTTAGAAATTAATTTCAAGCCTGTTTAAAAACAATTGTCATTCTAATAAGAATTAAAATTCAAACCATTTTGGATGATAAATATTTAAAAGCATTTGGTCTGGAAACTAAACTGGAACAGAGCAAGGAAACTAATGTTAACAAATCCACTGTGGTCCACACTGCTAACCGCTGGAAAAACATCCTCGTTCTGTAATCACCACTACAGTCATAGAAACATGATATTTATTCCTGAGGATCCAATTCTTATTTCATCTATCTTTTGTCTTCTTAAAAGACATCTTTAAAAGCTTTATTTAAAAAAAAAATCCTGGGCTTCCCTGGTGGCGCAGTGGTTGAGAATCTGCCTGCCAATGCAGGGGACACGGGTTCGAGCCCTGGTCTGGGAAGATCTCACATGCCGCGGAGCAACTGGGCCCGTGAGCCACAATTACTGAGCCTGCGCGTCTGGAGCCTGTGCTCCGCAACAAGAGAGGCCGCGATAGTGAGAGGCCCGCGCACCGCGATGAAGAGTGGCCCCCGCTTGCCACAACTAGAGAAAGCCCTCGCACAGAAACGAAGACCCAACACAGCCATAAATTAATTAATTAATTAATTTTTTAAAAAAAATCCTTCCCTTTTTAAAAAATATTTAAATAAAAAAAAAAATCCTCACCCAATTCCTGACGCATGAACATGTACAAACATACCTAATCTCTCCTAAATCCAGACTACATGAAATCCAATAGGAAGTCCCATTTCAAGCCCAATGTCTTCCTTCTCTGCATAATTTACCCATGCGTTTATGTTTGAGATCAACCTCCTCTAATTGCCATTATTGGAAAGAAACTACACTGTTTCCCAAGGTGTATACTAAGCCTGTGCAGGGGGCACCAACAAAGTAGGGAGCATCAACCGACAGGAAAAGTGAAAGGTAGAAATCATGAAAGTTATGTATGAGGGGAAAATTAGAACTTAATTGAGCTATATGGCTTAGTACCGATCTCCTCAACTTACATTGGGGTTTCATTTCAATAAACCCATCATAAATTAAAAATACTGTAAGTTGGAAATTATTTAATACACCTAACCTTCTGGACATCATAGCTTAGCCTAGCCTACCTTAAATGTGCTCAGAACACTTAAATTAGCCTACAGTTGGGCAAGATCATCTAACACAAAGCCTATTTTATAATAAGTATTGAGTAGCTCATGTAATTTACGGTACTGAATACTGTACTGAAAGTGAAAACTAGGATGGTTGTACGGGGACAGGATGGTTATAAGTGTATGGGTTGTTTACCCTCGGGTCACGTGGCTGACGGGGAGCTGCAGCTCACTGCAGCTGCCCAGCATCACAGGAGTATCAGACCCCATACTGCTAGCCCAGGAAAAGACCAAAATTCAAAATACGGTCTCTACTGAATGCATATCGTTTTGCACCATCATAAAGTCGAAAAATTATGAGTCGAACCATCATAAGTCAGGGACTGTCTATAGGTGTATTAATTTGCTAACACTGCTGTAACAAAGTACCACAAACTGAGTGGCTTGAATAATAGAAGTTTATCATCACAGTTCTGGAGGTTGATAGTCCAAATTCAAAGTGTCAGCAGGGTTGGTATCTTCTGAGGGCTGTGAGGAAGAATCAGTTCCATGCCTCTCCCCTCGTTTCTGGTGGTTTGCTGGCAATCTTTATCATACCTTGGCTGTAGGAGCATCACCTCAACCACTGCCTTCATCTTCATAAGTTAGTCTCCCTGTGTGAGTGACTGTGTCCAAATATCCCGTTATCCAGTCATTTTGGGTTAAGGCCCACCCTAAAGACCTCATTTTAACTTGATGGCCTCTATAAAAACCCTATCTCCAAATAAGGGTACATCCTGAAACACTGGGGGTTAAGACCTCAACATAGGAATTTTGAGGGAACGAAATTCAACTCATCCCAGTAGTGTTTCATTTTAAATGACTCTGGGAGGGAAAGGGCCACCCAGATCTTCACAGTGACTCTCCCTCCCCTCACCACATCTGAATGACTCCCCTTCCAAAGCTCTATTAGGCCATGGCTGTGTGTCCCTTTCTGTTATCATCTCTCATCAGCTTTGCTTGTGTTGAGCTTCTTGTCATTTTTTCCCTTAGTTTGTCCCCATTTCTAACTCTCTATGTTCTAAAACTCAGTTTCTCCCCCAGCAATGCCCTTGGTCTCATGGCCAGCCTTTGCATAAGAAATGGAAACTGGTACTATTGTTTTCACCTCTGGCTCACATGCCTTCAATTACCAAATGAAAATAGGTTGGATCTGTGTGCAAATGAAGTCACAGTCAGCCCCACAAAATGAGAGTGAGTCAGTAGCAATCCTCCTTCACAAGAAAGCTCTCAAGTGAACAGAGGGTCTCCTGACCTCAGGGCATCCCCATACTTCCCACCTACACATAAGATATAAACCAATTTTATAGTAAAAGATTATTGGAGAGAATATTCAGGCACTTTTTATCACGCCTATACTGAAAGTGACTATGAAGTGGTTCTATGTGGGAAAACATTTTAATCTGTAAAAATGTTGCATTTTATCCTGGAATCTAGTAGAAAAATCTTAAGTTTCGATATGCTAAAAAAATCATTAACTGAGAAAACGAATTATCTGATGATTGAATAATCTGAAGCAGTTAATAGGGTAAGAAAGAAAGTGTGCTATAAACTACCTTCTAGTGTTAAGTTAATCCATAATAGGGGTCCTTTGGATGCAAGATAAAATATTGATACATCTGGAGAAAAAGATATAGGTCTTATAGATATGATCATTTTATAAGTAAAATAGAACGAAGTACTGAGAACCCTAGTATCCATGGGTGTTTATATCAACCAGTTCGATACCTTTCATTATATACAAAACTACAGCAACAGAAGTGGTTGGATCCCTCTCATTTCTATAGTGCTTCTCCAATGTGGTACAAGGCAAATTGCAATGTGTCCTTCTTCCACTGGGCACATTTCTGTAGTGAATCCAGGCCAAACTAAACATCATTAAAGTAGTACCTTAAAGTTGGAATGGATGTTAAAAGCTTCTTTAATCCAACCCCCGGCTCACACACGACCCAAATAATTCATACCTGCCAAAAAAGTCATCTAATGTTTGATTTCCAATCTCTGGTGATGAGGGTCACTATACCTTACCCTAAAACCCCTTCCATTTTTTATACAGTTGTGAAAATATTAATATAATATCTACTTTTTTACTCATTTAACTACTCATTCAGCTGTTTATCACTTCAACAAATATTTATTGAGAACCTATTATGAAACCAACAGGCACTACACAATGTGCTATTATAATCTTTGTGGAGGACTCAGACATTTATGAAGCGCTTTCCACAAACATCAAGCCATTTAATCCTCACAAAAACCCTGTAAATAGACTCTGATTATTAATTTGTTATTTACACTATAGATGAGAAAATTAAAGTTCAGAATTTAAGTCACATCACCAGTGAAAGAACTGAGAATCAAACTCGTAATTCTAGATAGTACTCTTTCAAATGTATAAACTAACACAAAACAAATTCATCACCCCTTCACATAACAATGCTGATATACCTAAAGATATCACAGATTCCTGTTATGTTTTCTCTTCTCCCCAGTAAACACCTCCAGATCCTCCAACGTTTCATCATACAATTTGGATTTAAGACCCTGGACATACCCAGAACCAAGCATGATAGCCCAGATGAGACAGGACCTGACCAGAAAAGGGAAAAAACTATTGCCCACTTTGAGACACATTTTAAATATTGTAGTCTATAATCAGATCAGTTTTGGGTAACCAGGGAATACTGTTGATTTACATTGAATTTGCAGCTAATATGTACTATCAGAAACTCATATCTTCCCACTCCTTTCTCTGCCCCCTCTTAATTTTGTGTTATACAGTGGAATTTTGAGACCTAATCACAAGACTTTAAAGTATGTCAAACACCTACACTTAGCACAGTTACTGAGGCAGCAACCTCCACAGAGTGGAGGTCAAAAACACAAGGACTATTAGATAAAGTTGTTTAGCTTTTAATTTTATTTCACTTTTATAGGTATGTTTTATTTATTTGTGTTTTTTTCTATTTACTGGGCATACACTTCCAGATTCAAGTATTAATACTACCACTAAATAATAGCAATTCAAACCTATGCAAATACTTCACATAAATTGTTTAATTTAATCTCATTAGGACCCTGTGAAGCAATTGACGATGAAGAAACTTGGGTTCCAAGGAATTAAATAAGTTTGCCCAAAAGTCACCAAGAACATGCTGGAGCTGGGATTCCAACCCAGATATAGCTGACTTTGACCCAGCAGGCTGTCTCTCTGCCATGACCACCTTTTTGTTCTGAATAACTGAAAGCGTCATTTTTTGTTTGTCTTTCTTAGGACTGTTTAACTGCCAAAATGCTTTTCACGTGGTAAACTACAAAATAGTGGGTTGTTTTTTCTTTTCCATTAGGAGTTTTCATCATTCTGACTTTTAGCCTAGTACTAGGCTATTATTATAGGTCCATTTTTTTTAACGCATTCCTGATTATGTGACCTTTTTCTACCTCTTACATTTGTCACTAATCAAACTCATCCTTTTTCCCTAAAACTGTTCATTGAATTTTATTCCTTACCTCATTAAGATACCATCAATGTCTCAAATGAGAAACTTCACAGTCATTACTAATTCTGCTTGCCTTCTAACCCCAACACAGAATTTTTCATCAAGACTAGAGCTCTTACTTCCCAAACGTCTCTTAAATCCTTGATGCAGGCCCCAATAGTATTTTTCATGGCATATTGCACTGGGCCTTAATTGATCCACCTGCTTCTAGTCTCCCTGGCTGCATTCCACCCCACGCAATGCACCAGATTTATCTTCCTAACCACACAGCTAAGTATTTTTCAACTTTTATAAGCTGACCCCAATCTATATTTCCTGCTGTGTATATCTCTACTCTCTGTCCCCCCATGCCCACATCTATGCTATGTGACCCACCCCTACCAAATAGCCCATGTTCTTTCACAACCTTGCTTTTATGGATGCCATTTCCTCTGTCTGGAATGAGTTTCTTGTCCTGGCGAAGACCCAGCTCCTATCACCTCCAATACACTTCCACATTCCTTCAGATAGAACTCACTGTTCTGACATTTTTGCTAACAGAACTTTTTGTACATAATTCTTATATAAACATTCATGCTTTGTTGCAATCATGTTTTCATTAACTGCCTCTCCTATGTGAATATGAGTTCCTCATAAACAACCATCTCGATATTTTTGTTTATCACCTTAGTACAGTGCCAAATATTGTACATAGTAGATGTTTAATAAATATTTGCAAGAAAGAATGAAAGTACTTCGAGATCTGAGCTGACTAGAAATTTTCCTGTAATACATATTGGTCTATTTAGTTACCTCCACATTTCTTCCTAATTGGTATTATTTGTTTTTGTACTGTTAGAATTTCAACTTCGAAATCTCCTGTACTTCTCAGGCTGTCTTCTCTTTTATGGTTTCAAAGTCATCTTTGTTCTGAACTTTTGACTCCACAGTAAGTCATGACTGACAGACTTCTGTGCATAAGAATTTAAAAATCCTCAGAAATAGTCGATAACAATTTCCTAACTCTTTGATGAGGATTATGATTGACAACCATATGATAGGTGAGAATCTGCCCTTTTACTGAGACCTTCAGTTCCCCTCAATCATCTGGAATTCCTAAATTCTCTACAAACTCATTTGGTCTGATATCCATATCTCAGTAATGCCAAGTCAGCATTGGCGCACAGATAGACAAGAAAATGTTATCTGCCCATTTTGCAAATGGGAAAATTAGACCCAGAATGACCAAGGAGACTATCTGATATAGTTAAGCAAGTAGACCCTACACTAAAAAGAAGGTCTAATAAGGCCTCTGCTCCAAAAACTGGCTCATTTCCTTCCTTACATGCTTGCATATTTCTTTGTGTTTTATTTCCCTAAGGGCTTTATAGAAATTTCTATCATTTGCAATCTGTTCTTCTTAGTTATATGAATCTATTTTCTCTTCAACCAGCATTTTTCTTTCCTTGACTTAAAAAAAGAAAATAAAGAACCAGCTTTACTAAAAACATGTTGCAGCTCTCCTACACTTCAGTAAGTACAGAAGCTAAAATTGACTTACTTTACTGCATGTTCTGTCATTCATCTAATGGTATAATCTAAGAGAATAACCTCTGGTTTGAAAATTGTAAGGGCACATCTTAAGACCGGACAAACTTAAATCTGATGTGAGTACAAGTCATGGAATTTTTTGGCTTGGTATGTCCTTGGAAATTATCCGGGCTAACCCTTTCTTCACTAAAGGCTGGTGAAAACTGAAGCTCAGAAAGGCCAAGTGACTTTTCTGGTGTCACAGATCAAGATTACAAGCCAGTCCAAGAGCAGAACTCAACACTCCTGACTCCTTTCCCAGTGCCCTTTCTACTTTTGGCTGTTTCAAGTATGGGGACCACACCTTGTTATTACCTTGCCTAGACTCAAAGCTAAACAATGGTAATAGAATGATGGGATATGAAAGTGATTAATCTTTAAGAGAAAAGAAAGCCTTCTGATATGCTTCATACCAGTCATCACTTTGAGTATGGAAAAACACATTGGTTTCTGAACACACTGATGTCTTCAGCTCTATCATCAGAGAGTAGGATTGTTGAGGGTCTACCATATCCTAGTTATTGGGAATAGTGAACACCACGGACCTAGCTGCCTGCCTTATGGAGCAAGCCCAGACAGGAAGATAGATATTATATAAAACATTACAAACAATTAAGTAAAAACTTACAATATGCAAAGAGATGAATCAGCTGCTGTGGGAATATGTTACTGAGAGCCCCAACCTGGTCTGCGTTATCAAGAAGTATGTCCCTGAGGCACTGATGTTGAACCTGAAATCCAGAGGATATGTAAGGGTTCCAATGGGAGTATTCCATCAGAGAGCACAGAATTAGGAAGATCAAGGGTGCAGAGAATGCTGAACGGTTGTGTTTAGAAAACTGAGAGATGTACCACAGGGCTAAGGCAAATGTAGTGACAGGAGACAGAATTAGAGACAGAAGTGTCACCAGATCACGCAGAGCTGTGTAGATCATGTTAAGGGCTTGGGAATCCATTTAGGCATTTTAAGCAGGGGAAAATGTGACCAGATATATATTTTAAAAAGATCATTCCAGTATTATTAGGAGAATGGGTTAAAAGGATAGCATGTAGACAGACCAGGTAGGAGGTGAACACCTAGGCCAGGTGAGACATTTACATAGTCTGTACTCTAGACCTCCCAGTTTAATTCAGCAGTACTCTATTCCAATGACATAGCTTGTGTTTCTTCTTTGTCTTTTTTAATGAAAGGCAAACCAGTTAGTCAACACTGCTCTTAATAAACACAATTTTTAAAAAAGATAGCAGCCACCTAACGGATATTTTAAAACAATTATTTTTCTGTATCATTGAAGGAAGCTTTATTTGTTGCATTAGGGTTGTGATTGTAACTGTATTTGGACTAACTGCAAACATTATCATTGTAAAGAGCTTTGATTTAACCATACATTTTCAGTGCAAATAACATGAGTGAGTAATCAACTCTATCAAAGTAACAGTAAAGTGCCATCCATCGTGTTTATTTTGATTGTGCTCTATGTTAATTTTTTACTTATGGTTTTGGTATAAGTTGGATAGTATAAATGGATGGAATACATAGAATAATGCATTGACTTCATGACAGGATCCAAAAATATTCTGTCAAATCATTTTGATGATTGCTGCAATAATCAGATATCATAAACAACATGTACTTTTGGAAAAATTTACCTGAAGTAATTTTAGGTTTTCAAAAAGAATTGTTTTCTTTAATTGTTTTCTATAATTGTTTTCTTTAATTGTTTTCTATAATTGTTTTCTATAACAATTTCTATAATTGTTAAATAAATTATCTTATTTTCTTAAGGAAACCAATGGACAGTTTTCATCACCTTGTGTGATATAAGACCTAACTATAACATATAAATGAGTGCTACCATTTATTACTCTCTTTTTGACAATCTGAATTATCTTTTGGATATTACTCTGAATGATAAATCAAGTGATTTAAAAGTAGAGCTCAAAATTGGAAAATTGAACTTGTAAAGTGCTTTTATCTTAAGGAGACGATATGTTAATATACCTTGAAGTGTAAGTGCTCTAGCTTTGAGCTAACTTTATGACAACAGGTTCTTCAGTGAGTGATTTTAGACTAATACAATATGCAGGTCTCGGGAATCAGGGTTAAGTATGAATTGTTTTTCATCATGAAAGCCCAATTCAGCATATATGTAAACTGTTTTACTCTGGCAAATAGTATAATACATTCAACCAACTGTCACTGAATAATGATAAGTTTTCTTTGGAGAAAGACAAATAATTTATTTCTAAGAACTATTGTTTTGTATATCGTTATTTTATCTTATTTTATTTCAACTTTTGATTTAAAAGAGAAATGGCTCTTGCTAAGACAATGTGGAATATTCATTTTTCTCCCAAGTTGGCCAGGGGTATACCAATGCTAGAATCTCTGGTTTTGAGGGGAGTAGATTTTGTTTCATTATTCTTTTAGAAAATTGAATAATTTTCCACCATTTATTCCTTTTTGAAATCCCTGGTTTTACTGACCAGTAAAGACAGCAGGTGATGATAATCCCCAGTCCCATCCCCAATATGTAGGACTGAGTGGTAAAGCAAATTCCTGCATGTCTGCTTCACGCTCCTAAAACAAAGGACCCTGAAATTAAAACAAAAAGGGGGCTTTTATATTTAATTGTATCTGTCTCTGCCAGTTCTGTTCCAACATGGACCTGTATGTGCCGTTTACTTTTAAATTCCTCACCATTTTCCTAAGTACACAAAACCTGGGGAAACAATAACGAATCTTGCCATATCTGCTTATTTCTTCTAGGTTGGACAAATCGAAGACTTTCTATACCAACTAGAGGATAGTTTCTTAAAAACTAAAAAACAGAGAGCTGCTCGAAGGCAAAAAAGAAAAATGAAGCGGCTTCAAACTGTGCAGCAAAGCTAGTCACTGGGGAGCAGGCGACACCACCGAGACGTTCCAGAGAAAGGGCCAATGGCATCCCGCCAGCCTGACTGTGACAGCCCAGCAACAAAGGCCTAGCACCAAAAGAATGAGGTGGTGCTCCTCTTGGCAAAGACGGTCTACACTTCGTTAATCTCAACTGGCAGCAATAAATGTTCTCAGCAAGTTTGACCTGACTCTTGCTCGAATTCGTCTTACTTAGTTCAATAGCTTATAAAACAACCATTGCTGCTTCTTTCACCTGTCTTGCTCTTTCAACGTTGACTAAAGTATACCAGGTCTATCCAAGTCCACTTATAGTGTATGTGCATATTCATGTGTATTCATTAAGGATTAGTCACATACCATATACAGATATGGACAATATAAATGCAGATTTTTAAAATTATAAAACAGATAATATACTTTCTCAATCCTTATAGAGATAGCCCTATGTGGTATGGCTGATATCATCAGTTATTTCACTAACATCTGTATTCTTTCCTCTGGATCCTTCATATCCCCTCCCCTTAAATGACTCAACACAAATGCGTATATTTGACAAGATAATGAGTCAAGAGCCATTACTCAAGACCTCAGTTAACACCTACAAGGAGGTTTGAAGATAGAGTAAGAAGATGGGACCCATATACAGAGTAAAATAAACAAGAAAATGTAAATTTTAAAAATAATGGAAAAAATAAGATCTCAGAGTACATTAATAACATGAAAAGGAAAAAAGGGAATAAAATATTTAGTGCTGAATTTTTCATTATACAGTGAGATCGTAAAGGAATCAATAATTTAGCCTTACGTATATGTCAGATTTGTGTAGTCATAATTATGCAAGATATAAATATTTTGAAACTTTAAAATAAATTACGACCTTGATTTCCCTGTGGACCATCTGCTTAATTCTTACCTTTATCAAAGAGTTTCCTCTTTTACCCCACTCCACCCAGAGATCATCATCGTTGCCATCATGTTCCCTCAGGTTAGTTATTAATATAACGGTAGGCAGTTAAAGACAGGGGCATTTAAGAAACTCCTTTTTGTTTCTAGACTCACACCAGCAAGGCACCTCAGTTCTGTTCTCATAAGTACTGGAAAATAATTTCTTTCTATGGACACTTGAGTCTGTAACCAAATGTGGGAGTCTTAAGACAAATGGCTCAACCTCCCATGCAGCCAGTTCTGCTGTTATCCCCTTTGACCACTGTCCAGGAACTTCCTATTAAAAAATATATATATATATATATATTTATATCCTTATAACATTATATATATATATATATATATATATATATATATATCCTTATAACATCTCTAGGAAACAAAGCTTGTTGAGCTTTGAATTTAACTTCAGTGTTAAAATTTTATTTTCCAAAAGAATTTCTATGTTCTGTGAGTAATACTTTTTTTTTTAATTGGGATGGAATCTTAGCACTGCCTGTTTTCTGAAAGCCCTGTTGATATTCAGTAGCTGTTCAATCGCTTTATCTTTGTTCTTCAAAAATTAGTGTTCTCTCATTCCACAGTGCTAAAAGATTATATTTGAAAATAATATAGTTACAATTATTAGATTATGGTTTCACTGTTTGACCACTTCCCCCAAATCCAATACTAAATATCCATTGGTTGTTTTTGGCTGGGGCTTGTTTAGGGAAAGGAAGGCAGTTCTAGTTGGTCTTAGGAAGGATGATATAAAATGGAAATCCAAAAAATTCAAAAGAAACTTTTTTTCAGAAAAAAATTAATCAACACACTTAGCTCTTCAACAAGGTATCAAATAATTAGAATTCTTAATAGGTATAATAGCAGTGTCCATAGGAATGAATTTTGCTCATTGTTTCAACATTAGTGTCAAGAGCCTTGAATAGCAATAACGCAGATGAAGAATTTGTAAAGCAATATGATATTAGTTTAAAATAAAATTAATACCAGAGAAAGCAAAGTTTACAAAGTACTTTCAGAATGCTTATTTTATATCAACTTCATAAGAATTTCTTCATGTATGCATTTCCTCCCTTTACAATTGAAGAAACCAACACCCAAAGAGGTTAATGCCTTGCTTGACTCTAAAGACTTGTTCTGTCCCATACTTGCTATTTGAAATGTGGTCCGTGAACCAACAGCACCAGCATCACCAGGGAATTCATGAGGAATGCAGAATCTTAAACTCCTCCCCAAACCTACTACCTCAAAGTCTGTATTTTTAACAAGCTCCCTAGGTAATTTATATATGCCCATTAAAGTTTGAGAATTGCTCTTTTACCATATTGGAAAATATTTTCCTGTCTGTTCAAAGTTAACATGACACAGGGCCTGATGATATGCTACTCTTAGGTTTTGGTCCAAAAATATTTCCTAATATGATCATTTCTGCAAAGGTTTATGCACCAAAAGAACGAAAAATTAAAAGTTCAGTAATTATAGGAAATGTGTTTTTCCTCTGCCATTTTTTTCTAAGATAGATAGGATTTTATTATGTAACATTTCAAAAACATGAAGCAAAACAAAAGAAAGACATATGGGCCAAAAAGAAGTGGTATACACTTGATGATCAGACCAATTTAAATATTATTAATTGTATAGCTAGTCCATGACCTAAATGCTTCAGTTGTTTCCTCTGTCTTCCCCTATCATTTCTCCTATGTCCCTCCATCATTTACTGACGTATCTAGATGGGAAGCAGAGCTCTGCTGATCTCTAGAGCTAGGGGCAACTTATCTTTCAAAATATCTAAACAGATTCTTTCCAACTTGTCTACATCAGGGTGATTAATTCTGTCCATAAAATGTATTTGGGGAGACTGCCACTGGGTATTATTCTGTAAGAAATAGTTCAAGTTCAGAAGTCCCACCCCGAGAGGAGGAATCCCAAAGGAGGCCACCTATGATCACATGAAAATCCTGTGTATCCTGATCCATGTCTTCCTTAATGTCGGGTACTTGATCATTCTCAGTCATTCCTTCATCATCCTTCGAGACACTTTGGTATTGTTTGTAGGGGTTCAGAATATGTCATCCTAAAATATGCTACATTGGCATATTTATTATTTTGAATTAAAGGTACTTGAGAAGCTGCCAATGCAAGAAGAACATTCTGAACTTCCTTTGTCCTCCGAAAGCAGGAAATAAATCTCCCATATGAAAGGTATCGTCTCTGTACCAGGAGGTAAAAGACATCCTTACTGCCAGAGACAGGGGAAATCAGGGCCATAAAAGGCTATATTAAACAAACCTGGTTATTTCTTCACTGTTTACTAACCCCAGCCCAAACACCTCTGCCTTGGTAATTATAAACAAAGTTATTGTTTCTTTGTCTAAAAGGTACAAAAGCTTCCTGCTTTGGTCACTTCTTTGAGTCTCATATCTTTGTGAGGCTCCTGCACACACATACGTAAATTAAATATGTTTTTCTCCTGCTAATCTGTCTTTTTATTACAGGTGGATCTGAACCAATAACCTAGAAGGGTAAAAGGAAAATTATTTTTCCTCCCCTACAGATGTTTTTCTCAGCTTTTCAGTTTCAAATTTTTCAAACCTATGGAAAAGTGGCAAGAATAGTACCATATAACTGATATACCCTTGGCATAGATTTCCCCAATTATTAACATTTTGTCTCACGTGCATTTGCGTTCTCTCTGCTCCTTGTCTCTCTCTCACCTTCTCCCCTTCTCTCTCTCTCTCTGTCATCAAGTAAAACACATTCCATAAAAAACCAAATTGTTCCTTTTAGTAGAATTACCTTATCATGAATACACTATGTTAATCCCCCAGTTGCAGGTCTACATTTGTTCTCTGCATCAAATCAGACAAGTGAGCACAGCTACTTATAAACTGCTGGGGCAAGTGGCTATGGACAGCACACACAACACTGTCCCTGTCTTCCTCCTCCCTGCCGGCCTTTCTGGAGCATTGCTTTAATGATCACAACAGCATTCAGCAGGGGCAGGGTTCTTGAAGAAGGAAAAGTAAGTAACAAATGCTGGTTGTTACTTGCTAGCAAGGTACAGCCTCAGAACTGGTAATTCATACTTTTTTGTATCTTCAAGGATGGCCAATCTTTTTGAGAACAGATGTTGCAATTTTTGAAAACAGCCAAATTTTACTCAGAACCCAAATCGGTGACCAGAGTAGATGGTCAACTGAGTAATGTTACTCTCTGTCCAAGACTGTGTGCCTCTCTGAAGTAATGGCAGGCGCAAAGGCAACTGCACTGACATAAGAAGAGCTTTCCAAGTGACTTCTCTGAAGAGAACCATGTGTACCTTGGTATCTACATGCTATTGATAGTATGTTTGTTTCTATATGCTTCTGATGGAACAGAAAATTGGATAAATTTTAAAACCTCTCTAGAAAGCAATTTGTCAGTGTGTATCATGAGCGCTAAAGATGTTTATACCCTTTGCCCCAAAAATTCTACTTTTAGGAAACTATACTAGAGGAATAACCAAATACATGTTATAAAAGTTTATATTCATCACAGGGTTATTTTAAATAGAAAAATAAAATGAACTCAACCAAAATTTTCCAACATAGGTAATAGACTAAATGATTAATGACAGTCTATCCAATGCTTAACCTAATCACAGGTAAAAATTTTATCATGTTAAAAGAAAAAAGATATAAAACTATATAAGCACAACTATAACTAGGTTATAAAATATATGCATATAAAAGACTGGAAGGACATACAATAAGATATTAAAAATGGTTATCTTTAGTGGAGACAGTTCTGGGTGATTTTATTATCTTTTCCCTAATATTATACAATAAGTATATGTTCCTTGATAATAAGAAAAAAACCTTAAAATATGATTATTTAGTATCACTCTGCAGAGAAAGACCAATTCATATCAGCTTTTCTTTGCCTGTTTACAGGAAAAAAATTATATATTCTGAAAACTTGCATCTCAGATAATTGCTGTTGCACAGACAGAGACCAGTGGAAACATCTTATTTGCAGAATTCTTTGTGGCATAAAAATTTTTACGACTACCTCCACCAAACATCCACGGGATACACAGTCCAGAAGGTCACTGAAGTAACTATTACACAGAGCACCAGTTATGGTGTTTTACCTGCCTTTAAAAGTAACAAAACTAGAACTTCCCTAGGTGGCGCAGTGGTTAAGAATCCACCTGCCAATGCAAGGGACACGGATTTGATCCCTGGTCCAGGAAGATCCCACATGCAGCGGAACAACCGAGCCCGTGCGCCACAACTACCGAGCCTGTGCTCTAGAGCCTGTGAGCCACAACTACTGAGCCCGCATGCTGCAACTGCTGAAGCCCACGCGCCTAGAGTCGATGCTCCACAACAGGAGAAGCCACCGCAATGAGAAGTCTGGCACCACAATGAGAAGTCTGGCACCGCAATGAGAAGTCCAGCACCGCAACGAAGAGTAGCCCCCACTCGCCGCAACTAGAGAACGCCTGTGCGCAGCAATGAAGACCCAACGCAACCAAAAATAAATTAATTAATTAATAACTGATACCACATGTGAGTTGTCCCTATCTCCCTTGCTTGTGTTCCTCATAACTTTCTGCTGATTGTTTTGTTTCGTTCTTTCCCTGTACTCACAGGGTATCACCCTACAAAATATGAGATGATCACGGACCAAAGTCCTTTAAAACAAAATGTATTGAAAGTTAAGAGACCACTGGCAGAGCAAAGCTCTGATTTATAGTGGCTTGATTCACTGAGATGGGGTGATGGAGTCCAAGTTCAATCAGATATTTCACAAGTTGCCTGATCCACTCAGCAGTTCCCTGGGCTCTCGGGACATGGATACAAAGGACTATTGTGCAGCCTTGACAAGCAGCAGATTGTCAAGATGTAATAGAATGTAATGACACACCTGGGGCAGGCACCTATCTTTGACAAGTCATCAAAGGGAGGGAAAATCAGGAAACAGACCCAAAGAGCATATCAAAAGTTATAAATGTAAGCATATCCTGCTTGTGCCTCAATAAAAAGAAGCCAGAAACACTCAGACTGCATGACATAGAGATTAAAATTACTCTCTACGTACATTATTTAATAAATGGTATGGGAACGTGAAAATTAAATACTGGATATGCTCTTTTGTTGTGATCCTTTATTGATCCAAGGCAATGTGCAGAACTAATATGCATTAATAGTCAAGACTTTAACTTTCTTCTTAAATAAGTGTTTGGGGAAGTAGAAAGGTAAATATTCATTGAGAAATGGGAAGACTAAATCCCTGATATTGATAACAAGCCAGTCTTTCTCTAAGCCTTTTTCAGTAGGTTTACAGATATGAATAGCTATGTCAGGCTATTCCCTAAAACCAGAAGGGGAAGCTGGTGTACTACAGCTGTTAAATGTAAAGCCCTAAGAAAAGTACCTCTCACAGTCACTGCTCAGTTCAAGTTAGCTGACGATGGTGGTAATCATGACATGGAAAGCAAAACGGGCTTTGATTTTGAAGACCAGGGTTTCAGTCCTAGCTATGTTGTAATGAGGGATAATAATTTTTTTCCCTACCTAATGAGGTCTCAGTAAGGAGCAAATAAGATAATGAAATATAAAATAATTTTTAAACACTGAAGCAATAATGCCTTTATTGACAACTCACAATAAGCTAGGCATTGCCCTCTAGTCCTCACTACAATGCTGAGACAGGAAATGTTATTATCTGCTTTTACAGATGAGTAACCTGAGGAGCAGGAGGTGAAGTACTTCCTTAGAGCTAGAAAGTATCAAAGCTCAAATTCAAACCCAGGCAGCTTTACTCCAGAGTTGGGACTTGACATTGTACTTCAAGGCTTGTGGCAACCTTGTGTCAAGCAAGTCTATCAGCGCCATTTTCCTAAAGCATTTGCTCACTTCATGTCTCTGTGTCACATTTCACTAATTCTTGAAATATTTCAAACTTTCTCATTATTGTGATATTTTTTATGGTGGTCTGTGATCGGTGAGTGATCTTTGATGTCACTCTTGCAAAAAGATTATGACTCACTGAAGGCTCAGATGATGGTTAGCATAAAGTATTTTTTAATTAAGGTATGTGTATTTTGTTTAGATGTAATGCTATTGCACACTTAATAGACTACAGTATAGTGTAAATATTACTTTTATATGCACTGGAAAACCAAAAACTTTGTGTTACTCACTTTACTGCAATATTCACTTTACTGCAGTGGTCTGGAATTGAACCCAACATATCTATGAGGTGTGTTTGTATCACTTCTCTGTGATATTTCTGTTTTTAAGACGTGGTGGGGGCTTCCCTGGTGGCGCAGTGGTTGAGAATCTGCCTGCCAATGCAGGGGACACGGGTTCGAGCCCTGGTCTGGGAAGATCTCACATGCCGCGGAGCAACTGGGCCCGTGAGCCACAACTACTGAGCCTGTGCTTCTGGAGCCTGTGCTCCACTACAAGAGAGGCCGCGACAGTGAAAGGCCCGCGCACCGCGATGAAGAGTGGCCCCCGCTTGCCACAACTAGAGAAAGTCCTCGCACTGAAACAAAGACCCAACACAGCCAATAAATAAATAAAAAGTCAGGAGCGCTTTAAAAAAAAAAAAAAAAAAGACCTGGTGGGTCCCTGGTAACATTAGCATTATACACACTTGAGATTGCCCAAAAACAACCCCAGGAGCTCCTCTGTATTCAATACAGTAGCTGCCAGTTACATAGGACTACCAAGCCCCTGAAATGTGCCTAGTGCAACCAAATAACTAATTTTAATTTAAACTTTAAATTTTCCAACTTAACTTTTTAAAGTTAAATTTAAAAATGGACACAGTTCAGTTTTTGGAAAACTTGGAAATATATTTGGAACAATTTGGATATGAAAATCTATTTTTTAACTGCAAATTTCATGAAATCAAAATACAGATCAAGTATACCCAAAGAAAAATTAGCATCCAAATTGAGAGATTCTGTAAGTGTAAAAAACACACCTGATTTCAAAGACTTAGTATTAGAAAAGCATGTAGGGAATTCCCTGGATGTCCAGTGGTTAGGACTCAGTGCTTTCACTGCCGTGGGCCCAGGTTCAATCCCTGGTCCGGGAACTAAGATTCCTCAAGCCTCGCAGCACAGCCAAAAAAGAAAGAAAAAAAAAAAATTGTTGTACACCTGAAACTAACACAACATTGTAAATAAACTATACTCCAATAAAAATTTTTTTAAAAAGAATCTGTACTAAAATTGAGTATTTCAGAAAAGAAATGTAAAATGTCTCAATAACAAACTTTCTATTAATTACATGTTGACATGATAATATTTTGGATAAAGTGATTCAAAGAAAATGTATTATTAAAAATTCATTTCACCTGTTTCTTTTTACTTTTTTTTTTTTTTTTTTTTTTACTGTAGCTACTAAAACACTCAAAACTGCGTATATGGCTCACATTATATTTCTATTGGCCAGCACTGGCCTGAACAATAACTCAGCTGGAATGAGGAGTTCTCCCCTTTTCCCAGCAGAAGGGGTTCAACAGGATCTTGACCTTCCTACCCTGGTTGTAAGCCTCCAAGGTTCCCAGAGGCAGAGCAAGCGGCTTTCCCAGACAACTGGCCGTGAAAGCCCTGGAGTCCAGTGGTATCCCCCCTTTGATGAGTTTGCTCTCATGTTTGCCCTATGAGAAATCAACAAGGAGGCAGGTCCTGCTCTTGGAATGTACACCCTTGGTGTGTCCAGCACAGTGCCCTACAGCCAGCCCTCCTTTCTGTGGACGTCATGTACGCCACATCTCGCCAAACCTTGCCTGAAGTTTCCCTAAGCCTTTCTAACTCATAGAGCTATAGAATTGGCTTGGCTCCTGACAAATGGTGACCACAAAGGGACCCACCTTGCCCAACAGGGATTCCTGGGATCCTAGGAAAAGACTGAACTTCCTGCTAATAGGAAGGTAGATACTCAAAGAGCACGGAAGTGTGATCTTATTGTAAATGTGACACATGTGTACTTACCACAGGAGAAGCCAAGGACATACTGGTTACATCTGTAACCAGTGTCAGTCCCCTGAGTCACATTATCCCATAAAAATATAAGTGGCAGCAAAGTGAAATTCCTGTACTAAGACATAACACTGCATTTAACCCAGAATAAAGCTAAAACACAATATGATTTATATATTCCAGGGACAGGGGAATCCCTATCCACTAGCAAGCATGACAAAGGGCTACCTAATGATGAGAAAATCCACCTCTGTTCAAATGCTAATTAAACATCTACTGAGAGCATCCGACTATATGACAGGAAGTGGGGTAGACATTAGGACAGTAACGTGAAATAATATAAAAAGCATTGGCTTTCTCATGATGAGATCTGTGTCTCAATCTCTTAATCTGTGGAAAAAATGATAACAATCCTCATATGGGTATTGTGAGCCTTAAATTGATCATGTATTTTAATTGCCTAGACAGTGTGTGATACATAGTAAAGACTCTTTTAGTGTCCTCCCACTAAGATAGAAGAGTGAAAAACAGTCCCTGACATGAAAGAATTAATACTATAGCCAGAGAAGCAGCAGACCAGCACAGCACCCATCCTAAGACTCCCATAGCAATGCTGTAGCCCAGGTGTAATCGTGCACCTCTACAGTGGCAGGAAGAAAGGGGGGGCCACTGATGCGTGTGCCTGTGAATCCAGGACAACCAGAAAGTGGACATTCAGAGGCAAGAGGGGGCAGGAATATGACACAGAACATGTATGAAATTGAACTGATATGATCCCAGGACAAAAAGTAGGAATTGCTTCCTTGAAGATAAAATTGCTTTAAGCTTGTTTTCTTGTCATTTGCCTTTCTCATAAATGTTTAGCACAGAAAAACCAATTATTTGAGGTATTTAATGAGCTGTGTTCTAAATAATCACAATTTTAAACTAAATATGTTCATGTTTTACCAGAATTCTAGATTTTTGTAAAATAGAAACATGTCTTTCCCCTTATACTTCGCAACTAGGCATCTTTTTTTTTTATTATTATAGCTCAAAATCATAAATTTCTCCATCCCAGTCCCTTGGTTACAGACTTTTTCTCATTTTTCATGAGTTTTTATTGTTCCTGATGGGCCCCATTCTCCCAGTTCCCCCTCACTCCAATACATCTTCCACACTGAACCCACAGCAATCTTTCAGAATCCCACAAGTGCTGGTCACTGCACTGCTTCTCCCACCATCCGCAGCTCCCCATTTCTATAGAAGCCAGACCACTTGGATTGCACAGACTTCAAGACCCAGTCCTGCCTAATTTCCTGCCCCATCTCTTGAGCAGTCCTACCCTGGACCACCCCATAGTTCAGAGGTGCTGGGCACCACACTTTGGCAATCTCCTGCCATCGTGATCTTGCTCTTACTCTTCCCTATACACTTTCCCTTCTCATCTACCTGGCTTTCAAAGCCTCAGCTCAAAATGTCGCTTATTTTTTAAAACCTTCATCCATTCACTTCTCCTGTCTCCAACCCCCGGCGAACTATCATGCTTTTCTCAACATTTACATAACACTTTGTTCATATCACTAGCATAACTCTAGTCATATCATATTAGAATCAATTGTGTACACATTATTTTTCTCAGTTACATCATGGACTTTTAAAGGAAAGGGAGATTTTTTTTTATCCCTAGTTTAATGATGGGATTGGGCAAGATATCACCTTATAAAATCAGGGCAACTAGTCAATAGCTCTTTAAAAGTGTCTAGGAGACAGTGAATTCTCCAAAAATCTTATATAGAGAAGAAAAATAGGGGTGATGAAAGAGAAGGGGGATGTTTAGCAACTGAGTTTAGAATTCAACACAATTGGTTTTTAAGCCTAGTTCCTACAGATGAAGTAGCTATGCTGTGACCAAAGACAACCCACATTGTTTCTCTATCACTCACCTAATCTGCGAAATAGAAATAGAAATACTAATAGTAGATCTTACCTCCCTGGTACTGCTCCAGGAACAAATAAGTTGAAAGAGTGCCTGTAAAATTCCAATTTTGAACTGAGTCCAAGGTCACTCCGTTTTTAAAAATGTATTTTTCAGAAAAGGAAAATTGGAAATTTGCTCTAAAATTTTTATTGAAAAAATATTCTCTTTTGTTGAATAATGATAAGAGATAAAAACATGCCACAGTTCCAACTCATCCCCCTTTGTGAATGAATTAAGCCACATCAAAATGCAGTAAAAAGGGTATAAGGGACTCCTAAGAATCATTCAAATTTTTATCATTTTCCCTCCATAAAATGAGCATTTCTGTTAAAATGATATTACATAAAAATGGGATTTTAATGTATGAAGATTCTTTTTTTTTTTGACATTTCAACGCCTTTAATTTAATGTGACTATCTTGCCTTCTTTCCACATAAATCTGATATGTATGTTAACCTGTCTTGGTAGCAGAATATCTGAAAATATTTGGGTTTTGCTCAATGAGCTTGGGGATAATCTATTTCTTTTTGGAAACTAAATGCTCATTAATATATTTTCCAACTTGAGAATCAAGTATTTTCCAAAAGTTTACATTTAAGTCAAGTGTTTGAAACTTGAAACACATTTTCCCACAGAAATGTTGTTACAAACAGTGGTTAATTCCCAGGCCAGCCAGGTGAAGCTCATTAAACTCATAATAAGCAAAATAGACATCTTCAGTGAAAATAGTGTAAAACCATATTATGAAAATAAGTTGCCTTTCAAATTCAAAAGATAAATTTAAACATGCAATTTAAATTTATTCTAATCAAATCCATCACCCAGTGTTTGAGCCAAGGGCTTTCTCTGGGCCTCTTTGCAACACCGCAAATGAGGAGGGGGAGGAAAATGGAGGGTGTTAAACTGGGGTGAGTGGGAGATGGAAAGACCATAAGCACAGTCTGGGAAGGCAAGTGTGCGGTTTTGACCCAGATTGGGTGGGCAGGTTTCTACTTTGATTTCTGGGGATACAATGAAGTTGGTACCCCAAAGGACTTGAGAAAGGGATAGAAAGGGGACTTTGCCTTCTCCTAATCCTAAATCTTTTTTTTTTTTTTCACACACACACACTGTATTTTATTTTTACAAGAGATAAATAGACTGACACCAAGCATTGTACATGGATGACCACAACAAAAGCAACAATGATTGCAATTACCAAACACAAAACACACTCATACTATGTCATAATATTGACATTCAGTCCGGTAATCCTGTATGAAGATTCTTTAAAATCACGAGACCACCTAGTAAAAGGGAGGTTTAAAACTATTTTTCCCTCCATAGAAATTAGAAATGAAAGAAATCAGAAATGAATTAAATTAGAAAATGCAAAATCAAAATAGCCACAAAATAAAATGTGCTCTCCAAATGTGGAAGTGTCAGGATATCCAACTCAAAGATGCCCCCAGTTAAGAGTACTGGACTCTTGGTCAGCAGTGACCATGAGAATGAGAAGTTCTGCAGGAGTGGAAAGACCACATGGGTTATGCAGGAAGGCACGACTGCAAGGGAGAGACAAAGTGACTAGAAAACAGGAATTGTGACATCATAGCACAGTCAAAAACTTGAATTACTTGCCAACAAGGTACCTGCCATGAGAAAGAGTCACAGTAGACAAAAAATACAGTAACGTTGAAAGGCTGTTCACTTCAGAGGGAAATGGGCTCCTCAAAGCATAGGAAAAGGATCCTTTTGATAAATTTGTATTAATAGGCAAGCCTCAATGTCTTTTTCAAGATACGACTATAGTGATGAATAGAAAGTACTTCAAATTGAGAAGTGTTGAGATAATAAGCATAACACTTCATACACTGTATCTGTAAATATTTGGGGGATGTGAATATTTATCTTGATCATCCCTGGAGAGCTTCAATTTGAAAAAAACAATGAAAAATGTATGTGAGAACAAAATATCCAACAAAGATTCTTCCAGGGTATAAGCTGAGCACCTTGGAGAGTATCACCTCTGTTGTCCCCTAGGACACAGCTAAGGAAATATCTTTTCTTACACCCAACGTCACCCAAGTGCACTAGAAGGAGAACTGGGTCTCCCAAGGGACTTCATTCACTGTTAAGAGTCTTTTATAAACAAGAAAAATCTAGCTCAAAGTATTCAGTGTATTTAAGAAATCTACAAGGTCACAAATCACTCTATTATCTCCCATTTGGCTTTTTCACTGCACTGCCAATATCAATACTAACAACATTTTACATTTGTGATATTGTGACTCATAAGAAATATATATTTGGTCTGCAGCCACATTTCCTGTCTAACAGCTCCCAAAACACTTGGAATTTCCTAAGTGTGGAGAGTGATAAAGTGTCTTTTGGTATATTAATGAGGTGACTTAGGGAAAGCACCAAAGGATGGGGGCTGGTTGCCAATGCAACCAACTATGTGATTAGAGGGTTGGAGCTTTTAGCACCACGCCCTGACTTTCTGGGAGGGGGAAGGGACTGAAGGTTGATTCAATGGCCAATGATTATATCAATCATGCCTATGTAATGAAACTTCCATAAAAACCCAAAATGGACGTTGTTAGAAGAGCTATGGGGTTGATGTACACGTGAAGGTCGGGGAGATTGGTGAGCCTGGAGACAGCATGGAAGCCCCACACCCTTTCCCCATACCTTGCCCTAAGCACCTCTTCCTTCTGGCTCCTCCTGAGTTACAGCCTTTGATAATAAACCCATAACCTAGTAAATTCTGTAAGCCACTCTAGCAAATTAATCAAACCCAAGGAGGGAATCTTGAGAAACTCTGATATATAACCAGTTGGTCAGAAGTACAGGTAACAATCTCGGGCTTGTGACTGGCATCTGAAGATATGGTGGGTAAGGGGCAGTCTCCTAGGATCGAACGCTTCACCTGTGGAGTCTGATTCCATCTCCAGGTACATAGTGTCAGAATTCAGTTAAATTGGAGGACACCCAGCTGGTGTCTGGAGCACTGCTTGTTGCTGTGGGGAACTCTCCCCTCCATACATGTCGAAACTGGTCTCAGAACACCATTTTAACAAATATTAAATTTTCAAATAAAAGCTGGTTGTAGTTCCCAAAGCACGTTCATACACATTAGCTCCTTTGATCTTCAACACAGCCCTATGCAATAGGTAGTGCAGTTACTTGCTGGATGAGAAAACAAAGTCTCGGAGAAAGAAGGTCAAACTCCTAGAAAGAGGCATATTGAAGATAAAAATCCAAGTCTTCTGGGTCCAAATCTACTGCACCTCCCACTTCCATTTTAAATTGCATAATGAACATGAGGATGGTTCAAATCTCTGAGAAAGAACAAAACCTTTGACAAGTGCTCCTAAATTTTTTCAGAGCTCCTTGGAGGAGTCAGTGCTGTGTTTTAATCCCTGGGAGGGGAAGAGACTGGTGGGCTGAACTGTGCAAGGCGTCAGCAGCAGGCTCAGGCTGAGACCAGGGTGCCGCGCGCCAAGCGCAGATTAAACATCCAAATCGGAAAAAGAACAGCTGTAGCCCCTTTACACTGCGGTTTTAAAATTCTGAGCATATAAAGAACTATAAAAATCACAAGTAGGCTCTGGATCATAACAGGTGAATAGGGATTTATAATCTTTAAACTGCAAGGAGAATGGCTTACATTTGTACCATTTCCTGTTTTGATTACAACCATTGTCCTGAGAGCAGATTCATGTTGTGCCTTTTCTGATTCATTTTGCAATCCATCACAAAGAGAAACAGAATGATGATGCCGCTATATATTCTTACATTCTTTGAAAGACAATAAAAGCCTGTGTAACTTCAGGCCTCTTTTTTTTTTTTTTTTTTTGCTTGTTTGTCATAACTTGATTGGGCAGTTTGTTTTCTATTGTGGCCTGTTAGCTACCTCATTAATCTAGAAGGGTGAGATGGTCTGGACAATGAGCTTCTGGAAATTGTTAAAGGTTAAAGCAAAAAGCCTGCTACTCAGTGCTTTTCATGAACTAGCTGGGATATTAAATTCTGATATCTTGTTCCAGGGTCCCAGACTGTTTCATAAGAAATGGCACAAAGCAAGGCTCTTCCCGAACTGTTTTAAAATGACATTCTTCTTCTAATGCTTTCTGGCCCTATGTAGTTTATATGTCAGTAAGCCTGGCGGAAATGTCTACCCTCCCTTCCCTATAAAACTCTCCTACAACAGAATGGCCTTTATTCCTCAGGAGGGACTTTTTTTCAGCTCAGTCTGCTTTCCTTTGTATTACAGAAACTTCTATAAAATTGATAAGAACCTCTACAGCAACCAAATTCTCTATTTTTCTAGAAATTCATGAAATACAGTGTGAAGATACTGAAGCTCATATGCAAAGAAACAAATGCAAAAGTTTTAGAAGCAGTGCGTCTGGGCTCTAGCCTGGCTATTAAGTATTATGGCCTATAGTAGAGCCATCACAGTGTGCACCTACCTGTATTATCGTGCTATACGTGTGACCATCTGTAAAACTATAGCTGCACCAATGCAAGAAAAATGAAAAAAAGAAAGACACGGATTACGTTACAATTTTTCAGATGTTACTCAAATCCCCCAGTTGGGTAAATGCAGGAAGGACATAAAAATCCAGTAATTTCTAAATTAAAAAGGAAACATTCATTTTTCTTCTCTGTGTTATTTTTTTCACTCTTGATCCAGCTGGATTGCCTAGCCTTTTATAGCATAGAAAATCTATGGAGCATTAGAAATTGGTAGCATGCCCCCAGCTGACCTAACGTTATGGAATTGCACCCCTATCCCTATCACATATATCATACTCCAACTTCACCTAGGTGGCTTTGTACACAGGTGACAGTTGGGATCTGTGGGGATTTTCCCCTGGGAGGCTGCAAAGCTTGGGGTAAATTATGTCACATGTGGCTTATCTAGGAGCTCGTGAAAGCATTTCCACACAGTGCTTTATGATGGATATGGAAGCCTCAGGAATTCCAGTTGGATATATAGACAGCCTCTTGTTTGTTATTCTAATTGTGGTCATTATACAAATGTAAATGAAATGTACACTCTGCTCTTCATTTGCATGTAAATTTAGCAAGCAGTATTTGAAAAAAAGTCTTGTCACCCACTTCTTTTACCAATCACTACTCTTCTCAGACAATAAATTAACTAACTCATTCATTCAACCATTCATTTATTCCACAGACATTTACTCTACTATGCACTAGACAGTGTGAGAGGGTAACAGGCATGGGATATACAAAAATGATAAAGAGATAGTCCCTTCCCTCAAAGAGCATATGTCTAGTGGGGAGAGAAGTAGATAAATTACAAGCACTATTTGTTAAGTGGTGGGATTTGGGTACAAATAAAATTCTGTATCAGGAGACTCAAGCAGGCAGGTTTAACAGAGATAGTATTTGAGTTAGATTTTGAGGAATGAGTAGGACATTTCCAAATGGAGACAGCGCAAAGGACATACTTGATAGAGGAAAGAACAAAGGCATAGAAAAAATGTGTGTCAAGAGAATGCACGGGGGACATCCCTGGTGGCGCAGTGGTTAAGAATCCGCCTGCCAATGCAGGGGACATGGGTTCCAACCCTGGTCCGGGAGGATCCCACATGCCATGGAGCAGCTAGACCCGTGAGCCACAACTACTGAGCCTGCACTCTAGAGCCCATGAGCCACAACTACTGAGCCCACATGCCACAACTACTGAAGTCCATGCGCCTAGAGCCTGGGCTCTGCAACAAGAGAAGACACCACAATAAGAAGCCCACGCACCACAACTAAGAGTAGCCTCCGCTCGCCGCAACTAGAGAAAAGCCCACGCACAGCAACAAAGACCCAACGCAGCCATAAATAAATAAATAAATAAATAGAATGCAGCGTTAGTTCTGGCCGCAGCAAAATTAAGTAAAATTAAAATGAATTAAGTTAAAATTAATTAAGTAGGGGCAATCTACTTTCCTTTGCTGCTCCCTCTCCAAATCACGTGACACAGGGACATTCCAATACAAATAATTTGGGACTCTGCTTCTGTTCTTCTCCAGTCTCATGAACAAAGATAAGATTTTGTTACTAACAATCACAAAGACAGCAACTAAATTGGGTCCTGTGCTCTTTCACATCACTGTCTGCCTTGATCTCATGGGTCCTAGGAAATAATCAGACCAGGCTTACTGAGAATCGCCGGCTGACTAAGGCCTACTTGGAATTGGGAATAGATGTTTGCGCCAGGGCATGAGAAGTTTTCAAGGGGGTCAGTCAAGATTTCAAACCAGAGTGTCCTCAGCTGTGCCGCTGTATTGCAGGGACTGGCTGAGCACATGGTCCCTGCCTTCTCAGGGCTGCAGCGGGGCTGTACCACGAGGTGGGAGACAAGGCGACTTCTCAAGGAGTTGGCTACTGCCGCAACAATGAAGTGGTACAGGGACTATATTTTCTGAAGATAAAATGAAAACATATGATCTGGTAACTAGCACCTAGTATCTGAAGGCAAGACCATCTTGAAAAACTGCCAAGACGGAAGGGCGCAGCAACCATTGCTCTGAGGGGGAGTTGTTCTTTATACCATTTCTGTCCAGTAACAATATGAGTCACAACATGAACCACGTGTAATTTTCAACTTTCTTATAGCTGCATTAAAAAAACTAAAAAAAAGGTAAAATTCATTTTAATAATATATTTTATTTAACCTAATCTGTCCAAAATATTATAATTCTAAAATGTTAACAGTATTTTTAGAGTATTAGAATATTTTACTTTTTTTATTCATACTAAGTCTTTGACATCCAGTATGTATTTTCCACTGACAGCCCATCTCACTTCAGACTAGCCACACTGCAAGCGCCCAACAGCCATGAGTGTCTTAGCAGCTATGATGTTGGACAGCGTAGCTCTACACCAAAGGCGCTAGCTGTCTGTGGTCCTCCCTTCCCTGCACACTCTGTATTGATAGTAATACCCAAATAACCAAAGCATGAGCTAGGGTTAATCAAGACTCTGGCTGAGGACATATAGTAACTATCCTTGGTTCTTTTATTCATTCATTCATTTATTCACTTAATAAACATTGGCTCAGCAACTGTTATTGTGTGCCAAGTTAAGTGCTTCTTGTGGAAACACAAAATGAAATAAGAGGTCTCTGCTTTGAGAGTCTAGCTGAGAAGAAACAAGTAAAACAATAATGGTGCAATGCCTTGAATTCTTTTCCAGTGTGTGCACAGGGAGCCTTGGGAACCCAGGGGCAAGTCGGGGAATGAACAAGGAAGAGAGGAGAGCTGAGGAACCATTCAGAGCACTGCAGGACTAATGCAAGTTTACTGGACAGTTGTAAAGTGAAAGGGAAAAGATTCCTTGGAAGAGAAAGGGAACAGGTGCAAAGACCTAAGGCACCATTCCACAGAAATCAAAAGTATAATCTGTAATAAGGTGGTTCCAGGGATGTCAGAGAATGTGTCAGGAAAGCTTGTGTGTCTGTTGCATACACCCCAACATAGCTTGGCACGGCATGGAACCAGAGAACCTGCAAGCATCTGACACCTAGTTTGGAGTCTTCTGGTAAGTTCCAGGCAACTCCCTGCAACTTGTTTTTATTTTTTTTTATTTTTATTTTTTTAATTATTTATTTATTTTTGGCTGCGTTGGGTCTTCGTTGCTGTGTGCATGCTTTCTCTAGTTGCAGTGAGTGGGGGCTACTCTTCGTCGTGGTGCGCAGGCTTCTCATTGCGGTGGCTTCTCTTGCGGAGAGTGGGCTCTGGGCACGTGGGCTTCAGTAGTTGTGGCACGAGGGCTCAGTAGCTGTGGCTCGCAGGATCTAGAGCGCAGGCTCATTAGTTGTGGCGCACAGGCTTAGCTGCTCTGCGGCATGTGGGATCTTCCCGGACCAGGGCTTGAACCCGTGTCCCCTGCATTGGCAGGCGGATTCTTAACCACTGCGCCACCAGAGAAGTCCCGCAACTTGTTTTTAGATAGGGCCAGTAGATGTCTGTTATCAACATTCCAGAACCAAACTAAAAATCCAACAAATTATGCTGCAAATGTATATGCTAGATATGAATGTAAGGTTCTGTCATAGTTATTCAGACTTACAGTATTTTCAGAGTGTAGGCTAGGCACTTAAGGTCAGGATGTCCTGCTTATAAAAAAGTTTTTTACCCATTCAGAGAACTCTTTGCTAAAATATTTTCAGCAACAGTAGCAGGATTACATTTCCCTGGGTTGAGTCCCTTTAAGACAACAGACAAGGTCCCTCCCTTGCCTACACTGCCACCTTCATCCCCAACCTGACACTCACTCAATCCACTGCACTCCAGTCACAGGAAATGACCTGTGGTTTCTGAAACACAGAGCTGCAGTCACTCTCAATTGCAGACCTTTGCACATATGACTCCCAGAGTGCACTAATTTCTACCTGACCGACTGCTTAAAACTCAGCTCAAAGCACAACTTCCTTGAGGAAGGCTCCCCATCGTCCCGACTCTCCATCTGGGTGGGTGCTACTCTGATGTGCTCCCATAGACCCCAGTGAATATCTCTACCATTGTTTTTTCAGCCATTTACTTGTTATCTTCTGCCACAAGACTGTTAACTCCTAGTGGACAAAGTTTTTTGTTTGTTTGTTTAATTTCTATATCCCCCACCCCTATTCAATAAGTGATTGATAAAGAGACGAATGAAACAATCAATAAACCATACTGTCTTTAGAACAAAAGGATTCAGCTTGGAAAAGTTATATGTTATAAATAACTTAAATACAGAAGGCAGAGTTATGGCAAATCAATCAAATTTTTTTTTAAACAGAGTAATGCATGGTAAAGGAGATAAAGAGTTGTGACTAATTTAAAGGGAGACAGATTTTGCCTCAAGGTAGAAATTTCTAACACCTAGGGCTGTCCCACAGAAGAATGCTCCCTCTGGGGGTAGGCAAATTATGTCTTTGGGCCAAATTTAGGCCACCATCTGTTTTTATAAATAAAGTTTTATTGTAACACATCCACACCCATTTGTTTACATATTGTCCATAGCTGCTTTCACAGGCAAAGGCAGAGTTGAATAGTTGCAACAAAATCCAAGGACGAGGAATTCCCTGGTGGTCCGGTGCTTAGGACTCCATGCTTTCACTTCCAAGGGCACAGGTTCCATCCCTGGTCAAGGAACTAAGATCCCACAAGCCTCGTGGTGCAGCCAAAAAAGGAAAAAAAAAAACCCTAGGGCCTGCAAAGCCTGAAATATTTACTATCTGGCCCTTTACAGAAAAAGTTTGCTGGCCCCTGGTCTAGTAATGAGGTTGTAAGATTTCCATTGCAGGAAATACTCAAGTAGAGGCTGGGTCTGTCCAGGATGTGGAAGGAATATGGTCTTTAAAAGAAAGAATGATTACCTTTAAATGTCCTCCCCTCTGGGCAGGTCTGTGATTATAGGCCTACTTTTCTATGACAAAAGCACATCATACTTTAACTTGTCTTTGACTGACAGCTCTATAATGGGCAGTACTGCCAGTGAAATGGAGCAGGACCTGTACCCCCCACCCCCCCACCCCGGGTTCAAATCCTTTCAGTGTCCCACCCAAGTAGAGGATGGTAACTTCAGGCTGAGCACAAGATTCCTGGAACGCCACCCTGTTACCTCACCACCAACCAATCAGAAGCAAGTCTGCACACAGTGGAAGATAATGAAGACTCTGACCCCCTCCCCAAATGATCTGCCTTTAAAAACTTTCATGGGCAAGCAGAATCTTTGGAGTTGGTTCTTGGACACAAGTCTGCCTTCTCCCCAGGTTGCCAGCCTCCTGAATTAAGCAACCTTTCCTTTCCAGCTAACACTTGTCTCTCAAGTATTGGCTTTCAAGCAGCAAACAGCCAAACCTTAGCTCAGTAATACTAGTTATAGAAGAGGAAATCATCATATATACAGCCATGGTTTAGATAATGCACCTGACTTCGTAAATACAGTTTACACTCTGAATAATGAAGGAAATATGTGTTTGGCTTCAAGCATCACCAGGAGGCTATCATAGGAAGAAGTTAGGAAAGATTCAAAGGAAGCCAAGGACTTAAACAGACTTAAAATGAGGCTCTCCCCCTCTGGACCACAGGTATTAATCAGGGGGCAGCCCTTCAGCCTTTACTGTTCTTTATGAGGCTATGGGGTCACAGTGGAAAGGAAAGGGAGCCACCTACGAGATTACCTCTTCTGCTTGCTTTATTCTATTGACTCTCCTCAACATCATTGGAGGTCAAGTCTCCAAAGGTGCTTTTTCATCCTTTAGCAGGGTTATTTACTTGGAATGAAAAATTCTCAAACTGAAGCACTCTGGATGAAGAATTCCTTTTCAGAAATCATTCCATTTTCACATATTACAATGCCACACCATGAAATGCTTTTAATGTTGAAGTAAAGCCATGTGTGTACATTCATTTGGTGTTCACTAGGAGGGTTGAAATGCCTGCATGCTTCCATATTTTCAGTTCTAGAGGATGTACCTTTGGGTAGATTAAGGAAGGAACTGCTGCGTCAGGAGGAGAAAAGGCATTCCTGCATCCTGTTATTCTGGAGAAGGTGTTGCTGCAGGAAACTGGCCAAGGAAGGCAGGTCTGGGGGCAAGGTGCTCCCATCACCACATCAGTCAAGCTCAGCAGTCATCTCAGCACATTTCCTGCATTACCAGGTATACTGTTCTGAAAATAAAGGAAGGACAGGAGCAAGTCCTAAAAACACCCAATTTTAAAGTGGTTACACGGGCTATCCCCAAAGACACTTACCATCCCCTCTTCAATGATCTCCTCACCAACTATATCAAGACTCAAAGATGAAGGCAGCTGAAAAGACCCCAAATATTTCTGGTGGAAATTATTTTCAGCTGTTTACTTTCTAGTGGTCACATTTACAGGTTTCTAGTAAATCCTCCAACTTTCCCTCCTATTTCTTCATGAAATGATTCTCTCTCTCCTCGTTTACCACAGCCTCTGTGCAAGTGAGCTGCACTCTTTCAGATTTCTGCCGACTCTTGTTATCAGTCTGAAGGAATTGGCTGCTTTAGGAGGAAAGGGAAGAAATCTCTCCAGCATTATGTAGTATAAGGAGAGGATCATGTAAGTTATAGCTGTCTGGGGTCAACTTATGCAGATACTTAGCATTTGTTCTTTCCTTCTTCGCCCCATCTCTCCCCCCTGTGCTGGAAGATACCTGCTGTAATAAAAAATAGTAGAGAAAATTTGCTCCCGTAAAGTCTTATTGAAATTTTCCATTGGAAGGAGCAACTGTAGGTCAGGAGGGGAAACATTCGGTCAACGGGATTCAGAGTGACACTCCCTCTTCTGAACTCTGGTGGCACCACGGTTCAGCCAATTGGCTGAACCAGTCATTGGCAGTTATCCCATCCTGTTCTGCTCTGTTTTCTGTGTGTGTCTACCTCATCCACTCAAGGAGGGTGTAAAAATTCCTTAAAGGCAGTCTAATCCCACATACTCTCCTTTGGACCTCCAATAGCTCCTAGCACAGGGCCTTCCACCCTGAAGTCACTTGAAAACAATTTTTTGCTGTGCTACTTCTGAAGCCTGTGAACTAGTTCGAATGCATTTTAAGAACTTTAAATACTTTTAAGAGTAACCAGAACACAGAAGAGAAGGGGGCAGATTTTAAAATCCTTCCTTACTGGGATAGGCAGAATGATATTACTCCCAAAGATAACCAAGCGAATATGTTATGCTACATGGCAAGGGGGAATTAAAGTTGCAGATGGAATTAAGGTTGCTAATCAGCTGACCTTAAAAGAGGGAGGTTTTTCCTGGATTATCTAGGTGGACCCAACATAATCACAAAGGTCCTTGAAAGTGGAAGCAGGAAGCAGAAGACTTAGTGTCAGAGTGATGCTATGTGAGAAAGACTCTGCTAGCCATTGCTGGCTTAGGAGATGGAAGGAGACACAAACCAAGCAATGCGGGATGCCTGTAGAAGCTAGAAAAGACAAGAAAAATTCTCCAGGGCCTCCAGAAAGACATGCAGCCCTGCTGACTCCTTGCTTTTAGCTTAGTTCTGAACAATAATACGTTTGTGTTGTTTTTAAGCCACCAAATTTATGAAAAATTGTTGCAGAAGCCATAAAAAAACAGATTCAACTATCCTTGACTTATACAAAAGGGAGGAAAGTTTAATATTGAGGCATTTTCTTCCTGAGAGTTTCTGCCTTGAAGAGGGCCTTCAGTCCTGTTTGACCATAAAGTTTCTAAGTGATAGGGACTAAGAAGGAGTCAAGTGACTATACGGCAAAATCTTTGGCCTCCAAGGCCCTTCCATGTTTCAGGTAATACCTGTTGTGGAAGGCACAGCTAGCCCTGCTCTCATATGAAATGAGCAGTTGCCTCTGTAGTGTTATTTCATGGGGAAGGATAAGGTTTCCCAACCTACTTCCCCAAAAATGTCCCTCCTCCTTCCCCACTGGGCCCTGAGAACAGGGAAAGTAGTATCTCAGCCAGTTGAACAGGGTACCATTCCTTGCTTTCTGTAAGGAAATCTTATATCTATGGATATCAAGGGTCTAGTTTTCACAATGGAAAACCACTTGCTGTAGTGCCTGCACAACAAAATGTCACTTCAAAGTGGTGTCTCCAAACCTGATAAGCATCGGATATTGCCAACTGAGATAGGCTCAGAGCCAATGGTACTGGCTGGAAACACAAGGGGATGCATGGAGACACAGGTATTTTCCAAGCCAGGGAGGAAAATAGAGAGAATTGGGCTCCAAGACGATCTTTGCTAATATCACAATTTTGCTTACTTTCGACACTTAAAGGGGCAGGCTCCCCAATTTGGTCTTTAAAAGTTGATTAGCCTCGAAGGGCTGCAAAGGCTGCCTCTATTATATCCTCTGAGTGAAATAGGAACCTCCAGTGTTCTTGTAATTGTTCAGTACTGAGGTTCAAGTCGAACACATTTATGGGAGTTGGCCTCTAGCCCACTTCTTATGAATATACACAAACATACCTTTTATTGCTCAATAATGCTTTCCCTTTTGCAACTTTTTATGAAACACTAAAAAAAAATGGGGATTGTATTTTAATTTTTTTACAGAAGAAACCACAGAAATACCAAATCTTCCAAATGGGAACTTTTCTTGTCTGCTGCCTCAATCAAAAATTATTTGTCAAGGGACTGGTCAAAGCTTCAACATAACAACTCAAGATATTCATTTGGTCCAAATCCAACTGACTTACTCTCCAGACTGAGTTTCTGCATCCCTCTTTATGAGCCCAACCTCCTTCTCTGGGATGCTTAAGGTACAACGCAACAGCATTCATCAGCTCTATATGCCTATGGGATGTGCTCCCCACCGACTCTGTTACAAATCCGCATTCTCTCATCTTGGTTCCTGGCTAGAAGAACAAGAAGCTCTTTCATATATGCACACCTTTGCATTGCCACCTCTACATCATGACTCCAGGCCTTCATGAGCCCCCACCTGGACCACTGCAAGAGTTTCCTACCTAATCACCCTACCTCCATTATCCACATTCGACAATCTGAATAAGCACACTGTCATCACATTACTCTTGAAGGAGAGATACAACCGTATTGCCCCAACTTAGATGCTCCAATAGTTCTCCATTTTTCACCAGACGAAGTTCAGTCTTCTCAACCTGGCATTCAACCTCATACAACCAGGCTCCGAATTTCCTTTCCAGATGTAGCTCTCACTACGCTCTTTCATGCATTCTGCGCTGCTGACAATCTGGATGGTCCGGCACTCTGCAGTGTACCCCACACATGCCTTTATTCTTGCCACTTTGAGTTCTTTGTTGCAAGCCACAGAAACTGACTTTGGCTACCTTGGGAGCAAGGGGATGGGCTGGAAGGATGTGTGGAAGTTCACAGACTCTGAAGAGCAAAGCACAGAAAGGACAGGAACCAGAGTTGTTCAGGGGGTTGCTCAGTAGCGGGAACTGTTGGACAATCTCTTCAGGGCACAGCCAAAGTGAATAAGTGAGCCCCAGATTTTTGAGTTTTCTGTTTTGTTTTGTTTTCTGCCGCTCTGCTCACATTCCAACTCCAGAGAGCATCGAATGGAACTGGCTTTGGCTGCAGGCAGTCAGAGCACCTTGATAGATCATTTTACAAACACTATTCAATGGGAGAAGAGAATTCTTCAAAAGTAAGTCAGGGGCTTCCCTGGGGACCCAGTGGTTGAGAATCCACCTGCCAACGCAGGGGACGTGGGTTCGAGCCCTGGTCCGGGAAGATCCCACATGCCGCGGAGCAACTAAGCCCGTGTGCCACAACTACTGAGCCTGCACTCCAGAGCCCGCAAGCCACAACTCCTGAAGCCCGCATGCCACAACTATTGAAGCCCACGCGCCTAGAGCCCGTGCTCCTCAACAAGAGAAGCCACCGTAATGAGAAGCCCGCACACTGAAACAAAGAGTAGCCCCCGCTCACTGCAACTAGAAAAAGCCCGCACGCAGCCAAAAATAAATAAATAAATTTATTAAAAAAAAAAAAAAAAAAAGTAAGTCAGAGCATTAGTGCCAGAAGAACAAATAATAGAGGCCCAGCAACCAAAAGCAACAAATACCTATGACACATTATCTCCACCTGGAATATTCATTTTCTACCCACCATTCTCTGCCCATTCTTCAAGACCCAGCTGAGATATCATTTTGAAGCCAGAGCCCATCTCTTTGGTTGCGAGCTTCCAGTTCAGAATGTGCTCCTCTGTTTCAGTCCTCCTTACTTTCTTCCTTCTTTCATAGTTTTTATGTTGTATCCCTTTCCTCACTAGCTTTGTAATGAGAAAAGTCACATCCCCTCTCTATGCTCCAGTTTCTGGATCTACAAAAAGGAGATAATAATAACCATTTCACATAATCATTGTGAGTAGGATTAATATCCATATGTAATGAAATTAGTTTCGTGTCTGCCATGTTGTGGTTGTTATTTTTATTAGCCTGTCATCATCATCATTATTATCAGCATTAACACTTTTAGACTGGGAACCATGATTTGTTCGTCTTTATGGACCCTAGTCAAATATTTTACACACAAAACTATTTGCTACTTCTGGTGAATGAATGGCTCAATAAAGTAATCAATTAATGAAGGAAGAAAAATCTGGAAGCTGAAATTGAAACTGGGATTTCAGTAGGCCTTCCCTCTCTACTTTTACCATCCAGTAAGGAGACCCCCAACTGTAGAAGCAAGGATTATCACAGATGTTCCAAGAAACAGATAGGAAAAGAGCTTTCCATTGAACATTCTGTGGTTCTGAGGCAGTTGGAAATACAGCCCCAGTTCTGTTCTTTTGCTGTAATAGCCTCTGTCTGTAGGAGATTTTAAAATGGATAATGAAAAGAAGGAAGGAAGGAAAGAAGGAAGGCAGTGGGCAAACATTAATAAGAAGTTTAGGGTGACCCATGGGATAGGAAACAGATATCTGCCCCACCCAGACCTAGTTTACCAACTCTGACAGTGGCCCCCTTAGGAGCCATTCTTGGTGATACCCTGTGCAATAGTTAGGGATGCTCCTCAGGCATCCTTATGTCCCTTGGTTACCATTATGGGTCTGTCATCTATGAATTTATCTAAATCTTCTTCAAATCTATTTGTATGTTCAGTCTTTGCCACTTTCCACTTGTATTAAAGCTTTGCTTTAAAATTTAAATTTTAACCTAGATGGCTAGGGAAAAAAGAGAAAAACACTCATCCTTCCAACAAAGAACTGGAGAAAGTTCCATTTAAATCGTACCTGTGCCACCCACTCAACAGCCTGGGCCAGGCATTTGCCCTCCCTGCTTCACCCTGATCCATTTAAAATTGATAGAATAACCTTCAGATTAGTACATTAAAGGTTAATTAGATTTTAACTTTCTCATGCCTCTCAGAATATGAAGGAGATTATATAAATATTACATCTTATTATAGATTCTAGATAAGAAGCCTTTCTACATTTGACTAAATTTGTATCCTTCACTGATCAATTCCCTGTCCTCCATACCATCATATTTTTACACACTTTGGATAATCCCTGTATTACCACAATGGGTGGGTGTATAGATTATGCACTGTACTACTCTAGGGGGTGACATTCATATCCTGTTTATCATACATATGTCCATTCACTGTGAAAATTTCCAGACAAAATGTCAGTAAACTGTCTTGGGGAAAGGGTACCTTTTTCTACTTCACACAAAGATATTAAGAAGACATTATGGGGACTTCCCTGGTAGGCGCAGTGGTTAAGAATCCGCCTGCCAATGCAGGGTACACGGGTTCGAGTCCTAGTCCGGGAAGATCCCACATGCCGCAAAGCAACCAAGCCCGTGTATCACAGCTACTGAGCCTGCGCTCTAGAGCCTGAGAGCCACAACTACTGAGCCCACGTGCCACAACTACTGATGCCTGTGAGCCTAGAGCCCAAGCTCCACAAGAGAAGCCACTGCAATAAGCCTGCCCACCGCAACGAAGAGTAGCCCCCACTCGCCGCAGCTAGAGAAAGCCCGTGTGCAGCAACAAAGACCCAACGCAGCCAATAATTAATTAATTAATTAATTAAATAAAGGGGAAAAAATCCATGTTAAAAAAAAAAAGAAGACATTATGACTGGATTTGAGACATCACTACTATGTCTTTCCCAACTTTATCCTTGAGCCTTTTAATAAACTTCCATTTATTAGGTAGATTCAAGAGAGCTCAATGGTATTTTCAAATATAATACACATGTAGTAGTTACCTCCTGCATCAGACTTCCCACTCACTGTGTACAGCCCTTTGAGCTGAGTTGTTCCTCTTGGAGCTGGTTTTTGAGGCCCAGCACTTCCTCTTCTAGATCTGGTTCTGGGTCCCTAAGATACATACTTTAATGCAGGTCTATACATTAATCCGGCTTGAACGTCTTCACTCCAGATTCCCCACGTCTGGCACAGAAATCTGTCTCAGGTTGGGTGAGAGGATGCGGGCAAATCCCTGGAGTAGCATTAAATGTTGTTCCGATTAACAGTATCTTTTACTTTCTCCTCAAAAGGAGATGACCACCTGGATTTGGCTCCTTTGGGGTACTGAAGGGTATGTTTTTAACCCTTAGAGTAGAGCCAAGAAAAACATCTCTTGCTCTGTTTCTAGATTTAATATTTCCAGGTGATTTAAGAAAACCACTATTATTTTGCTCTCGCTATGTGTACGTGTGCACACACACACATTTAGACATCAAGGTAAAACAAGGTTTAACCATTTTTAACAGGAATGGTTGTCATTTCATAGATTTGGGAGCCAGAATTCTCAGGATGGTGCAAGCGATCATCCATCAAGTACTTAAGTGCTCTTACCTAAAACACTGCTTTTGCTGAAACCACAGGGGAGAAAAAATCCTCGCCCCAGGATGAGAATGGAAAGATGTCAAGGCACTTACTCTACTAAACCTCATTTTTCTAATCTTTAAAATGATAATAATAATAATACCTACCCCACAGACAATTAGCTGGTTGAAATAATAAACATGAGATCTTTTAAGTAGCTAATATTCAACAAATGCTTATGGAAAACCTACTGCACTAATTAAAAAGAGAAGCATTGTTCCTGTCTTCATGGAGTTTTACTTTTTATAGGGTTTTTTTTTTCCCCTCAAGAGGTTTTTGAGCAAGGGAGCAACCAATGGTGTGCCAGAGGCAGTGTGTGTTGGCTTGCAAGAGCCAATTAATAAAATATTCAGAACTAGTTGCTAAACCATTGGTAGCTTGAAATATGGGAGTATTTGCACCTCAGAAATTGCCAAGCACTATAAATCAGCCTTTCTTTCCACCGCCCCCCCAGAAAGCCCGTTTTGTAGCACTCCGTTGAAAAATATGAAAGCATGAAAAATACAGCATAGTGGTTAAGAACAGGGATTTGGAATTGGGGAGAGATGGATTAAAATCCTAACTGTACAATCTACAAGCTGTAAGTCATTTAGCTACTGTAAGCCTCATTATCCTCATTCATAAATGAGGAAAATGGATTAATACTGTAATCTACGTATGTTCATCTGCTCAGGTTGCCATTATAAACGTAGACTAGGTGGCTTAAACAACAGTTTTCTGACAGTTCTGGAGGCTAGAAGTCCAAGATCAAGTTGCTAGTATAGTCAGTTTCCAGGGAGGGCTCTTTATCTGGCTTGCAGATGGCCACGTTCTCACTGCATCTCCACATCACCTTTCCTCGGTGTGTAGGCATGGAGAGAGAGCAAGCAAGCTCTCTAATGCCTCTTCTTATAAAGACACTAATGCTACCAGATCAAAGTCCCACCCTTAAGACTTCATTTAACCTTAATTACCTCTTTAAAGGCTCTATCTCCAAATAAAGTCACATTGGGGATAGGACATATGAATTTTGAGGGGACATAAACATTCAATCCATAACACTGTCTCATAGGAAAATAGAATGAGACACGGTATGTAAATGCAACGCCTAGTTGCAACGCTTCTCAAGTGCTCAATAAATATTAGCTATTATTACCATTACTCATTAGAGGAGTAAGACTGGCTTTGTGGGGTGGTAGGAAGGGAGACTAGAAAGTGAAAGACTACAGTCAAGAGGATCATTAAGCAGACCGTTGGAAAACATCAGACAAAGACAGATCCCAATAAATGAAAAATTAACAAGATATAGAAACTGACTAGATATGGAGGTGATAAGAAGAAATGGTCAGAGTTAGCTCCAAGGAGCCTAGGTGGGAAGGAACTGATGGGAAAAAGACACCAGAAGATGAGAATCAGTTTTAGGAGTTTTAGGAGATGAAATGAAACAATTGAGAGTTTAAGATAATGGCCAAAAATATCCAAATTTCCCAATTTAAAATCATGAGAGTATGTATTTATTGACCAAATATTTCTTGAGTTGTTATGCAAGACACGGACTATAAGGGATACAAAAATGTTAGGATATGGTCCCTGTCTTTATGTGCCTATGGTCCATTATGGAAGAGGACATAAAAAGGAAATTGTCACTCAAGCTTGAAAGAGATTCAAATTAGGTGCAATAAATTTTCAAAAAAAAGGGAGATGGCTTCTTGCTGAGGATAAATTAGCATTTCATGGAGGCAGAGGGATGGAGCATGAAGGATAGATAGGAAGGTGTGGACTTAGATAAACAGTAAGATGTGGAAGAGGGTAGAGAAAAGTTTCCTCATAGAGGTGTTCCTCTAGCATAAGAAAAAGCATTGAATTGAGAAAATGTATTCAGGGGGCAGTTCAGTTCAGCCAAAGCATGGACAGCCAATTAGAGAATAGTAGGAAATCAAGTTAGAGACATCATCAAAGACCAAACCACAGAGGATCTTAAAACCTAGGTTAAAGAATTTGAACTTGATACAACATTGATGAAGGAAATTTAAAAAGACACAGATAAGTGGAAAGACATCCTCTGTTACTGGATTGGAAGAAGTAATATTGTTAAAATTGTCCATTACCCAAAGTGATCCACAGAGTCAGTGCAATCCCTATTAAAACCCCAATCTCATTCTCTACAGAAATTGAAAATAACAATCCTAAAATTCACATGGAACCATAAAAGATCCCAAATAGCCAAAGCATCTTGAGCAAGAAAACAAAGCTGGAGCCATTTCAAAATATATTTCAAAGCTACAGTAATTGAAAGATTATGGTTCTGGCAGAAAAACACACGTGAAGAGCAATAGAATAGAGAGCTCAGAAATAAACCTATAGTCAACTGATTGTCGACAAGCGTGGCAAGAACACACAATGGGGAAAGGATAGTCTCTTCAATAAACAGTGCTGGAAAAACTGGATATCCACATGCAAAAGAATGAAATTAGACCTTTATCTTACACAACGTAAACAAATCAACTTAAAATGGATTAAAGACTTAAAAGTAAGACATGAAACCATAAAACTTATAGAACAGGGAAAAAAAGTTTGACATTGGTCAGGGCAACAATTTTTTGGATATGACACCAAAAACACAAGCAACAAAAACAAAAATAGATAAATGGAATTTCATCAAGCTAAAAAGCTTCGCACAGCAAAGGAAACGATCAACATGATGAAAAGCGAACTTACAGAACAGAAGGAAATATTTATAAACCATATATCTGATAAGGGGTTAATATCCATAATATATTAGGAACTCATAAAACTCAATAGCAAAAAAAACCCCCAAATAACCCAATTTAAAAAATGACCAAACTATTAGATATAAAATAGGCTACAAGGATATATTGTACAACATGGGGAATATTGTCAATATTTTATAATAACTATACATGGAGTATAAGCTTTAAAAATTGTGAATCACTTATCACAATGTGATACTGTGAATCACAATATCACAGATATTGTATACCTGTAACTTATATAATATTGTACAGCAACTATACTTCAATTTTTTAAAAAATGGATGAAGGACCAGAATAGACATTTCTCAAAAGAAGACATACATATGACCAACAGATATATGAAAAGGTGCTCAACTTCACTAATAACCAGAGAAATGCAAATCAAAACCACAATGAGATATCACCTCAAACCTGTTAGAATGGTTATTATCAGAAAGAAAAAATATAACAGGAGTTGGCGAGCATATGGGGAAAAAAAAAAACACTTGCACTGTTGGTGGGAATGTAAATTGATACATCCATTATAGAAAACGGTATGGAGGGTCCTCAAAAAATTAAAAATAGAACTACCACATGATCCAGCAAGCCCACTACTGGGTATATACCCAAATAAATGAAATCAGTATCTTGAAAAAATATCTGCACCTTCATGTTCATTACAACATTATTCACAATAGCCAAAATGTGGAAACAACCTAAGTGTCCATGAACAGATGAGTGGATAAAAAAATGTGGCCTGGGCTTCCCTGGTGGCGCAGTGGTTGGGAGTCTGCCTGCCAATGCAGGGGACACGGGTTCGAGCCCTGGTCTGGGAGGATCCCACATGCCGCGGAGCAACTGGGCCCGTGAGCCACAACTACTGAGCCTGCACATCTGGAGCCTGTGCTCCGCAACAAGAGAGGCCACGATAGTGAGAGGCCCGTGCACCGCGATGAAGAGTGGCCCCCGCTTGCTGCAACTAAAGAAAGCCCTCGCACAGAAACGAAGACCCAACACAGCCAAAAATAAATAAAATAAATAAATTAATTTTTAAAAAAAAATGTGGCCTACATTCCATACAATGGAATATTATTCAGCCAGATAAAAGAAGGAAATCCTGCCACTTGCAGCAACATTGATGAACCTGGGGGACACGACGTTAAGTGAAATAAGCCAGACACAGAAAGACAAATACAGTATGATCTTGCTTATATGTGGAATATAAAATACTCATCAAACTCACAGAAGCAGAGAGTGTAAATGGTGGTTACTAGGGGCTGAGGGGAGAGGGGGATGGGGAAAGGTTGGTCAGAGGGTACAAAGTTTCAGTTATGCATGATGAATTTCTTCTGGAGATCTCATGTACAACAATGTAACTATAGTTAATAATTCTGTATTGAATGCTTGAAATTTACTAAGAGGGTAGATCTTAAATGCTCTCACCAGAAAAAGAAACTAGTAACTATTCAAGTTGATGGGTATGTTAATTAAATTGATTGCGGTGATTCTTTCACAATGTATATGTATATCACATCATCAAGTTGTACACCTTAAATATACACATTTTTAAATTGGCAATTATACCTCAATAAAGCTGGAAAAAATTTTTAAGTAAAAACTGCCCCCCCCAAAAGAACTTGATTTATTGATAGTAGGAAGTGGTGAATCACTACCACACCGTTCAAACATAAGCATCTTTCACCCCATCCACAATTGATTTACTCAGACCCTTTCATTCTCCAAGTCTAAATAAACTTTTATCAGCTGTGCTGACTTTTAAGGTGCCTAAATCCTGGCATTAACCCTTCTGCAATTCCTTCAGCAACCAGGTTGTCCAAGATCCCAGAACTCTTCCTGATCTCTGGAAAACTAAACCATCTCCCGCCTTTAACTACCTTTGCTTTCAATCTCAGAATTTCCTCAGAAGGATTAAGCAGAAAAATTGCTCTTCTCAATTCTGCTCGTACTCCCATATGCAGTGTGGTCTATGACAGTACTCCATATACCGTCCGTAACAGTTACTGAGCGAAAGAAAGAGAAGCTAAAACATGGAGGTGACTTACCAAGAACCTTTAGAAGGTATTCTGGAAGAGGAATCAGAGGGAGAGTGTGGAAGCCGAAGTCTGTGAGGTTCCAGAGCACAGACACGTACACACCTCCCGTCTCCTTCACCAGCATTTGCACCTCTGCCTCTTGCTCCCCTCTGAGGCTGCGAACCTCTGCAGAGCACGCCCCGTTCCTTATTCAGGCCCGTGCCCGCTGTGGGCGGAGGTCACGGGAAGGACGCGACTGCTGGCTGACCTGGAGCCGAACCTGAGCGCTCCGAGGCTCCGCAGCCCCTCCCTGTCCTTGGATTGTACGTTCCGCCCACGGTTCCCACAGCTGGAGCCGGTTTCAGAGGCACAGGCTTGAGAGAGCGCTGTGGTGTTGAGACCATCTTGACGGTGTAAGTGACTGCACCCAGTTAAGGCCTCTACAGAAACCTTTAAAATTTGGCAGGCGGGTGGGGTGGTCTACCCGCAGCCGCGGGAGACTAGTCTCCTACGTAAGTTTCCTTGCTCGTTAAACCCGCCACCTACCAACTGGAGTGGTCTCCTCTTTCTTTAGTGTCTCCCTGCCCTCCGTGTACGGGCCCAGTTTCAGATTTCACCGGGGAAATTTCAAGGTCGTGAACTGACAATTGGTGAGGCAGCCAGGGGACCGAAGAAATGGGCCTTGGGAAGGAGACATCCTGGGGGCGGGGAAGCCGACTTGGCCAGTGACTTCTATGTGGGGAAGGGTGGCCCGCATGTTAGATGCTTGTGGGCCATCGAGTGAGTCAGGGGAGAGACCCCGAAACGCTGGCTGCTGTAATGCGTTTGTTTGAGGAACTGCGCAGGGCGAACCGCCGCAAAGAAGGGAAATAAACGGCTTCCCCAGTGGGCAAGCCTCTAACTGTGGGCAGACGGGCTGCACCCCGACGCCCAACTGGAGGGGGAAGCTCAGGTTAGACAATTGGAAGAAGAGCTGAGGATAGAGAAGGACGTGCAGTGTCCACGGCTCTGCTAGCTTCAGGGCTGGCAGGCGAGGTGGAAGAGCCGGGTAGTACTTTTGAGGCCTTAGCGTGCGGGTCCTGTGAAGTGAGGAGGGCGCAAGCTGCCAGGAATTAAGGTCTGAGTGTTTGTAGCAAAGCAGATTGGGACGGTAAGAGGTAGAATCCCTGGAAAAGTGAGGAGAGCCAAAGCAGGATGTTGCGGTGATTGACAGTGAAACGCACAAAACGCCTCGAGCGGTATAACCCCTAAAACAAAGGAAACCGAAAGCACAGCAACAGCAACGCCAGCCAGCATCCCCCAGTTCAGGAAACGGTCATGATGAGAGAATGTCCTCCCACTGAGCTTATTGATCTAGCTACCAAGTTCCAGCAAAAGGCCAGGGAAAGTATCCAGGCATGGTTCGTGGGGCTGTGCTATACGGGGGACAGTGGCATTTCTCTAATGTCACTGGGCAGCAGGCAGAAAAAATGAGCAACATCACCGCACACCCTGCCTTCCGGCAGCGCCTGCTGGGTGTTAAGGTTGGGGGAGGAGGGTACTCCAGGAACTCACCCCCTCATAGATTGGATTATTCTACCCTACAGGGAGGCTTGGCCCAGTGATTGGGGGCCGGTGGGGGGGAACCTCCCTGGGCCTGTGCAACCCTGGAAATCTATAGAGGAGGTACAACAAATTCTTAGGGATTTGGGAATGAGACAGGCCATCTACACCCCTGTCTTTGAAGGTCCTGAATTGGCCACATTCACTGCAGGAATTTAAGTCAAGATACTCCAATCCCACCCCAGTACCTGCTTTGGGATGTTGATATCCATGCCGAGCGCAGTCGTGGGAGAAGACATTTATGGTGTTGGGCAATTCATCGCTGGTCTGGCGGGGGGGAAACTGACAAATCCCCGGAACAGGTCCGGGCTGTGGGCAAGACCCAAGCTGGAGGGAACTCAAAAAGCCAAAAGGCTATCCCAATCACCTGGAAAGGGTTGGGTAAAAGTAACCCGGAAGCAAAAGTGGTTTGACCTCACTGCTGCAGGAGCCCCACCTGAAAAGATAGAGAGAGGCAACCCGACGTTGTTTGGTCAGCCTATGGAAAGCTTTAAAACCTGAACAACTAACAATTCAGATCTGCCTCACCTGCCCCTGCTATCCCTGATGCCCTGCCTGCTCCCGCAGAGGCTTCGGGGATTTGCGCTCTGGATACATGATACAAGCCAAGATTGCCTCCAGGTGAGGGCCCTTGGGGGCCTCATGTTGAGCTCACATTCACCGTTCCCCAGCAATAAACAAAAGGTGATGGCTCTGGTTGACATTGGAACCAAATGTACTCTAATATCATGGTAACCCTCAGAAGCAGCCATTGATGGTTACGGGGGGCAAATGGCTATGGTCAGAAAGGTCCCTTTGGCACTGCAAATCAGGTGTTCTCTTGCACTAGAATACGAGGTTTTTTCCTCTTCAGTACCAGAGAACGTATTGGGCATTGTTATCCTACAAGGTCGAATTTTGCAAACCTCTATCAGTGAATTCCACATCCAGGTTAAAGTAATCAAACCAGTGTTGAGGGGAAATGCCAGCTGAGAACCAGTTAGTCTACTGCCCCCTTGAAGAGTAATAACTGTCAAACAATATAAATTGCCGAGGACACAGCATAAGGAAATAGGAGAAACTATCCAAGAACTGCACTGAGTGGGTGTTGTGCGCCCTGCTTTCACTGAAATGTCTCTAATGAGAAAAACTGTCCTCCAAAATAGAAGGGCCTTGAACATTCTTACTTCGCTGCAAGGAGGCACCTGTGCCATTGTCCAAGCAGAATGTTTCGTGTTTATACCTGGTGAGTCTGCCCAGGGATCATCTTTATTAAATATGAGGACACAGGTGAAGGGCCCAGAGTGATCCGACCCCCAGCCTAGGGGACTTAGTAAATCAGCGGTTCCCATCATGGGGCTCTAGGTGGGAAGAACTGTTACTGGGGAATTATTATCTTAATCTGTGTTTTCTCTTGCATGTGCCTGTATCGTCACTGTGGTATCTGCCTCCAGTGCAGCCAGACCGCCGCCAAATGCGCCACCTCCATGCTAGTGAAACCCCTTGCTGATCGCTCAGGGCGCCTTGCAGAAGAGGGCAGCATGTGAGATTGTAAGAGCCGGGCACAAGGGGAGGAGTGTTGAAAGAGGGCATCGAGAGGACACGACCACCAGTTGACCTGTAAGCTGAATCCAGGCAATCAAAGGCTCCTCACCCCCTCCCCTGTCCTTGGGATGTATGTTCTGTCCCCCTTTTTCACAACCAGAGCCATTTTCAGGGATGCAGCCTTGAGAGAGCAATGTAGTGTTGAAACCACCTGGACAGTGTACGTGACTGAACCCAGGTAAAGCCACTGTATAAACTTTTAAGATTCTGGCGAGTGGGTGTGGAGATCTGCTCGTCCAGGGGCAGCCCAAACCTGCTTATTAAACCTGCCACCTACCAGTCTGCAGTGGGAGGCTGCTTCCTTCTTCAGTCTTTCCTTGCCCTCCTTGTACTGGGGCCAGTTTCAGATTTCACCTGGCGAAGTTTCCAGGGTCGCAAAGCAACACCCCAGCACCTGGCCTTGGGCCTGACACAAATAGGCAGCGAATGGTAGCTGAAGGCAGGGATGGAGGGAAGGAGAAAAGGGAGGGAGAAGAGGGGCAGCAGGATGGCAGGGCACAGAACTTTGGCACTAAGACCTGCCAGGCTCCGTTACTTGGGTGCAAGTTTGCCTCCACTCTAGATTTTGAGCTTGAGAACAAAGATCATAATCTAGAATCCTCTATATACTCTTCCAGCCAAAAGGCCTAATATGGAATCAAACACAATAAAGCTTCACTAAATTGAATTTCCTCCGTGCAGTGAATCTGCTCTTTTCTTTCACTTTAGGGAGGCTGATGGGTAGGCTAGCCATAATTTTTAAAATCCACAGATTTTTGTAGATAGGTAGCTGCTAAATTCAAAATTATAATGGGTTCAGTAGCAGGAGGAGCAGCATTACTATTACTACTATTACTGTTACTACTGCTGCTATTCCTATCTCTTGTGCCCAGGAGTATTTAAAGATTCCCATGGGTAGGGCTTCCCTGGTGGCGCAGTGGTTGGGAGTCTGCCTGCCAATGCAGGGGACACGGGTTCGAGCCCTGGTCTGGGAGGATCCCACATGCCGCGGAGCAACTGGGCCCGTGAGCCACAATTACTGAGCCTGCGCGTCTGGAGCCTGTGCTCCGCAACAAGAGAGGCCGCGATAGTGAGAGGCCCACACACCACGATGAAGAGTGGCCCCTGCTTGCCACAACTAGAGAAAGCCCTCGCACAGAAACGAAGACCCAACACAGCCATAAATAAATAAATAAATAAATAATAAAAATAAAGGAATTCCTTTAAAAAAAAAAAAAGATTCCCATGGGTAAAGGAGACTGGAGTCTTTTAAAGACTCAAAACTAAAGCACCAGCCTTCACCTTCTCTCTAGCACACCAGCAAGAATTGATTACCTACCTGGGGGGAATTAACAGAAGCATTATACCATCTAGCATAGGAAAACCAGGGCCTCAGGATTCAGAGGGCTTCAAAGCTAAGCCTGCTAAGCTGCATCAGTTTAAGGAAGATTTAAATGCTCTACCCAGCTTTATCTATGTCAGAAATGAATCACATTGCCATGAGAAGGAAGCCCAGCAATGACAGCAAGCCCTGGCTTGAGGTCTGTTGGCATAGTCTCTCCTAGATACTTGAAATGTGAAGATGGCAACTGGGTCTCTGCAGTCAGTGCACCTTTGAGTTATTAGGAACAGGGATTAGAAAGAAGCCTTGCATTTAAAAACAGGTGGGTTTCTCTTAATTTCTAGGAAAGTTAGGAGTGCCCAGATGCTGCTGCTGATAGAATTGACTTCTATTCGCGTACTGCAGGTTGATGCTGCGTCATTTGTGCTTTATAAAAATCCAGAATCCTTAAGTGCTCTGATCAGTAACAGCCTTAGTAAACTGGAGCTGAAGGAGCTCCTCTGTCCACATATCTCGCCATCTTCCACTTCCCTTCTTCTGCTCTGCACCGAGCACTCTCTGATTAAAAGGCAGTCACCTATAAAAAGCATGCAGAAGCCCAACACAGGTAATGTGTTCTTTCCCTTTGCACAATGAATGAAATCTCAAGCTTTTAACCAATCTAGCAGCAACCAGTTTTAAAGATCTTCAGCAAGCTTCCTTGGTGGTCATCAGTGCAAACGAATTCACTGATTAGTTCAACAGACTTTTCTTGAGCATCTATGTTATGTCAGGGATTGAGCTTTCAGAGGTGCCGGACAGAGTCCATTACTAAGAGTTTACGGCAAAACGCCACAGGCCCAAAACTCACATGCACTAAGGCCAATGTAGTCCAGACAAATGTGGGCTGTGGGGCTTCCCTGGTGGTGCAGTGGTTGAGAATCTGCCTGCCAATGCAGGGGACACGGGTTCGAGCCCTGGTCTGGGAAGATCCCACATGCCGCGGAGCAGCTGGGCCCGTGAGCCACAACTACTGAGCCTGTGCGTCTGGAGCCTGTGCTCCGCAACAAGAGAGGCCGCAATAGTGAGAGGCCCGCGCACCGCGATGAAGAGTGGCCCCCGCTTGCCGCAGCTAGAGAAAGCCCTTGCACAGAAACGAAGACCCAACACAGCCAAAAATAAATATAAAAAAATAAATTAATTAAAATAAGATTTAAAAAAAACAAAAATGTGGGCTGTGGTATCTTCCCAAGGATACACTGGCAAGATTGAAAGATGTTCTTCATAGTACCTGTAATGGACTTTGAAATAAGTTTTTATAAATCTTGTGACTATCTTGTGAAAACCCTATTTATATTGCACTGTATTTTTGTCTTAACAGAATTAATTGATCGTAGATAAATAGATATACACATATTTTTAATACTCTACAGTTTTTAGCCCTGTTTTAGCATTTCTCCATTTGTAAACATACTGGCTACCTCAAAATGTGGAAGTAACTCAGGCATCTCAGAGTATAAAATAATAAAGATAGCATGAAACCAAAATGACATCATTGTTTTCTAGCCCTTAAATCATCTCAAAGTAACTACTCTTTCCTTTTAAATCTTCACTAAAGGTTTCTTATTGACTCTCTTTATAATGGCATTTCACTGTGGTTTGAAATTGTATTCTGCTGCACTTTAATCTAAATCCCTCCTGCATCAATTTCACTCCATTCTTTCTTGACCTATTGGTGTAAATAGAAACAAAGAGTCATTTACCATCTTTTATACTGGCCCTGCCTTACCTTTTTGCAGTGTATGTGGACAGAGTACTTTGCTTATCATAGATGCTGAACAAATGTTGTTCAAATTTAACCAATCAAGTCAAGTGGATTTATACACACACACGCGCACACACACACACATACATATATATATAGGCTACTGAGCAAACTACTTCTTCCAAAACATTTAACGCATATTATTTTACAACATTCCTGTAAAACTTGTTTTTATTATCCCTGATTACGCAGCTGAGGAAACTGAGTCTCAGAGAGGCTAAGTAACTTGCCCTAGGTCACACAGCTAATGAATTTTAGAGTTGGAACTTATGCCCAAGTCTATCTGACCTCAAAGCCCTGTTTTTGGCTCCAGACTAGTAGGTAGCATCTCATCTTTGGTCCCGGGCTAGATTTGGCTGCTTTTAATTGCCAGTAGACTCTACATGCACTTTCTAATGAAAACAATTCTCAACTATGAACAACTCTACAGAGAATTTGAAAAAATGAAGAGGAAATTTGAAGAGGTCAGAGCTTTGAAATTTTTTCCCATCATATTTCTTGAAAGTAATTGCTCAGAAAGATAAGGTGGTACTTACTTCCAGTAAAACTGGGACAGTCCCAGAAATGCTGACTCACTTGTAATGGAACATCACTCCTGGAACCATGTCCCATGTAAAGTGGCCTGTCAGAGCTCTAGTAGACACAAGAGGGCCTCTGTGATCATAGCACCTCTTCCCCTTCACTCCAGCCGGAGAGTTCATGGGACACCTGTCTGCTTGATGCTCATGCGATAGGTTTGTGTTAGAGAACCCAGCACTTCTCAGGTTGTATCCTAAACTATGTAGCTACCAGGGCATTTGTTTTCTTCAAAAAGAAGAAAGTTAGCTCATTTTTAATAATTTATTTTGTCTCCTTTACTATTTTTAGCATTTCATTTTTGGGGTTATTTTACCCTACTTCATTTATGTGCAAGTTTCTGTTTTGTTTTACCATGCCACTTGTGGGATCTTAGTTCCCCCACCAGGGGTCGAACCCAGGCCCTCAGCAGTGAAAGCACGGAGTCTTAACCACTGGACCACCAGGGAATTCCCATTTGTGTAAGTCATTTTTATAGAGTTCTGTCCTATATCAGACAGAGCAGGAAGCAGAGCTCTGGACACTTTCTCTCTCCAAAACCCCCTGCCCCAAAATTTCTAGTACCCCTCTCTGGCCAAGCTTTTTAAAGATTCTTTTCTACTCTATCACTTCTCGTTCTTTCTTCAGTACACAGCCTTCAATCCACTATTCCCCTTACTACAGGAAAATGATCTCACACTTGCACCTCCAAAGAGTCACGTAGCATGGATATTTCCATTCCTTATTTGTTAGATTTCTGCAGTATGGGATTCTGTTCACCATTCCCTCCTTGAAACTTTTATATCCCTTGACTTCCTTGGTATAATTTTCTTCTCTTCTCATTTTCCTCCTGTTTGGCCAATCCTCCTCAGTTTTATTCATATAAAATCTTTCATATCATTCATCCTTCTTTCTCCTGCATCTTAAATATTAATCATTCCTGGGATTCTGTTTCTGCACTTTTAACCACACTCTTCCTAGGTAACCTCATCCCCAAGACTTCAAATAGGTCCATTATACTGTGTCTACCAAATACTCTAATCATAATGAAAGCAAGGATCCCACTAATCTTGGCCTGAAGTACAGAAAATAATTAATTGATGTTTGTTGAATGCATTAAATACCCATCTCCAGCCCAGGTCTCCCTCCTGAGCCCCAGACGATAAATATGTATATAGGTATATGTGGGCATACATATTATATACGTACCTATTGGACTACTCCACCTGAATGTCTTACAAGCATCTCACATTTATCTTCTTCAAAAATAGCTATTCTCTACTGGCCCCCAACCTCTTCCTTACCTTTGATTCTCTATTTTAGTAAATGGCACCATGCAAATCAGACACACTGGAGGTTGTCTTTATGACCACCTCTTCACCTACATGCCCTCCCCCCATATCTAATTATTCATTAAATCCATTTATTTTTCTCTTATAAATCGTTCAAGTCTATCTTCTCTATTCCACTTACTCACATGGCCGCAACCTTAGTTGAGGCCTTCATCCTTCTACAACTACCATGGCCTCCCTCTCTCGCTCTCTCTCCAGTCCCAGATCACCCCAATGCAGCCTCTACACTGCTGTCAGAATGTTCTTTTTCTGAAACAAACCCAATCACGTACAGTTATACATCCAGTATCAAAAGTCCATGAATTTCCCTTTTCTCTGTCCTTAAAAGCACTGCAACAGGCACCTTTCATGAAAGATTCACTCAAGGCAAATGCAACCATACCCCGTAACAGGATTCAGCCAACCTTCTCTAATAGGAATCAGAGCCCTAGGTCAAGAGCACCCTAGATTCCTATGCTTCGTTCATACAAGGGCAGTGGTGCCTGTGCCACATTCCTAGCCAATATATTTATCTTGAATAGTACTTATTTCACTCCTTTAAAATTATTGCTAGCATCCCTCAGGCTACCTAATAAACCCTCTAGTGCTAATTGAAATGGCAGAGAGTTAAACATTTACAGTAGCTACCTGAGTAGAGTCTTTCAGATGCTAACTAACCTCCCCTGGAGTGTGTATTTCTGATTAAGGTACTTCACACATCAGCAATCTGCCGGTAGAGGTACGTTAAACTAACTAAACACACATATATGTATTACACTTTCTATGTTGAATAATTTTAAACTAAATTACAAACTATATAACATCCTGTTTTGCAGGGCCTTACAGGCGTGCCTAATTTGCCTACTGGGTAATTAAGCAGAGCTAGTACATACCCAACCCTTGGCATTCTTGTCTCAATGCTCAAGACAAGAAAAGATAGGCAACAGATGTTTTGTTAATGAATAGACCAGTGACTTTACTAATCCATTAGGTATAAGGGCAAAAGTTCTGGATGGGAACTCAGAATTCATTTCATCTCTCCGGGCTTCAATCTTGCATTTCTCCGACAGAAGCTAATATTAAGCTGAACCATATGAAAATGCCGTCTTCAAAGTGGAAAAACACACAGATTTTGGCAATTTTTATACGGTTCAGTCTCCCATGATGCTTCTAAGCCACCTTCAGGTAAACAGAGAGAAACTATTTTAAAGCACTTATAAGAATCAAATTCTATTCAAATGCTTAGTGATGAGGTCCCAGGAGGAGAAGCAGATCCTTACCTCTCAGTGTTGCTAGTGCCTCCAAACTCCTTAATATTCTTAATCATTCAGTAAGAGGCTGTGGTTGCCACGAAGTTGTCACAGATCAATTAAATCCTGGGCATTTCTGAGGTGACATTCAGATTAGTGGGAGGATAAAAGGAAATCAATTCTTCCTTTTCAGCCTGCACGTGCCCACTGATTTCCTGGTGTGAATCGTGAACTCTCATTTCAAACACAAAGGCAAAGATGGCCTCTCCTTTCAGGGCCACTAGTTGATTGCTGAGGTGATGCTGGAAGAGTAGAAACCCCAGGGGTCTTGCCTTGCCATTAAGGGCACTGACACAAAAAGACCTCTTTATACCAGGACTTAGAAAGAGGAGAGGACAGAATTCCTATTTCACCAATCCTTGAAGTAAAATTACCTTGAGAATTTGGGCTTCAAACAGGGATAAGAGCACCAGCCTTCATTTTCTGGCCTACACGTGAAGAGAAGTAATGCTTTTTGAGGAAGAGTGTCACTGCAGAGTGGTGAGGGGGAAGAAAGATGAGTCAAGGTGAGGCAAAGTGAATTCCACCATTTAATTAGCAATCACCCCTGACCTGCCAGACACTGCTAGTGTAATTCCTGAATGGCTGAGTCAAAGCAAAAGAGCAGGTAATTAGATAGCACGCACTAGATCACTAGAAGCATCACATTTTCAGGGTTTGCACTGAGAGCAAACTGGATATATGTGCTATGCTTTTAATATGTTTTGCTTTCCAGTTAGCAATCAGACCTGATTTGTCAGTCATCCCACCTATAATGCATAAAGCACTGGAACATGGAAAAAAAGCAAGTTCAGAAAATCAATCATGCTTATATTTATATTCACTCAAGGCTGAGGCGTTGCAAAAACTGCCAAAATATTATCTTTCTCTTTACAAAGGAGCAGAAAGGAAGGGTGAGGTTGCAATTCAGTATAATGAATAAAACTCTGGCTGTTTGGGGAAAAGTACAATAGCTGAATATTTATGAGATTGATGATGGGAAATGCATTTCATATAGTCAGCAATTGTGGAAATATTCTACCAGTTTTAAAGAGCATAGGAACAAGTACATGTTCAAGAAATATAGAGTCATCTTTTACATATAAGGAGTTAACAGAAAATGTTTTAAAATATAGTCTTTTTATTGGATGGTAATTGGCAGAATGGGAATTTCTCATCTATCTCAAATAACCGCTTGAGTGTAACACACTCACACAAGAGTGAAACTGAGTCCCCCCCAAAACCAAGGCCCTCTAAAACTGAGTTCCCCTGCTGAGTTTATGGTAGCCTCTTTATCCAAAACTTTATTCCCTTTCAGTCCCACTCCTGTACCCCTCAGGATTGAAGAGTATCAAAGAAAAGGGGGGATCGATACCGAGCAGGATGCTACAGGGACCTCCCAGCTATAAAAACCCCTCTACGTCCCCCATTTTCTTTTTGTAGAAAAAGGCTTTAGTCTCCTAGGCCTGCCCCGATTTCCAAAGAGTGGACTGAAGAGGTTACTAAAGGTTAGGGAAGTGAGGGAACACAGAAACAAAGGTAAAGCAGTCAAGCAAGAAAAGTAATGATAGCTTAAATAAGAGTTCAGGTATAAAACAGAGTCCTAGTTCATCCTCAAGGGATATACACAACAATCTGATGCATAACTTTGAGTTATTCTGCAGAAACTGAGACCCACCCCCCACCCATACCCAGGTGACTACTTGCTGACCACAAGCAGGTAGACCCCAGACTGGCTGGAACCAGAATGTTGATGATCAAGATTTCTAAAACATCACTCTGTTACATCACCACCAACCAATCAGAAGAAAGTCCACGAGCTGCAACCCTCACCCCAAATCTTGCCTTTTAAAAACCCTTTCCAGAAAGCCATCAGGAAGTTCAGGTCTTTTGAGCACCAGCTGCCCAATCTCCTTGCTTGGCACCCTGCAATAAATGCTATACTTTCCTTCACCACAGCCCAGTGTCAGTAGATTGGCTTTGCTGCACAGTGGGCGAGGGGACCCAAGTTTGGTTCAGTAACAGAGGTAGTATATAACTTCCTTCTAGCCTTTTAAAGAGAGTAGTCTAAACTCATTCAGTTTCCTTACTTCCTCAGCTCATATTCAGTTCTCAACCAAAGAATCTGACTTCCATTACCACCATTCCATCAAAACTACCCTTACCAAGGCCTCCAGTGACCTCTTAATTTCCAGTTCAGTGAATACTTCCTGGTAGTCATCTTAACAGACGGCCCTGTGGCTGTTGCCACTGATGACTTCTCACCTCTTCTTCAAAAGCTCTCATCCTTGGTTTCTGTGGTGCCTAGCTCTTGATTCTCCTTCTGCCTCTCTGATCATCCTGTTTCTATCTCTTTTGTGAGCTTCTCTTTATCTGCATGTGTCTTAAATATTGGTGCTCCCCACTTCAGCCTGCACATTTTCCCTGAGTGTTACTTGCTTCTAGCCTCTGGTTTTAATTGCCACTGGCAGGCTGAAGATACCTAAATCTTTACCTCTTGTTCTGATCCTATACCTGAGCCTCAGGCACAACATCTCATTTCCAGATGGACCTCTTCACCTAAATATTCACCAACATGTTATACTCAATGTGTCCAAAATGGAACTGCTTATCCTTCCAGTTTCCAACCCTGCTCTTCCTCTTGCCTTCCATGTTGCTATTCGTTGTTTGTGGGAGAGGCAGCCCCAACCATGGGCCCCAATGACTTCCACTTCCTGTTCAGGCCCTAGTGTCATCCCCTTGCCTTGAGAGTGGGCTAGTGACTTGCTTCTAACAAATGGAATATGGCGAAAAGTACTTCCAAGATTAGGTGGCAAAAAAAGATAGTGACTTCCTTCTTGCTTCCTCTCTCTTCCTCTCTCCCTTATTCACTCAGAGGGAAGCCAGCCACCATGTTATGTGCTGGCCTACAGAGAAGCTCACATGATAAAGAACTGATGTCACCAACCAAGGAGTACCAGAGTCCTGCCAACAGCCATGTGACTGAGCTTGTTAGCAGATTCTCCCCAAGTTGAGCCTTGAGATGGCTCAGCTCCAAACACCTTGATTGTAACTTTGCAGAGCTGGATCCAGCTAATATACCATATACCATATGAATTCACTGTTTACTAGATTAAACAGTACATTATTTAGGAAAAAAATATATACATGTGGTAAAACCATAAAAAAAGAAGAGGGAAATTATTAACACACTATTGAGAGAAGCGGTTACATTTGGTAGAAGAATATGGAGGATAAAATTGAGGAAGGGATCATAGGAACTTCTGAGGTGTTGGTACTATTTAAGCTTAATGGTAAGAAGTGAATATTTGTTTTATTATCCTTTAATCTGTGCTTCATATGTGTGTCTGTGTATATATATAATGTACTCTTTGAATACATGATACATTTCACAGGTGCTCAATTTGGTTGTTTTCTCATGTTTTCTCATAATTAGATTGATCTTAAGCCTTTTGGGCAAGAATACTACATGAAGTAATGTTTTGTCCTTCTCCGCGCATAACAGAGGGTCATGCCTTATTACTGGTGATATTAACCTTGATCAAGGTGGTGTCTGTGAAGTTTTTCCTCTCTGAAGTTACTATTATTCCCTTTGTAATTAATGGAGATGGTTTGAGACTGTGCTAAAACCCTGCTTCTCCTCAAACTTTTGCCCAATGATTTTAGCATCTATCTTACTTAGTGGCTCTTTCTATTGGGTTTGCCCAGTAATGATTTTATATTTCCTTCATTCCTTCAACATTTTTTAATTGAAATTTTTCTATAGGGAAGAGTTGTCCCTTCTCCTTACATAAAGAGTTTTTCTTTCATAAATAAATGAAATTTATTTATTTCATTATGTATTTATATCCGTATTGACTCAAGGATACTTATTTTACTCTACTGGTCATAATCCAGTGTTATTGTTATATATTTTTATTGTTTGAATCATTCCATTCTTGGCCATTGGGAGTTCCACCTTAGCTCCTGTGTCCTTGTGACACAATGTCATCCTTTTTTTGAATACTTCTTTTTTCTGACATCACAAGATGTTCCAGTCTCATCTTTTATTTTTTTCCTCCCCAACTTTTCCAAAGAGTTCTGGTTTCTTTCATAGGACAAGCGAATTTATAAACCGAGATTTTGCCACTAGGAGTACTCATGGCTACTAGAGTATCATTACTCCTGGGCTCTCTCAGTGGACAAAGATGGGAAATATACATATGAATACTAACCCACACATACACACATCTACATTTATTTCTACATATATCTATCTGTGTCTATACATATATAAAATCTGTAAATTCATATTCATGAATCATACCTATGATTCCAATCCAACACCATGAGGCTCATTCCACCTTTTCCCCTTGATTTATCTCTAACTTCTTTCTCCAACAGTGAGAGACCCAGCTCTCATTTTCTACAATATATTCACCTGTTTGTTCAATACTAGTATACACATAAAGTAGTTACACAATTGCTCATCTATACCCCTATGAGAAACAGATTTCCTAACTAGATAACAGTATTTGCATACAGTTCTTTTTATCTTTAGCCTCACAGCATCCAGCCAAAATATTATTTTCCAAAGCTATTTAGGTTAGTGCTTTTCTGTCCGTTCAACCTCAGTGCAGTCATGCCATCCATTTGTAATACAGTTAAGTTCATTTGTTACTGATTACATTCCATTTTGGATTTCCTCCCAGTTCCTGGTTGATTTTAATTATTAAATGGGGAGAAGGTATGTATGTGAAACATCACTATGGTTCTAAAAGTCAAACCTATAAAAAAAATACTCAGAAAAATATCTCTACATTTTCATCCCTACTAACCTGTCCCCATTCATTCCTTCTTCCTGCACCTTTCCTACCAACCTCTGTAGATAACCAGTCTCTTTAGTTTCTCGTTTATCTTTCCTGTATCTGTTTTGTATACATGTGCAGATACATGTGTATTTTTTTTATTTCCGTTCATTCTCACATAAAGGGTATCATGCTATATATATTCTTTTGTACTTTTCCTTTTCACTTACTAGTAAATATGTCCTGTAAATCACTGCATGTCAGTTCACAGAGATCTTTCTCATTCTTTTTTTACAGTAACAGAGTACTCCATTGTCTAGGTATACTATAATTTATCCAATCACTCCCCAATATGTTGGAATTTACTTCTTGTCAATATTTTCTAATTACAAACAATGCTGTCTTAAATAACCTTGGCATATGTATTTTGTACATATTGGAGGTACATCTTCAGGGTAGAGCCCTAGAAGTGGGATTTTCTGGGTCAAAGACCAAGCGCGTATGTAGTTCTGTTAAGTATTACCAACTTTCCCTCTAGAAGAGCTGTACTGGTGCACATTCTCACCACGTACTTACTAGTGAGTGTCTGTGTCCTCACAGCCTCACCAACAAAACATGTTGACATAGTTTTTTATTTTTGCCAGTTTGATAGTGAGAAATTATTCTTCAGTATTGTTGGTTTTTTTTTTTTTTTGTCACGTGTTTCTGCCTGTTGTTGGACAGAGGCAGGTAGACAGAATGAGTATTTTTTTTTAAATTTTATTTATTTATTTATTTATTTATTTTTGGCTGTGTTGGGTCTTCGTTTCTGTGCGAGGGCTTTCTCTAGTTGCGGCGAGCGGGGGCCACTCTTCATCACGGTGCGCGGGCCTCTCACTATCGCGGCCTCTCTTGTTGCAGAGCACAGGCTCCAGACGCGCAGGCTCAGTAATTGTGGCTCACGGGCCTAGTTGCTCTGCGGCATGTGGGATCTTCCCAGACCAGGGCTCGAACCCGTGTCCCCTGCATTGGCAGGCAGATTCTCAACCACTGCACCACCAGGGAAGCCCCTTCAGTATTGTTTTAATGTACATTTCTCTAATTATAAGTGAATCTGAACATCTTTCCATATGTTCGAATGCTCCTTATATATTTTTGTGTCTACTCATGATTTTTTCCCATTTTTCTAATAGGTTTTGGTCCTTTGTTTCTCAATTTCTACAAGTTCTCTCTCTCTCATATATACATATACCACAGACAAAGATTATATATATATGTATTTTTATATATGTATAATCTTTGTCTGTGGTATATGTTACAGATATTTTCTCGTAGTTTTTCCTTTGGTTTTGTTTATGATATGTGGTTGTTGTTTTTTTTTTTGGTCACGAAAGCTTTTTTTATTAAACTTTTATCTAGTCAGATTTCTTAATCTTTGCTTTTATTGATCCTGGATTTTGAGTCACAGTTAGAGCCCCTGTGTCTTTAATAATGTTAAAGAGGAATTTATCCATGTTTTCTTCACATACTTGTATGTTTGTATTTTTTACATTTAGATCCCTCACTCCTTTGGAGTTTCTTCTTGGGTATAATGTGAGATGTGGATCTAATTTTAACTTCTTCCAAATGATTACCCAGTTGTCCAGCACCATTAAAAAGTCCAGCTTTATCCCAATGATTGGAGATGCCATCTGATCATTTCTAAATCTGCAACAATGAAGAGGTTATGAAAACCAGCAACAGACAAGACATTTCAAAAAATTATTTGTTACAAAAAGCAGATAGAAGAGCACTGACAGAGGAAGCCAAGCTAAGGAAGTTCATACAGAGGAAGGACATTTTATAATGATTTTTTAAAAGCCAATTCATCAAGAATACATAACAATCTTAAATGTGCATAACTGTACTGTGTCTCTTGACTGATTTTCTAATCTAACAGAATGCTATGCCTCTCATTTAACACAAAAGTTGGGTTGGAAAATCATTTTTTATTTGTTCTTCTGAAATTGTTTTCCATTTCACCCCACAGACCTAGAGGCATAATGAGGAGCTTCCAGCCACATCTACAATAACATCTTGACATCCCCAACATACTCTAGGTCCCTGGAAAACAGCTGGATATAGTAGTCATTCAGTTCTTCCAGCTGTGAGTTTTTATCTTTTGCTTTTGGCTTTTTAAAATTTTACCAATTCACTTCCATTCTCCTAGAAAAGCTTCAGAAAATAAAAACATCAATTTGTTTTAAAGGAAGTGGTTCTGGGACAGCACTTTTTATTCTAAAAGGCCATAAAAAGCCAAGTAAGCAGGTTTGGCTACATTACATAGGCCTTCCAACTCCATGCTAGACCTGAGTACTAATCTGCTTCCCAATCAGCAAAAACATTGAGAGATGAATCATTGAATTTCATAAATACTTGGTGTTAATTACAAACTGTGTGATGAATTTTGCTGTAAGTAGGATCAGTATGACATTTTGGAAACTCTCCAGAATCCACTTTTAAGGTGTTCATGAGGTGGGTAGACTAAGTAGCGAGGGTTCATACCAAAAGATTTATCCATATCTCTGAGCTGTTAGAATTCCTGAGTCAGCCAAGTCTTCACTTCATGTTTATGAAATGTCTTTCCTCCAGGGAGTTCTTCTCACATTCATTATCTCTTTAATCATTCACCTATTCCCTTAGAGTAAGCAAAGTGGGGAAACATGGGTTATATTAGCTCTTTTACTCCCAGGAGAGACTATTGAGGTTCAGAGAGAACAAAAAATTTAGTAATTCAAATCTGTGAAGTTAAAAAAAAAAGCTGTCCTAGGAAATTTGTGGAGTAATCATGTAAATTTTATTTTTTTTAATCCCTTAAATGTATACTGAGAATAAGAGGTGAACTCTGCCTAATGAGCATCATTAGTGTTAATTCATAATTTAATGTGATAAAAGCTTTAGAGCACTGTAGCAAAAATGTTAGTCAAATTTTTCACATAATACACAAGGCTATCAGATTCTCTTCTGGTCAAGCTGCTGAAAGTCCTATTCCCTTGCCCACGTTATGAGGATTTATGAGATCAGTCTCAGTTAGGAATAAATCACTGAATCTCCTCATCTGTAAAATGAGGCCTCTGGCCTAACCCATGCCTTGTGCCCTAGGTACTTGGTGAGAATGAAAGATTTGAAAAGTTCCTTACCCCTTAGAAAAAAAAAATTACATATGTCTAGTCAGGCAAATTATTACAGGACGAATGCCTCATGACTTTAAGAGAAACAAGGACTTTATGACACACGATGATCTGAGTGAGAATATTAATAAAAATGAAAATATATTATACAAGTACCTGTTACTGTTTTGTGACTCCCAATATTTATTTCTGGTGGATCATGGTTATGATCTTAACCAATGAAGCTTTCATAAGTTGGTCACCATTTGAAGGTATTGATATGTTTATTACACATATGAGTGAATGGAATTAATTAACGTTTTGGGGCTATTGTCTTTGCATGCATAATTTTAATTATTCCTGACAACAGCCAAAAGAAGAAAACATTATTATCCTCATTTTGCAAATTAAATGGGGATACAGATAAAATTACAAAAGATACTTACTCAGGATATCATAGGCAGTAAGGTGGTAGAGCTGAGATTTGAATTCTGGTCTTTTGATTTTTAAAAACATGTTCATTCCAATACATGGAACGTTTGCCATCAATGATATGTTTCATATTAATATGAATTATTCCAATATTTTAAATTATGTAATTCACAAAATGGACATGTATCTGTATTCGTTATTTTGGAAATACTGGGCTTCTGCACAAAACGGGAGCAAACTCAACTGTTATAAGTAGAAGATGGATAAATGGCATCTCTCTCTGGAAGAGGCATCCCTGGGGAGTTCGCAACACGTAGGGACTCTCTAAAGGATGCTCCGTGATTGCTCTATGACCTGGTATGTCTAGGGAAGGAGGTATTTATAAAATGTCTGACAAAAGAACAATGTTCAAGGCTAAGATTATTACTGCCATACACTATGGCATTAGTTTTCATCTTGTATTTTGTCCCAACATCCCTATGGGATGCAATACACTGATATCAGTAATAGTGGTTTGGTTCTCTGCTCCACCAATTCACACCCTGTCTGAGTACCTTAGGGTAGGGTGGTGAGGCCCCTGCAGAAATCTGGAAAAGTCCCCTTTCTCAGATGACTCAGCTATGGGAGGTGGGAGAGGTAGGGAGAACAGTATTCCCATCCCTAAATAAATTAAGTCGTTAGAACAAAACACGCTTTTAAGCAAGTTATTAGAAATACAGCCTAAAAAGTTACAAGCAAGTTCCCCTTCCTCCAGCCTGATGGAGCTCCATGCCAGGGCATGTGCCTTGATAAGTATAAGGCTGTTCTTCAGTCTTGACTCGCCTCTCAGGGCCAATTGGAACATAATCTCCACAACCATCGGCAGTGACCCTTCTCAGGGACTATGAAAGCACAGGTCTCCACATTTCACTAGAAACACAGAATGGCTCTAAGTACCTGTTAGAAGATTAAAATCTCAATCTCTTTGCTCTTCGATAATTATCAACAGCTCAGTTTATTTACTAAAAAAAGAAAAACATACATACCAAAAGAAGTTTAGCCTAACCAGAAATTAAAGAAACACAAATTTAAATCATTTTTCGCTTCAGGGAATTTCATCTAAAATAGGAATTTTTAGCTTTTCTTGAAAATCTAAAGATCTGAACTATCTTTAGTCTTTATTCCTGGATGACAACGGTTGGCAAAAGCTAAGTATCATCCTCTCCCTGAAGATAGGGCATGCCGTCTCCAGTTCTTTGCTGTCTCCAGTGAACTCTCCCTATTGTCTCACGCATCTGCCTGCTCACTTGCCTGACCTCTGTTGGCTTTTGAGTTTGCAATCCCTGAGGAAGTACCCTCCTCTGCTCCAATCATTTGTGACCAGAGAGGTGGAGTCAGGTGACAAGAAACAGCTCCCTGTTTGTAAGAAACGATATGGTCCTGCTCCCTCAGCAGGGGCCATGGATATAGAAAACATTCAGAAGGGAGATATGGGTGTGGCAGACATTCTGAGGCTTGGCTTATCCATTACATAAACAGGGAAAATCGTCTATTTTTATAAATTTCAACATATACCATTAAATTACATAGAGATATGGTCACAACATATTGTGAAAAAGCAGGTTTAAATCAGTAAGATAGTAACCCATTTTTCATAATAAATTTATATACAGGCATTGCTTGTGATTTGAATCTAATCCTTTTCTTGGTTTGATATGTTGGATATCAAATTTGGATGGAGTGGAGAATGGGCCTTATATCTGTTTCAAGCCCATCCCAAAACCCCAACCAATTTTCCAAAATTTAACTAGATATTCTTAAACACCTATATAGGGAGACAAGATGCTGGAGTAGAAAGACCTTGAGTTCAATTCCTCTCGTGAGAACACCAAAATCACAACTAACTGCTAAACAACCATCGACAAAAAAAGACTGGCACCTACCAAAAAAGATATTGTACATCCAAAGACATAAAGAAGAAATCCAACGAGACGGTAGGAGGGACACACTCATTATATAAACACCTATATAATAATAACCCCAAGGATTTCTGCATAAATCTATTAGGTAAAAAGTCAACCACATAATTATTTAATGGGCTGTTTAGTGGATATATTTTCATGTAATAGGCAACAATACAGTAGAAACTAGTTTTTCTTCTGTACAACAAGCATATACTATAATGTAAACTAAAAACTACTATATATTTAAAGTTATGAAATGAATATAGATAGAACTTAAATAAGCAAACATGAAACATTTTAAAAATGATTACTTACCAAATAAGGAGGAATTTTTGGAGAGGAAGATGGAGCCACAGTTAGGTAGACAGTGATGCTACTCAGGGGTGGGTGTGGGGAGGGAGTGAGCTAGCGGAGAGCAGGTGAAACAGCACACACCTGCGGTGCACCTACGTTCAAGCCCAAGGATCTTGTGGACAGCCATCTCTTTTTGGCACTTGAGTCTCTAGAAGTGGGTGGCTCTAAACCATTATCTGAAATAGCAGATAGCCAAGAAACAAAACTAGCAAACAAACAAAAACTTGCAAAAACAAATATTTTCTCTGCATAATTCCAAGTTTTCTAAAGATCCAGCCACAGGTATTTATGGCTCCCCTTCTTTCTCTTCCTCTGACCTAGAATGAACATCAGGTTGAACAAGTTTCTTGGTTGTAAGTTCTTGGTACCATCCACTTCACTAAAGCTAGCCTCCCGCACAAGATTTAGGATTTTTGCTTTGCGTTAATCACTTCCTTGAAACCTTGGAAGTCAGCAACAATTGCGGGACCAGTTTTTTCCATACTCCATTCGTTGTTTGTGACGATACATGCCAAACCCGGTTGATAAATTTGAAGACCTTCTGAATGTCAAGACTCTTCCATACATCCTTAATCGAAGCAGTGTTGCCTGCATCACCAGACCATATATCAGCACATAAGCGCCACATAATGCGTCACCATCTGTAAACAATACGCCTTGAAGGCTGCAGGACTCTCAGAGGCTACGATAAGACATAATGCTGGGAAGCATAAAGACCACTGTGATATTATCTCTGTCATTGTCAACACTAGAAGGACATCTGGGAGCATTGTCTATTATCAAAAAAGCATTGTTTGCAAGTTTTCCATCTTTGTGTACCCTTTGATGAATAGAGACAGTTAGATTCTCATGTAATGACTGAATACTGCCTTGGTCACCCAATCTTTATGAGTTGATTATCACATAACAGACAATTCACTCAATAGTCCCTAAAAGGTACTGGGGTTTTTAAAGTGATATGCCAATGGAGGTTTTAGCTTAAAAACAAATTCACTTTAAAACAGTGTTAGCCTATTTGGGATGGTTTATGTTCTAGGACTTTTGTCTCCATTTTCTGAAATGAACGTACAAGATAGCATTTGTTTTCAAAATAGCCCAATTTCATCAACATTAAAAATTTGCTTTGCAGTTCAATCACCTTTGTCAATAGTTTTCTGCAATTCATGGGCTCATCTACTTTCTTCATAGGCTTTCCAGCATTCTTAGAAGACATTTTCCTGTAATAATGTGGGGAGTCTGATGAGATAATGCACAACATGTTTAAACTGTGTAAGACAAGATTCAGTATTGCCAAAAGAAGAGCTGAGAATCTACTGCAACATTCTATTTTCTCTCCTGAATTTGTGCACAAATCAAACAGTTTTGCTGCTGTAATAATGTGGATTTGTTATAACAAGTCTTCCTTTCAGATGGTGAATTTTGGGACAAAATGTTATAAGTCCTTTAAACAATGATTTGGATAGTGAGATTCAGATGGCAAGAATTATCCATTATAAGGAGAATATAAAAGGATAGTAACCAAGGTTAATAGTAACTATCCCTGAAAGATGGGACAGAGTAATTTTAACAATTTTTGTTTATCAATGCTTCTGATCTATTGAAAATGAATATCTATCAATTTTATAGTTAAATGGGGAAAATAGATAATAGAATAAAATGCCATCTACCTGGATTAGCAGAGTACCTCACACCTGAAACACACTGTTTTTGTCCTCTAAGCAGAAAAGCACTTTAACAATATTTCCCATCCACTTTTCCTGCAAAGCTTTATTAAAAATGTAGCAAGATATTAAAATGGGACTCTGTTTTGAATCAGTTTCAGCAGAGGCCACCAAGAAGCTGAGAGCCAAACAATAGATGACAAAGGAGACTTACAAAGGAGGTATCAGAAAGCAGTTGTTTCAACCTTTAGTTGAACCCCATATATCATGGGTATTAAAAGGTTTTGTAGAAGAGGTGAGAAAGAAAACTTGCAGTGCTGTGACATTTTTCACTCGCCCCTCCCTTGGGAGGAAGAAGGATATTTCCTTCAGCTTTACCTCTCAACTTGGAGAAAGGGGCTTTAAGAAAACATTTCAAGAAATTGATATGTGTTTTCTGGAATGTGGAGGGCACAGGAGACTGGTGTCTGGCACCCCCTAAAGGATCCACCACCTGAGGGAGAAGACCTGGAAAGAGCCCAGGCGGCAGGGGGCTCTGGCCACTCTTGTCCCACTAGTGAGGATACAGCACAACCTACTAAGTATTGATAAGATGCCTCCTGATGCTGACTTCCCCACTCTTCCCCAAAGCAGAGGAATCCGGGACAACTTAAGTCACAGTGGTAGGAAAGGAGGGCGTAGTAAGGAAAGAGGGAAAGAACATTTCAAAACCTAGAAAGAAGTAAGAAATAAGACCTTGCCCTCCTTTCTCACCACAGACTTCCAGCCCAGCCTGGAAGAAGAAGAAAAGTTCAACTTCAAATGAAGTTCAGAGTTTTTATTATTTTCATGGCCTGAACATAATAAAAACTAAAAGGAGACTATTCTGGTGACCAGAAGTGAGTGGAAACATTTCATCTTCTGAGAATGATAAGAAAACCTGAGGGACCTGTCCTAAATTTCACACAAGGAGTGGGGGAAATCAACAGGCATTAAATGATGGTAGCGTGGGAGCGGGAGAATAAAGTTGCTTATAATTGTACCCTATTGAGTTCCATTTGTCGCATTTACTAAAGCTCCCATATGTGTCATACTGCTACCGTTACTGTGAAGAAGTTATGGGGTACCTCACACTCTACACCAGGCATAACTTCTTAACCACAGCCCACAGGAAGTAATTTGCCCCAGCGCTGTTCCCGCAGTAGCTGTCCTCCACAGCGAAGTGTTTGTTTTTGTATTATGCTCACTGGAAATCAAGGAACTGGTCCTGCTGCCAGTGGAACTGGTTTTCGTTCAGCCGTTCGAGCATCCTGAACAAAACGTGTGGTGCTCTTCTAACAATACGCCAGACACTCTGCAGGCACTTTGAGTACCAACTTCAATCCTAGCTTCCACTTACCATTCCTACTCTTTTCCCCATGGTTTTCTTTTATCTTTTTGTGTAGCATGCTTTTATGCAAACCACCTCAAGTTCTTTCTGTAATCTGGTAGAGCAATAAATATATTTATCACAAGTAATAAAAATAATTTGCACTAAAATTAATCTTGAACATAATTTAACTTTGTTCTGGTAATTATGAAGGTGCTTTGGCATCTTGCATTGCCTGGAGGCCATCAATATGAACATCAATTATTATTGTGCTATACATGTGATTAAGCTGATAAGGAGTCTAATTAATGGTTGATCCAATAACAAAGTTTTCTCTGTATTACTAGCCTGGGGTAGGTGGGAGGTGAAGAATAATATTCTGAAATCATCTTTAATTCTTAGGTATTTCTAAGTAAACGTTCATCTATATCAAAGGCATTTAGTTTTAAAGAAACAATGCTGTTTTTGTCTAACAGTGCTATTTGTACACATGCAAGATTTTACATACAGATATAGATATATAGATATATACGTCACTTTGACTATTACATTTATAATGTGGGCCAAGTAGGATTTCTAGTTAAAAACGCAGCTTAGGGCTTCCCTGGTGGCGCAGTGGTAAAGAATCTGCCTGCCAATGCAGGGGACACGGGTTCGAGCCCTGGTCTGGGAAGATCCCACATGCCGCGGAGCAACTAGGCCCGTGAGCCACAATTGCTGAGCTTGCACGTCTGGAGCCTGTGCTCCACAACGAGAGAGGCCGCGATGGTGAGAGGCCCGCGCACCGCGATGAAGAGTGGCCCCCGCTTGCCACAACTAGAGAAAGCCCTCACGCAGAAACGAAGACCCAACACAGCCATAAATAAATAAATAAAAATTAAAAAAAAAAATGCAGCTTAATCACAAATGATTACCCAATAAAGACTTCAACAAGAAAGAGTGAAGAAATAATGTAATAAAAGTGGACAGACAGAAGGGAAAACATCAATAGAGGAGAGGTTTGAACACATTTCTAAAAGACAGAAAGAGAATAAAAGCCTGTTGAAGGATAAAATCAACGGAGGAAGCAGAGACTTAGAATTCATAGAAGGAAGAAAAGCAGCAAAAAAAAAGACTGTTAATCTTGATGCAGAACCCCAGAGAGACAACAAATTCATGGTCAGAGGTAAGGATGAGGACCAGAAGATAGGGGGCTGAAAAGAGATTAAAATTCCTCTATCAACAACACTCTGGGAGGTGGCAGCGGGTGAGGGGAAGGAACCTTACAAGAAAGTCATGTCCCATCGGAAAGGTTGGGGAGAAAGAGCAACAGGAGGGGAACAAGTCTGCAGAGGGAGGCAGGACTGGCGCGTAAGGCAGAGAGAGAGAGAGAGAGAGAGAGAGAGGAATAGGTATACAGAATGAGAGGCGGAGACACAGGGTAGTGAAGGGAGTGGGGGGGATGCAGACAAGCGGTGAGTTGTTCGGATACGGATGATTAAGTTGTGATGTATTGATTTGTGGTTTTATAATCCTGTAAATTCTAAATTTGTTTATATTATACAGATGAGAACGAGAACTGCAAAATTCCTGTCTAGAAGGCATGTGCATTTTGTAACTATTTGTATCAGAAGATAACTTCCATTTGCAATCCCTATTCAGCCAGGGGGCAGTGTCTTGACTCAGTCAGCTGTGGGTGACCCTCTTCCCTTTTCCTGGGGTAGGGTAGGGGATGGGGGGAGAAGTGGGGCAAGAAATGACTCTGTCACTATACAGTGCCTTTTTAAAGGAACATTAAAAGTGTTTTTGTTTTGTTTTGTTTTTTGTAAGAAAGAAAGGGAGGAAGGAAGGGAGGGAGGGAGAGAGGAAGGAAGGAAAGAAGGTCCTCAGAACCATGTAAACTAAAATGTGACATGACTTTGAGCATCTGGAAGAGGGCTTGCTGAAAAGAAATGGAAATCCATTTGAACTGGATACAAGGATCATTTGGCTTTGATTGGTACCAAAGTTGAAACATCGAGTTTTTAATCCTAACATATGACTTACTTGTCTCTACACTGGACGGTATTCACTTGGTCATAATAATGTGAATGCTGCTTATTAATGTTTAACCTTTGAATTAATCTATAAACGGAACCTGGAAAACTTTAAAATGTTACATAACAGAAGAAAATGTTAACAATTTGACAACATAAAATTAAAAACTTTTTGCAGAGCAGACAGTTTAATGCTCTCCACCCACATGGCCATCTCGCACTGGCCTCCATGAGGCCCCCTGCCCCAGGACACCCCTTGCACTGGAGCCTGGACAGTGCACATGAGAGCACGCCCACCATCAGCACCACCTCTCCCACCCCCAGTGCCTAGGACTCGAAGGGGCTGCCTTTCGCTTCAGGGACCTACAGGCTGACAGAAGAGAGGGTGTGCTCTGAGGGAGAAGAGACCGAGAGCGAAAAGAAGGAAGAATGATACTCCCACTCTAGAAGGTGAACAGGATGTCTGTGGAGAGTGAAAAGGGAAAAAGAGCTGTTAGATGCAGAGGGGTCAGTAGACACATGGTTCTAATAGTTTCCTCCAAGGGAAACTGTAGAGCATAATAATTAATAGCACAGTTAATAGAGCCATCCCATCCCATCTATCACTTATTAACTGGCAACCTTTCACAAGTTATGCAAGAAACTGCTCTGTGCCTCAGTTTCCATGTCTGAAAAATGGGGATAATAATCTCTATTTCATAGGTCCAGTTTAGGATAAATGACTTAATATATATTAAGTGTTTAGAACAGATCCTGGCATACAGTAAGCACTAAATAAATGTTTAATGTTATCTAACATCATTGGGAGTTATGAGATGCTGTCTTGGTAAAATTAAAAATAAAACAAAAATAACAGCTGTTTTAAATTGGAGGTGGAAGGGGAGGAGAGAAAGTATAGCTTAAGTAGACACAATACCTTTCAGCTTCTCAGAAGTTCGGCTAATAAATAATGCCTGAAGTTTACAGTTGAAGAAACAGCACCGTTTTGTATTATTTAAAGTTAGAAAGGCAACCATTAGAAACACTAAAACCAGAAATAGTTATAAGCATTTTATTATTTGTCTAATCAAGTAAAGAATTTTTCATTTAAAAAATAGAGTTATAATATATTTGGCCCAAATTAATTCTACGAAAGCTGAACTACAAAAGCCAAACAAATCAAGCTGAATCTATTCTTTTGCAAATGAATTCAGCCTGGCAGATTTATTGGGAAGTGAAAAATAATCTCTCAGCCTATGATATTTTCCTGAGTCTTTGCCATGCTTTCCAGGGTTATAGCAATTCCACACCTCTTGACGGCAAGACTCAGTTCTTGGGGAGGTACAGTATTAGTGCCTTATGTCACATTTTTGAACTCTACAAAAATTATCCTGACCCACAGCCCAATTTCATCCAGACTCATGTGACAGCTTTGCCAGATCCAGCGTGTGGGTGCAACGTATCTGCAGGGCTGAACTACTTCCTCTAGCAAATTGTTACACCGGTTATCAGTTTTCACATTTCTTGCAGGCAGGTGAGCCACGAAGTGGTGTTTCCATCAGTAATAACAAGACTGCTCCTTGGACCATTCCAGTGTATCAGAGCTGCCACCTCTCTCATCTCTTCACCTACTACTCCTTCATGCAATGCTTAAAATCTGCATTCTCGCTAAGGCACATCTAACAGACACGTGTTAGATTAACACCTTCTGAGAGGAACTAAAACACCAAAGGTATTTAGACATACATGAATGTGGTTATTCTTCATTTCAGTAATACAGTTGGTTCACTTTCCCTGATATGCAGCTTTCCCATAGATTTTGGAACAATTTTAACAGTTATTTAGCACTTATTATGTGCTAGGAATTGACAATCTAGTTTAACAGATAAATTAGACCCCCCAAAATGTAACAGAATATAAATTCTATGATGAAGGTAAACACAGGGTGCTGCTGGAACAGTTAGGAGGGGGACTAACCCAGCCTGGGAAGTATAGTAGAGTGACAAGTAAGGTTTCTTGAAGGAGAGAATAGTTAAGCAAAAAAGGAGAGGAAGGGCATTCTCAGGAGAAGGTACAGGATATTATAGATAAGGAGCTGGAATAAGAGTCAGACATGTTCTGGGAAGGGTTTATTTGGGGAAGTGGGAGGTAAGAAGGAGCCAGGTCATAAAGAGAGGGTCTTTACGATATGCTAAGGAACATATATTTTTCTGGAATTCTCCAGGAGAGACTTTGAAACATTTTAAGCAGGACAATAACATAATCATTTTGTTTTAGGGAGGTTACTCTGCTCTAAAGGATGGATTTCAAAAGGAGGACAGGAATATCAGTTAGAAGGTAAATCAGACACTTCCTCTGGGCCACTTCAAACCCTCTCAGCCCCACCGCTTCTTCTGGAAGCCACTGCTGGAGTATGGAGTATGTGCTACTTACCTCTCACTTTCTGCACCAGGGACTCCTGAGGCTTTGGGGTGTCAAAATCGCTACTGAGCATTCATGCCAAGTGGGACTGGAATTGCTGGGGACTTGATGACCATGAGACCACCCTATGTCCATGGCACCACCCTTGAAAACTGGAATGGAAGCTGAGACATCAATGCTCAGCTTCCTCCTTTCACATAACAGATGGAAAATTTCTACACGACTGAGCAAGAGTGGTTTGTGGTGGTGGCCAGCTTGGTAAAGCAGACTGTGTTGGCTTTCCCTCTTTCTCCATTTCTTCATTCCTACTCCCTAGGATGAACTACCCAAGTAAACCTTAACACAAGCCTTTTATTTCAGATTCTGCTTTTGTGGAACCCAGGCTAAGGCTAAAGACTACTACATAAATTCTGGAGAAAGTCATGTGTGCCTGAAATACAGCCTGGCAGAGGGAATGGAGACGAGGAAATGGACTCATTCATAAGATCTTAAGGATGTGGAATCAGCAGCATGGCTATGAAGAATGAGGAGAAGAGACAAGACTAGGCCTAGGATGATCCCAGGTGTCTGATTCAGGTGGTAGGGTGGCCTTTCACAGAAAGCTGTAGAGAAAAAAGAGAAACAGTACTGGAGGGGTAAAGGAAGAAGAGACTTCAGATGTGAATATACAAAATGGGAGATGGTTTTAAATCATCCAGGGGATGATGTCCTGTGAGCAGTTTCATAAATAGATATAGAGATATATATGATATAGACATAGAGATATACATAAAATAGTACAGTATGAGTCATAAAATACAAAGAAATGAGGAACAAAGATGAACATCTACATATAAGGGCTGGACAATGATTCTCTATATATTCAACGAAATATACTGAGATCTAGTTCAATAAGTAAGAAGAAAAAAAACCCAGATGACACAGAATCCAAAGGAGGAAAAGGTTTTTAAAAGGAGGGGATGGTTTACAAGAACAGAACCAGAGGTCCAACTGATAAGAACTGAAATGTATACATCAGATTTGACACATGGAAAGTCACAGGTGACCTTGGCAAACAAGTTTCAGCAGCAAAGTAAGTGCAAAAGCCAAATAGCAGTGGGTTACAGGGTGATTGGAAGAGCAATAAGAGAGTCAGAAAAAATAACAACATAGAATTTGCTCCTTCCCCCACCAGAGATATATAGAAAGATGACAGATAGTTGCATAGATGGATGATCTGTTCTACCTATGTGATAGACAGATCATCTGTTCATTATTTAAAAATTTAGACAATAGAGCAGAAATAACTTTTAAAAATCACTTTGTTTCATTCATAGATACTAACTACTATTATTTTGGTATGTCTCTTTCTAGACATTTTCCTAATCATATGTAATACTTCTAGCAAAAATGTGATCATATTCTATATACCATTTTATAATCTTTTTTTCATATAATAGGTAATAAACATCTTTCCATGTCCATAAATCTATATCTAAAACATCATTTTTAATGACTGTGTAGTATTCCATTGCATGAATGTATCACAATTTACATAACCAATTCCCAATTAAAGGACATAAAACATTGTTGTACTGACAATCTTGTAATACAGCTATGCATGCCTATTTACTTATGATCAATTTCTGGAAGGAGTCTGACTCTATCAAAAGATACGTTTGGTTTGTTTAAAGATTCTGATAGAACTATGCACCAAAAGTTTATAGCACAAGTGCTCCATAAAAGCACTGTTTCCACATACCTTTGAAAATAGTGCATCATTAGTTGTTGTTTTTTTTAACATCTTTATTGGAGTATAATTGCTTTACAGTGTTGTGTTAGTTTCTGCTGTATAACAAAGTGAATCAGCTGTATGCATACGTATATCCCCATATCCCATTCCTCTAGTGTTTCCCTCCCACCCTCCTAATCCCACCCCTCTAGATGGTTGCAAAGCACCGAGCTGATCTCCCTGTGCCATGCAGCTGCTTCCCACTAGCTATCTATTTTACATTTGGTAGTGTATATATGTCAATGCTACTCTGACTTCATCCCAGCTTACACTTCCCCCTCCCTGTGTCCTCAAGTCCATTCTCTATGTCTGTGTCTTTATTCCTGTCCTGCCCCTAGGTTCATCAGAACCATTTTTTTTTTTAGATTCCATATATATATGTTAGCATACGGTATTTGTTTTTCTCTTTCTGACTTACTTCACTCTGTATGACAGACTCTAGGTCCATCCACCTCACTACAAATAACTCAATTTCATTTCTTTTTATGGCTGAGTAATATTCCATTGTATATATGTGCCACATCTTGTTTCTCCATTCATCTGTCTATGGACACTTAGGTTACTTCCATGTCCTGGCTATTGTAAATAGTGCTGCAAAGAACACTGTGGTACATGACTCTTTTTGAATTATGGTTTTCTCAGGGTATATGCCCAGTAGTAGGATTGCTGGGTCATATAGTAGTTCTAATTTTAGCTTTTTAAGGAACCTCCATACTGTTCTCCATAGTGGCTGTACCAATTTACATTCCCACTAACAATGCAAGAGGGTTTCCTTTTCTCCACACTCTCTCCAGCATTTATTGTTTGTAGATTTTTTGATGATGGCCATTCTGACTGGTGTGAGGTGATACCTCATTGTAGTTATGATTTGCATTTCTCTAATGATTAGTGATGGTGAGAATCTTTTCATGTGTTTGTTGGCAATCTATATACCTTCTTTGGAAGACATTTAGGTCTTCTATTTAGGTCTTCTGCCCGTTTTTGGAATGGGTTGTTTGCTTTTTTGATATTGAGCTGCATGAGCTGCTTGTATATTTTGGAAATTAATCCTTTGTCAGTTGCTTCATTTGCAAATATCTTCTCCTATTCTGAGGGTTGTCTTTTCGTCTTGTTTATGGTTTCTGTTGCTGTGAAAAAGGTTTTAAGCTTCATTAGCTCCCATTTGTTTATTTTTGTTTTTATTTCCATATCTCTAGGAGGTGGGTCAAAAAGGTTCTTGCTGTGATTTATGTCATAGAGTGCTCTGCCTATGTTTTCCTCTAATAGTTTTATAGTCTCTGGCCTTACATTTGGTCTTTAATCCATTTTGAGTTTATTTTTGTGTATGGTGTTATGGAGTGTTCTAATTTCATTCTTTTCCACGTAGCTGTACAGTTTTCCCAGCACCATTTATTGAAGAGGTTGTCTTTACTCCATTGTATATTTTTGCTTCCATTATCAAAGATAAGGTGACCATATATGTTTGGGTTTATCTCTGGGCTTTCTATCCTGTTCCATTCATCTATATTTCTGTTTTTGTGCCAGTACCATACTGTCTTGACTACTGTAGCTTTGTAATATCGTCTGAAGTCAGGAGCCTGATTCCTCCAGCTCTGTTTATCTTTCTCAAGATTGCTTTGGCTATTCGGGGTCTTTTGTGTTTCCATACAAATTGTGACATTTTTTTGTTCTAGTTCTGTGAAAAATGCCATTGGTAGTTTGATAGGGATTGCACTGAATCTGTAGATTGCTTTGGGTAGTATAGTCATTTTCACAATGTTGATTCTTCCAATCCAAGAACATGGTATATCTCTGCATCTGTTTGTATCATCTTTAATTTCTTTCATCAGTGTCTTACAGTTTTCTGCACACAGGTCTTTTGTCTCCTTAGGTAGGTTTATTCCTAGGTATTTTATTCTTTTTGTTGCAATGGTAAATGGGAGTGTTTCCTTAATTTCTCTTTCAGACTTTTCATCATTAGTGTATAGAAATGCAAGAGATTTCTGTGCATTAATTTTGTATCCTGCTACTGTACCAAATTCACTAATTAGCTCTAGTAGTTTTCTGGTAGCATCTTTAGGATCCTCTATGTATAGTATCATGTCATTTGCAAACAGTGACAATTTTACTTCTTTTCCAATTTGGATTCCTTTTATGTCTTTTTCTTCTCTGATTGCTGTGGCTAAAACTTCCAAAACTATGTTGAATAATAGCAGTGAGAGTGGGCAACCTTGTCTTGTTCCTGATCTTAGAGGAAATGGTTTCAGTTTTTCACCATTGAGAATGATGTTGGCTGTGGGTTTGTCATATATGGCCTTTATTATGTTGCGGTAGGTTCCCTCTATGTCTACTTTCTGGACGGTTTTTGTCATAAATGGGTGTTGAATTTTGTCAAAAGCTTTTTCTGCATCTATTATCATATGGTTTTTATCCTTCAATTTGTTAATATGGTGCATCACATTGATTGATTTGCATATATTGAAGGATCCTTTCATTCCTGGGATAAACACCACTTGATCATGGTGTATGATCCTTTTAATGTGCTGTTGGATTCTGTTTGCTAGTACTTTGTTGAGGATTTTCGCATCTATATTCATCAGCGATATTGGCCTGTAGTTTTTTTTTTGTGACATCTTTGTCTGGTTTTGTATCAGGGTGATGGTGGCCTCATAGAATGAGTTTGGGAGTGCTCCTCCCTCTGATATATTTTGGAAAAGTTTGAGAAGGATAGGTGTTAGCTCTTCTCTAAATGTTTGATAGAATTTGCCTGTGAAGCCATCTGGTCCTGGGCTTTTGTTTGTTGGAAGATTTTTAATCAGTTTCAATTTCAGTGCTTGTGATTGGTCTGTTTATATTTTCTATTTCTTCCTGGTTCAGTCTCAGAAGGTTGTGCTTTTCTAAGAACTTGTCCATTTCTTCCAGGTTGTCCATTTTATTGGCATATAGTTGCTTGTAGTAATCTCTCATGATCCTTTGTATTTCTGCAGTGTCAGTTGTTACTTCTCCTTTTTCATTTCTAATTCTGTTGATTTCAGTCTTCTTTTTTTCTTGATGAGTCTGGCTAATAGTTTATCAATTTTGTTTATCTTCTCAAAGAACCAGCTTTTAGTTTTGATCTTTGCTATTGTTTCCTTCATTTCTTTTTCATTTATTTCTGATCTGATCTTTATGATTTCTTTCCTTCTGCTCACTTTGGGTATTTTTTGTTCTTCTTTCTCTAATTGCTTTAGGTGTAAGTTTAGGTTGTTTATTTGAGATGCTTCTTGTTTCTTGAGGTAGGATTGTATTGCTATAAAGTTCCCTCTTAGAACTGCTTTTGCTGCATCCCATAGGTTTTGGGTCGTCTTGTTTTCATTGTCATTTGTTTCTAGGTATTTTTAAATTTCTTTAGTGATCTCTTGGTTATTTAGTAGCGTATTGTTTAGCCTCCATGTGTTTGTATTTTTTACAGTTTTCTTCCTGTAATTGATATCTAGTCTTAAGATGTTGTGGTTGGAAAAGATACTTGATATGATTTCAATTTTCTTTAATTTACCAAGGCTTGATTTGTGACCCAAGGTATGATCTATCCAGGAGAATGTTCCATGAGCACTTGAGAAGAAAGTGTATTCTCCTGTTTTTGGATGGAATGTCCTATAAATATCAGTTAAGTCCATCTTGTTTAATGTGTCATTTAAAGCTTGTTTTTCGTGCTTCCCTAGTGGCGCAGTGGTTAAGAATCCACCTGCCAATGCAGGGGACATGTGTTTGAGCCCTGGTCTGGGAAGATCCCACATGCCATGGAGTAACTAAGCCCATGCACCACAACTACTGAGCCTGCGCTCTAGAGCCCAAGAGCCACAACTACTGAGCCCACATGCCACAGCTACTGAAGCCCATACACCTAGAGCCCATGCTCTGCAACAAGAGAAGCTACTGCAGTGAGAAGCCTGCACAATGCAACGAAGTCGCCCCCACTCGTCGCAACTACAGAAAGCCCGTGCGCAGCAACAAAGACCCAATGCAGCCAAAAATAAATAAATAAAATAAATAAAAAAAGAAAAGAAATTTAAAAGAACAAAAAGCTTGTGTTTCCTTATTTATTTACATTTTGGATTATCTGTCCATTGGTGAATGTGGGGTGTTAAAGTCCCCTACTATTATTTTGTTACTGTCAATTTCCCCTTTTATGGCTGTTAGCATTTGCCTTATGTATTGAGGTGCTCCTATGTTGGATGCATAAATATTTACAACTGTTGTATCTTCTTCTTGGATTGATCCATTGGATCATTATGTAGTGTCCTTCTTTGTCTCTTGTAACAGTCTTTTTTTAAAGTCCATTTTGTCTGCTATGAGAATTGCTACTCCAGCTTTTTTTTTTTTTATAAGCTTATTTTATTTATTTTTGGCTGCATTGGGTCTACGTTGCTGTGTGCAGCCTTTCTCTAGTTGCGGCAAGCGGGGGCTACTCTTTGTTGTGGTGCGCGGGCTTCTCATTGTGGTGGCTTCTCTTGTTGCGGAGCATGGGCTCTAGGAGCATGGGCTTCAGTTGTTGTGGGTTGTAGGCTCTAGAATGCAGGCTCAGTAGTTGTGGTGCACGGGCTTAGTTGCTCTGCGCATTTGGGATCTTCCCAGTCCAGGGCTTGAACCCATGTCCCCTGCATTGGCAGGCGGATTCTTAACCACTGTGCCACCAGGGATGCCCCTTCAGCTTTCTTTTGATTTCCATTTGCATGGAATATCTTTTTCCATCCCCTCACTTTCATGTGTCCCTAGGTCTGGAGTGGGTCTCTTGTTGACAGCATGTATATGGGTCTTGTTTCTGTATCCATTCAGCCAGTCTATGTCTTTTGGTTGGAGCATTTAATCCATTTACATTTAAGGTAATTATTAATATGTATGTTCCTATTACCATTTTCTTAATTGTTTTGGTTTTATTTTTGTAGGTCTTTTCCTTCTCTTGTTTTTCCTACCTAGAGAAGTTTCTTTAGCATTTGTTGTAAAGCTGGTTTGGTGGTGCCGTATCCTCTTAACTTTTGCTTGTCTGTAAAGGTTTTAATTTCTCCGTCGAATCTGAATGAGATCCTTGCTGGGTAGAGGAATCTTGGTTGTAGGTTTTTCCCTTTCATCACTTTAAATATGTCCTGCCACTCCCTTCTGGCTTGCAGAGTTTCTGCTGAAAGATCAGCTGTTAACCTTATGGGGATTCCCTTGTATGCTATTTGTTGCTTTTCCCTTGATGCTTTTAATATTTTTTCTTCGTATTTAATATTTGATAGTTTGATTAATATGTGTCTTGGCGTGTTTCTCTTTGGGTTTATCCTGTTTGGGACTCTCTGTGCTTACTGGACTTGATTGACTATTTCCTTTCCTCTGTTAGGGAAGTTTTTGACTATAATCTCTTATTTTCTCAGACCCTTTCTTTTTCTCTTCTTCTTCTGGTACCCCTACAATTCGACTGTTGGTGCGTTTAATGTTGTCCCAGAGGTCTCTGGGACTATCCTCAATTCTTTTCATTCTTTTTCTTTATTCTGCTCCCTGGCAGTTATTTCCACCATTTTATCTTCCAGCTCACTTATCCATTCTTCTGCCTCAGTTGTTCTGTTATTGGTTCCTTCTAGAGTATTTAATTTCAGTAATTGTGTTGTTCATTACTGTTTGTTTGCTCTTTAGTTCTTCTAGTCCTTGTTAAATGTTTCTTGTATTTTCTCCATTCTGCTTCTGAGATTTTGGATCATCTTTACTATCATTACTCTGAGTTCTTTTTCAGGTAGGTTGCCTACTGCATCCTCATTTATTTGGTCTTGTAGATTTTTACCTTGCTCCTTTGTCTGTAACATATTTTTTTTGTCGTTTCATTTTTTTTGATGGGTGGTGCTGTATTCCAGTCTTACTGGTTGTTTGGCCTTAGACGTCCAGCACTGGAGTTTGCAGGCAGTTGGATAGAGCTGGGTCTTGGTGCTGAGATGAGGACCTCTGGGAGGCCTCACTCTCATTGATATTCCCTGTGGTCTGAGGTTCTCTGTTGGTCCAGCGGTTTGGATTCGGAGCTCACACCACAGGAGCTCGGGCCTGACCTCCGGCCTGGGAACCAAGATCCCACAAGCTTTGTGGGGTAGTTTAAAAAAAAAAAAAAGGAAGAAAGAAAGAAAAAAAAAGGAGAAGTACAATATCAAAGAATACAAAACAAAATAAAATTAGAAAAATAAAAAATATATTAGGAAGGGAAGAGATATGGGGACATATGTATAACTGATTCACTTTGTTATAAAGCAGAAACTAAAACACCATTGTAAAGCAATTATACTCTAATAAAGATGTTAAAAAAAAGAAAAAAGAATAAAAAGAAAAAATAATATATTAGGAAAAATAAAAGTATAATTGAAACAACTGCAACAAGGTAAATTAAAACCACAACAGAAAACAAAGAGAAAAAGGGGGGGGGGGGAACAAGCCAAAAGGAGTGATCACTAACAAAGTATAAAGAATAAAATTAGAAATATAAAAGATTTATTAGGAAAAATAAAAATATAAAAGAATCAACAACAATGAATCAACAAGGTAAAACAGAACCCCATCTAAAAGAGGTAAAAAAAAAAAAAAGGCTTGGCTATGGGGGCAGAGTTTAGGTGGGGGGGTGGAACTTAGGCAGGGGTGGGGTTTAGGGTGGGGCGGGATCTAGGTGGGGGGAGTGGTGACGTTCAAGCATGGGGCAGGGCCTCTGCTTAGGACCTGTGTGGAAGGGAGAGGCAGCATGTGGAAAGGAGGGCCTCTGGAGTGTGGCGTTCTGGAGTTGGCGGTAGGGCCCTGAGTGAGGGCATGTGGGTGGGGTTTAGGTCCAGAGCGTTGGAGGGGTTCTCTGAGGGTAGAGGTGGGGCCCTGGGTGGGGGTGTAGGGGTGGGGCTTGGGTTCTGCATAGCAGGAGGGAGGCTCCGAGGGCAGAGGATTAGGCCCGGGAGCCCAACAGGCTCCCTGGTGCCTAAGTGGACAGGGAAGGCACTGGCCCTGTTCTCTTCCATTCCCTCGTGCCCCTCCGCATCTCCCCCAGGGTCTCCCCATCGCCGCTGGACCCCTAACCATGGGTGGGTCCCACTGCGTGTAAGAACTCCTCCCCTCCCCCAGCCACCCCTCAGGGGTGCTGGTCCCAGAGGTCCAGCCTTTACTTTTGCTTCCCCTTCCCTCCTTCCCTCCCACTCCCTCAGGACCCACGCGGCTGGAGGGGGCCTAGGTGGGCAGAGGATCAGGCCTGGGATCTCAGCAGGTTCCTGGGGGCCCAAGTGGGCAGGGGAAACCTGGCCATGCTCCCTTTTGATCCTCTGCCCTCCCAGTGGTTCCCCAATTTCCCCCTTTGGGCGTGGGATCCCTTCCCCTCCCCCAGCTGCCCCTCAGGGGCGCCAGTCCCGTCCCGCCTCCACTTCTCCTCCCCTTTCACTCCCCCCACACCCCATGTCCTACCCGGTCGCTGGGGGTTCCTCCTGTCCCCTTAGGTGTCCGTGGTCCCCCACCGGTGCCCGGTAGGTGCCCTAGTTGTGAGGAGGCGCGAATTCCACATCCTCGTAGTACGCCATCTTGACTCCATTCCCCTCATTAGTTTTAATACAGACCTACCTTGTTATATTACACTTGGCTTTATTGTGCTTCGCAGACACTGCAGTTTTTACAAATTGAATGGTTGTGACAACCTTGCATCTAGCAAGTCTATTGTCGCCATTTTTCCAACAGCATTTGCTCAGTTTGTGTCTCTGCGTCACATTTTGGTAATTCTTGCAACATTTCAAACATTCTCATTATTATTATTATATTTGTTATGGTGATCTGTGATCAGTGATCTTCGATGTTACTACTGTAATTGTTTTGGGGGCACCACAGTCCATGTTCATAGTGAACTTAGTCTATAAATGTTGTATGAGTTCAGACTGCTGCACTGAACAGCTGTTCCCCCACCTCTCTCCCTCTCCTCAGGCCATTATTCTCTGAAACACAAGAACATTGACATTAGGCCAGTTAATAACCCTACAATGGCCTGTAAGTATTCAAGTGAAAGGAAGAGTTGCATGTCTCTCACTTAAATCAAAAGCTAGACATGATTAAGATAAGTGAGGAAGGCATGTCAAAAACTGAGATAGGCCAAAAGCTAGGCCTCTTGAGCCAAACAGTAAAGTTGTGAATGCAAAGGAAAAATTCGACAGAAATTAGAAGTGCTACTCCAGTGAAAAATGATAAGAAAGTGAAACAGCCTCACTGCTCATATGGAGGAAGCTTTAATGGTCTGGATATTACATCAAACCAGCTGCAACGTTACCCTAAGCCAAAGCCTAATCCAGAGCTGGGCCCTAACTCTCTTTAGTTCTGTGACGGCTGAGAGAAGTAAGGAAGCTGCAGAAGAATGGTCTGAAACTAGCAGAGGTTGGTTAATGAGGTTTAAGGAAAGAAGTCATCTCCACAACATAGAAGTGCAAGGTGAAGCAGCAAGTCCTGATGTAGAAGCTGCAGCAAGTTGTTCAGAAGATCTAGATAATTAGTGAAGGTGGCTCCACTAAACAACAGATTTTCAATGGAGATAAAACAGCCTTATATTGGAATATGCCATCTAGGACTTTCATAGCTAGAGAGAAGTCAATGCCTGGCTTCCAAGCATCAAAGGACAGGCTGACTCTCTTGTTAGGGGCTAATACACCTGAAGACTTTAAGTTGAAGGTAGTGCTCATTTACCATTCCAAGAATCCTAGGGCCCTTAAGAATTATGCTGAATCAACTCTGCCTGTGCTCTATAAATGGAACAACAAAGTCTTGATGACAGCATATCTGTTTACAACATGGTTTACTGAGACCTGCTCCTCAGAAAAAAAAGATTTCTTTCAAAATATGACTGCTGGGGCTTCCTTGGTGGCTCAGTGGTTGAGAGTCTGCTTGCCAATGCAAGGGACACGGGTTCGAGCCCTGGTCCGGGAAGATCCCACATGCCACGGAGCGGCTGGGCCCGTAAACCATAATTACTGAGTCTGTGCATCTGGAGCCCGTGCTCTGCATCAAGAGAGGCCGCGATAGTGAGAGGCCCACGCACCGCGATGAAGAGTGGCCCCCGCTTGCCGCAACTAGAGAAAGCCCTCGCACAGAAACGAAGACCCAACACAGCCAAAAATAAATAAATAAATAAAATTTAAAAAAAAATATGACTGCTCATTGACGATGCACCTCGTCACCCAAGAGCTCTGATGGAGATGTACAATGAGATGAATGATGTTTTCATGCCTGCTAACACAACATCCATTCTGCAGCCCATGGATCAAGGAGTAATTTTGACTTTCAAGTCTTATTATTTAAGAAATACATTTTGTGGGCTTCCCTGGTGGCGCAGTGGTTGAGAATCTGCCTGCCAATGCAGGGGACACGGGTTCAAGCCCTGGTCTGGGAAGATCCCACATGCCGCGGAGTAACTGGGCCCGTGAGCCACAGCTACTGAGCCTGCGTGTCTGGAGCCCGTGCTCCGCAACAAGAGAGGCCGCGATAGAGAGAGGCCCGCGCACCGCGATGAAGAGTGGCCCCCACTTGCCACAACTAGAGAAAGCCCTCGCACAGAAACGAAGACCCAACACAGCCATAAATAAATAAATAAATAAATAAAAATTAAATTAAAAAAAAAAAGAATTTGGTCAACAACCTTTAAAAAAAAAAAAAGAAATACATTTTGTAAGGCTATAGTTGCCATAGATAGTGATTCCTCTGATGGATCTGGGCAAAGTCAGTTGAAAACCTCTGGAAAGGATTCACCATTCTAGATGCCATTAAGAACATTCATGAGTCATGGGAAGAGGACAAAATAGCAAGGTTAACAGGAGTTTGGAAAAAGCTGACGCTAACCCTCATGGATGACTTTAAAGGGTTTAAGACTTCAGTGGAGGAAATAACTGCAGATGTAGTAGAAAAAGCAAGAGAAGTAGAATTAGAAGGGGAACCATAAGATGTGACTGAATTGCTGCAATCTCATGATAAAACTTTAACGGATGAAGAGTTGCTTCTCATGGATGAGCAAAGAGAAGTGTTTTTTTGTGAGGGAATCTACTCCTGGTAAAGATGCTGTGAAGACTGTTGAAATGACAACAGAGGATTTACACAAACTTAGTTGATAAAGCAGCACAGGGTTTGAGAGGATTGACTCCAATTTTGAAACTTCTGAAGTAAAATGCCATCAAACAACATTGCATGCTGCAAAGAAATTGTTCCTTAAAGAAAGAGTCGATCGAAGGGGCAAACTTCATTGTCTTATTTTAAGAAATTGCCAGCTACCCCAGCCCTCAGCAAACAACACCCTGGATCAGTCAGCAGCCATCAACTCGAGGCAAGACTCTCCTCCAGCACAAAGATTCACTGAAGGCTCAGATGATGGTTAGCATTTTTTAGCAATAAAGTATTATTTAACTAAGGTATATACATTGTCTTTTTGTTTTAGACATAATGCTATTGCACACTTAATAGACTACAGTATAGTGTAAACCAACTTTTACACGCACTGGGAAACCAAAAAATTTATGGGACTTGCCTTATTTCAATACTCAGTTTATTGCAGTGGTCTGGAACCGAACTTGCAATTATCTCCAAGGTAGACCTGTATATGTAATTTCTCACCATATACAAACAACTTATCTTTATGAAGTAAAACATGTCTATCTTGACGTTTTTGTCTTGTTTCTTTTCCCCACACACAGAGGTTATGACAATATTTTCCTATATTTTATTGCTTTTATATTTCAAAAAGGAACTTATTTTCAAAATGATATAAGCTGTAAATATAACTTTGTTTTCTTCCAAACGGATAGCCCATTATGCCAGTATATTCATAAATAAACCATCCTTTACATCCAAACTGAAATGACACTCTTATCATTTATTAGTTTCTCATATATATTCTGATCTTTTTTTTTCTGGATCTTCTATATTATTTATCTAATCTAGTTGTCTATACCATTCCAGTACTAAGTGGGTTTAATTATAGAAACTTTGGGAGGCAAGTCCTCCCTAACTTGCAAAAGAATTTTGGCTTGTCTCAGATGTCTACTCTCCCCTACAGACATTAGTATTAGAATCATTTTGTACTATTCCAAAAAAAAAAAAAGCAAACAAAAATAAACAAAAACCTACTTAAAAAAAACAAGTGTGGGGCTTCCCTGGTGGCGCAGTGGTTGAGAATCTGCCTGCCAATGCAGGGCACACGGGTTCGAGCCCTGGTCTGGGAAGATCCCACATGCCACGGAGCAACTGGGCCCGTGAGCCACAATTGCTGAGCCTGCGCGTCTGGAGCCTGTGCTCCGCAACAAGAGAGGCCGCGATAGTGAGAGGCCCGCGCACCGCGATGAAGAGTGGCCCCCGCTTGCCGCAACTAGAGGAAGCCCTCGCACAGAAACGAAGACCCAACACAGACAAATAAATAAATAAATAAATAATAATTAAAAAAAAGGTGCTATTAAAAAAAAAAAAAAAACAAAAAAACAAGTGGGACTACATCAAATTCAAAGGCTTCTGCACAGCAAAAGAAACTAACAACAAAATGAAAAGGCAACCTACTGAATGAGAGAAAATATTTGCAATCATATAGATGATAAGGGGCTAATATCCAAATATATAAAGAACTCATTCAACTCAAAGAGCCAAAACAAAAAATCCAATTTAAAAATGGGCAGAAGATCTGAATAGACATTTTTAGACATACAGATGTCCAACAGGCACATGAAAAGGTGCTCGATATCACTAATCATCAGGGAATTGCAAATCTAAACCACAATGAAATACCACCTCATACCTGTTAGTATGGCTATTATCAGAAAGATAAAAGGAGACCTGGTGAGGTTGTAGAAAAGGGAATGCTTGTACACTGTTGCTGGAAATGTAAATTGGGGCTGCTGTTGTGGAAAACAGCATGAAGGTTCCTCAAAACATTAAACATAGAACTACATATGATCCATTCTGGGTATTTACCCAAAGACAGAGAAAACACTAACTTGAAAAGATATATGACCCCCATGTTCACTGCAGCATTATTTACAAAAGCCAAGACATGGAAACAAGTGTCCAGTGATTGGACGAATGGATTAAAAAATGTGACACAAACACACACACACAAAATGGAATATTTATTCAGCCATTTTATTAAAAAAAGGAAATCTTGCCATTTCTGACAACATGGAGGGAACTACTTAAGGGCATTATGCTAACTTAAGTCACACAAAGACAAATACTTTATGGTCTCACTTATATGTGGTATCTTAAAAAAAAACACAACACACAAACACCCCCAAAACACGAGTTCATGGACACAGAGAACAGATTGGTGGTTGCCAGAGGTGGGGAGTGTGGGGTGGAGGGTGGGCGAAATGGGTCAAAAGGTACAAACTTCCAGTATTAAATAAGTCATGGGGATGTAATGTACAGCTTGGTGACTGTAATTAGTAATACTGTATAGTATATTTGAAAGTTGCTAAGAGACTAGATCTTAAAAGTTCTTATCACAAGAAAACAAATGGGTAACAATGTGTGGTGATGAATGTTAACTAGACATATGGTAGTGATCATCTTGCAGTATATACAAATATTGAATCATATTTATAACTGAAACTAATATAATGTTATATGCCAATTATATCTCAATAAAAAATTTATAAATAAACAAGATTTTAAATGGAAATGCAGTGAATTTAGATATTAATTTAGAGTTATTTTAAATATTAGGTATTCCCATCTAGGAAAAAGAAGTCTCTATGATCATTCAAGATTGCTTTATGCCCTTTAATAAGGGTCTGTATTTACACAGGGTCTGTTCCTTTCTTATTAAATTTATTCCAAGGGATTTTATAAAGTCTGTCACTATTGTAAGGAGAATTTATCTGTTGCTTCAAATGCTAACTGGATATTGCCAACTTGAAGAAAAGCTTTTGATTTCTGTATTACCTATCATGTAACCAGCCAAATATTAATTCTAAGATTTTTAGGGAAGTCTTTGGAGTATACAGCCACATCATTAATAATTTCCCTATTCTTTTTTTTTGATGTATACCAATTACTTAATTTTTTTGTATTTTGAATTAGCTAAAGCTTTAAAAACCCAATAAACAGTTGTGGGGGAGGGTAAATCTATCTTTTCTAATTTAATGCAATGGTATGTGTATTTCATGTAACATGATACTTGCTGTTCTTACAAAGTATTACATTTAGATGATTTCCCTCTACTGCTATTTTATTTTGAGGATTTTTTTTCCTCTTTAAAAACTTTTATTGTGAAATATATAATACAACTTAAAATTTAAAATGAATATTATGAGAATAACAAAATAAACGCCCATGTATACACCATGCCGTATTAAGTTACCAGTACCTTAGAGTCTCCCTTTGTGCTCCTCTCTGACCACATCTCTCTCTCTAAACCCACCCTTCCAAGAGGTAACTGTTATCCAGAATTTTGTGCTAGTTATTATGCCCTTGCTTTTCCTTAAAATGTTACCAGCTATCTATCCCTAAATAACTGTCCTTCTTGTTTTTGAACTTTATATTGTTTTTGAACTTTATATAGACAGAATAATGCTGTATCTATTTTTCTGACTTGCTTTTTCACTCAGTATGTTCCTGAAATTAATGTTTTTGGACATAGATAAAATGCATTCATGTCATCACTGTATGTCATTAAATTGTATGACTATCCTGTAATTTACATATCCATTCTACTGTTGACACTGGGTTGTTTCCAATTTGGGAATACTACTATAAGCAATGCTGCTGTAGGCATTCTCACACCTGTACACCAGCAGACACACGTGTGCAACGGCTTCCCTAAGTAAGAATGGATATAGGTTTGGTCATGTACAACTTTACTACATAATGACAAACTGACTTCTGTGCAATAAATCAATTCATCAATACGTCAATTTACCTATCCTTGCACCAAATACCATTTCGTTTATAAGTCTTGGTATCTTGTAAATTAAATGCTCTCACCTTGTGCCTCCTCACGAGTATCTTAACTTTATTGGCTATTTGCTCTACCAAGTCTATTTTAGAATTAGCCAGTTTAATAAATTAAAAATTCTTATCGAGGATGGACAATCAATTTAGGGAATTTCTATCTAAGAATATACTCTGTACTGTTAGATTAATGACTTCTAATAAAGTTTTAATTTTCTGCATAAAACTCTTGCAAATCTTCTGTTGGAATTAATTCTAGTATCTTATATTTTTTGTTGCCATTGTAACTGTTACCTTTTTTTTTTTACTATAGCTTTTGATTTTTGCTGGTACATAGAAATAAAATTGATTTTTACTTGTTTCCAGAACCTTACTAAACTCTTATTAATTCTACCAATTTATCTGCATATTCTTTGTGGAGGTGGGGAGGGAAGATGGGCCTATGCAGACAATAACTCCCCTGTGAATAAGAATATATTTTTTCCTCTTGAATTCTTTTTATTATTATTTTTTAAATATTTATTTATTTATTTGGTTGCACCAGGTCTTAGTTGCCCCATGTGGGCTCCTTTTGTTGCAGCAGACAGGTTCCTTAGTTGCAGCTCCAGGGCTACTTAGTTGTGGCATGCATGTGCGATCTAGTTCCCTGACAAGGGATCGAACCTGGGCCCCATGCATTGGGAGAGCGGAGTCTTATCCACTGCGCCACCAGAGAAATCCCTCCTCTTGAATTCTTAGACTTTTTTTTTTTTTTTTAAATTGTCAGTGCACTGGCTAGGACCTCCAATATAATGACTTCCTTGTATTCTGATCTTGAAGGAAATGCCTTTAAAGTTTCATCATTAAGTAAGATGTGTGCTGTAGTTTTTCTTGGTGAAAGTCCTTTACTACCTTAAGGAAGTGCTTTTTTATGCATTAAATTTTTCAGATGTTTTTTATTTATTATTGAGATGATCCTATGATTTTCCCCTTTATCTGTAAATGTGGTGAATTACATTTTGTATTTAAAAACTGATTTTGCATTGTTAAAGCAACCTTGCATTCCAGAGATAAACTCAACTTAGTAATGATGCATAATCTTTTTTATGCAATGCTGAATTCACATTGCTAAGAGTATTAGCAATTTTAGAATTTTTCCATTGATAGTCTTAAATGAGATTAGACTATAATTTTCCTTTCCTTTTCTCTTTGTTCTGATATCAAGGTTATGTTAAAAACTCATTAGAAAATGGAAAATGTTGGGATTTCCCTGGTGGTCCAAGTGGTTAAGAATCCACCTTACAATGCTGGGGACGTGGGTTCAATCCCTTGTCAGGGAACTAAGATCCCACATGCCACGTGGCAACTAAGCCCACACTACAACTACTAGGCCCACGTGCCACAACTAGCGAGCCCGTGTGCCGCAACTACTGAGCCCATGCCCTCTGGAGCCCGCTCGCTCATCACAACTAGAGAGAAGCCCATGCGCTGCAATGAAGAGCCTGTGTGCCAGAACGAAAAATCCCGCGTGCCGCAACTAAGACCCGACGCAGCCAAAAACAAATAGGTAAATAAATATTTAAAAATAAATAAACGGAAAATGTTCTCTCTTCAATCTGTTCCTTGAATTTGGGGTGTACTTACCCTGAAACTATCTAGGCCAAGCATTTTCTTTGTAAGAAAGAATTTTAACTTTGGAATCTATTCTTTAATAATTATAGAACCAACCAGGATTTTTTTTTCTTACTGAGTCATTTTTTTTGTATTTTCTTCAGAATTTATCAATTTCAACTAAGTCTGCAATTTGACTGGCATAAAGTTGTTCATAATATAATATGCATGTGTCAGTGTATTATATCACATCTAACATTTTATATTTGCTCTCTCAACCTTGAAAGATGTCAACATTATTGGTCTTCTTAAAAAGCTAAATAAAACATAAATTACTATGAAGTGAACAAGTGTATAACATAAAGGTTAAGAAACAGAATGCTGCCAGAGTACATAAGTTCCCATGTGCCCCTTCCTCATTTTCCCCCATGGAGGTTATACTATGTTGGCTTTTAGAGTTAACAATTTTCTTGTTTGTCTTTAAACTTTTACCAGATAACTCTACAACCTTACACAATAAAGTATCACTTTGTCAATTTTTAAACTTTATATAAATAGAATTTTAAAAATAGTTATTTTTATATCTGTTTTCTTTCACTCAATACTCTCAAGATTTATCCAGGTCACTGCATGTTCAGGAGTTCATTCCATGCATGACTATAATACAGTATATTCATCCATTATAATGTTGATATAAATTCCTGATTTTTCATTTTCAGGCTATTATGTATAATGTAGCTATGAACATTCTTTTGTACATGGATTCTGATATTCACGTGCCTATTTTTCCTGAAGTAAATATCTGGGATTGCAACTGTTTGGTTTTAAGGTATGCATATCTTAAACCTTACTGCTTAATGCCCAAGCGTTTTGTAAAATGATTATACAATTTACACTCCTACAAGCAGTGGAAGAGACTTCTCTGCTTCCCATTTGTGCTAAGCAAATATGGTGCATGTGCAATTGTATATTACTTGCATTTTCTGCATTATGAATGAGGAACATTTCTTAATAAGCTTATTAGCCATTTGGGTTTCTCACTTGTAAAATGCCTTTTTTTCTATAGAGATGTCTGATTTTTCAGATTTTTAAGTTATTTACATATTCTGGATATGAGTCGTTTGTCAGTTGCATAAATTGCAAACATCTACTCTGTGACTTTCACTCTCTTAATGATGTCTTTTCATGATTAGAAGTTCTTAATTTTAATGTAGATTTATCAATCTTTCCCACTATAATTAGCTTAAACAAAGTAACATGTTTAAGTAATCTTTTCCAACCCAACAGATTAAAAATACTCTCCTATATTACCTAGTAAAATCTTTATAGTTTTACCTTTCATATTTAGGTCTATAATTCCCTTAAAATTCATTTTTGTATAGTATGTGAAGAAATTAATTTCCTTCTCTTCCTTTTTTAATAAAGATACCCATTTTTCTCTGCACCATTTATTGAACAGACTGCCTTTTCCCCAATGTTTTAAAGTGCTACTTTTGTCTGTTTATGTATTTTCAATTATAATTCATTAATCTATTTGTGTTCAGTACACCAAAACTTCCAACACCTCAACGTCTTGATTGCTACGACTTTATAATAAACCTTGTTTCTAATAAAGCTTTGTATTTTGACTGGCTTTGTTTGAATCTATAATTCAATTCGGGGGAAACATTTTTCAAAAGTAAAGTAACCAATCCATGACTATGGTATAATATCTCTATTAAGGTCTTTAATTAACGTAAATAAAGTCCCATGGTCTTCTCTGTAAGATCTTGTACATCTTTTATTAGATTTATTCTTAAGTACTTCAGTGGTTTTTATGCTATTGTAACAGGTATCTTTTAAGAAAAAGCATTTTCAACCTGTTTGTGGCTAGTGTTAATATAATTGATATTTGTATACTGATTTTGTATCAGAATTTAACTTAGTAACTTATCTGTAGATTCTTTAGGATTTCCTATCTACACAATCATATCATCTGTGAATAACAGCAGTATTGGTTTTTCCTTTCTAATTTTTATACCGTTTCTTTTTCTTACAATACTGCACTGGGAGGGACTATATTAAAATGTTGATTAATGGTGCAGTAGGCACCCCTCTCCTTTCTGATCACAAAGAATATGTTGCCGGGCTTCCCTGGTGGCACAGTGGTTGAGAATCTGCCTGCCAATGCAGGGCACACGGGTTCGAGCCCTGGTCTGGGAAGATCCCACATGCCACGGAGCAACTAGACCCGTGAGCCACAGCTACTGAGCCTGCGCGTCTGAAGCCTGTGCTCTGCAACAAGAGAGGCCGCGATAGTGAGAGGCCCGTGCACTGCGATGAAGAGTGGCCCCCACTTGCCGCAACTAGAGACAGCCCTCACACAGAAACGAAGACCCAACACAGCCAAAAATAATAAATAAATAAATAAAAATTAAAAAAAAAAAAAAAGAATATGTTGCCAAGGTTTCATCATTAAGTATGATGTTTGTTATAGTTTTTTTGGTAGATAATCTTTTATCAGTTTAAGGATGTTCCATTCTACTCCTAATCTGCAAAAAGTTTGATCACAAGAGACAAATTTATTGGATGTTTTCCCTGCAACTACAGAGGTAATATAATTTTTCTCCCTTAACTTATTAGGAAAATATACTGATAAATTATCTAAAATTAGAATAACCCTTGTGTGCCTGGCATAAACCCAACTTGGTTATGATATACTATTCTTCTTATATATTACAATATTTCATTTGTTAACATTTTGAAATATTGAATGTATTTTCACAAATAGGATTAACATTTCTTAAAATGTCCAAAGTTATCTGGAACTCATAAAATGAGATGGGAAGTTTCCTTCCTCTATTCTCTTTAAGTATTTGTGTAAGATTGGTATTAATTCTTCATTAAATATTGAATAGCATTATCCAGTGAAGCCATTTGGGCCTGGTGATTTTTTTCTAGGAATAATTTAAAATGTGGATTCCATTTCTACAGTGTTTATAGGAACATTTATACGTGTTCTATTTCTTCCTATATCAGTATTAATAAGTTACATTTTTCTAGAGATATGTCTATGAGAATTGTGGTATTCTGTTGCAGTAATGAGTTCCAATTTGCTCACATCTTCCTGCATCCACACTCCTGGGTAATAGTACCTTCCCACACTGACTTTAAAGCTCCCTTTAAAGTTAAAATTAACTACCTGCTACACTTTGCCAGTGAACATCCAATACATTTCCAACTTCATGCCTTTTCTCACATCACTTCCTCTCCCTGGAAAACCCACATCTTTGGAGGCAACCATAGCTCCCTCCATCCCAATACAATGATAAAAGTTGTGTATTTTCTGCCAGAAAAAATGCATACATGTACATAAACACAAACTCTTATATAAACTATCATAGGATTCACTACCTCCATTCTGCAAAGTAGATTCCAGATTAAAGACTCCTAACTTACACATTGCCAAGTATATATAATGCTTACAAATACTAATAGAGGGAGAAATAAGCAATAAATATGCAAGCAAATATACAACAGAGCAAAGGCTGATATAAGCATTCATACTGGCCTATGAAAATTTGTCTAAAAGAACTGTTTAAAACATGAAACATAAAATATACTTGGGTTTTAAGTATTTATTTACAAAGTTCTTCCTAATACAACTGCTTTTAAAATATAGCAATAAAGGATCATTTACTATTTAAAAGTGGTACATATGTGGCATAGAAATAAATCTATATAGTCAGTTAAACTATTATAACTGATAACTGAAAATTGTTAGGTGACAATTAAACATTTGCAGTACTCCCTAAACAGGTAGGAAATAAAAATGCATTTATTCATTGGAACTTGATTAATTTGTATTACTGACTTAAAAAAAAAAAAGACTACTGTGAAAGATGACATCAGGGTTTGAAAAATATTTTACAAAAGCAAATAAATGTATTTCAGTTTTACACTTAATTATGAGGCCATGATAAAAATTTGACCATACACATATCTATGTATTTTACAGCAGGTTAGCCAACTTTAGAATTATTTCATAAAGAATATAAACAATCTTTACCACAATTTCCCCAAGGTCTTATCCTTCAAAATAAAATTCCACACACTATCAAACTAAATCAAGATTTGCTAGTGGCTAAAATCACCATAAGTATATTGACCCTTAAACAGCTACAAGTATACACCAGTATCACGTTTGTGCAAACTATACATTATTTTCTAATCTTTCTGCCCTTATCTCAATTTGCAAGCGTATTTTGAAACCATCTCCTTTAACTGTTATTCTTGTTAATAGGGGCAAATCTTTTAAAATCCACATGCTGTATCTTTATTTATTAAATAAACTGCAAAAGGAGCAGTTAAATAACTACTTTAAATAGCACATGTGGACCAAGAACCCACTATTCAGAGATCTATGCAGGTTTTTATCTAGTAAGTACTGTGGTATCACTTAATTTCTGAACAAATTGAGATACACAGATATTTATTTCCAAAAATTCATTCATGGACACTATACAAAGAGATTCACAGCAGTATTTGGCGTCAGCCAATAAAATTTATTTACTGTATCACGTGGCAAAGTTACTAATATCATGAATAACTTAAATGACTGGTCTTCAATTGGATTCAACAAAGAGAAAAATTACATCAGAATCAATATAATTTTTTACATGAATTAACAAAAAATGTAAGAGGTTAACCTTACTCTTTCAAGAAGAAAATAAAATGGCATAGTTTAGTGTTACCTTCTTTCCAGCGTTCACCAAGTGCTAACGACAAGTACCATTTAAGTCAGTTTCTTATTTGAATATGAGGTTGTTTAAAAGTTTCTACAAATTAAGATTTTTTTAAGCTTCATATCAAATGAGTTGTAGATCTACTTAAAGTATGACTTCTCCTTTCAAAGAAGGAAGGAAGGCTGACAAGGGAAGGAGATGGGATGCCCTGCAAAGACAAAATATTTTGTACTTAAAATTTTTTCTTTCAAAAATTGTAATATACAGTTTAGTATCATATATGTCATTTTTACATTTTACAAGTTATCATAATAATTAAGACATCTGAAAAATCTAAACTCTTTAAATAAACAGAAACTTAAAATTAGGGGGAAGGGTGGGGAGAACACATAATTAAAACTATTTTAGCATTCTGAAAACAAGAAACAAATGGATAGACTACTACATATGAACTCAGCTGAAACAGATATATGCTTAGTGTTTCAGGTTTTTTTAAAATTATAAATTAGAAGATAAGTTTTGAGGTTAAAAAGACAAACCCTAGTGGCTTCTTCTTAACTTAATGATAAAGCAGAATTAAGAGGAGTAAAATTACTTCATGGGAAATAATTTTCTAAATTAAAAGTCATAAACTCTGAAAGAGTTTTTATATTATGTATGCAACCCATATTTATATGTCTGTATGTGTCTGTGTGTATGTATGATTTTGCTCCATATAAAAATTGAGCAAAACAGCAGTGCTTCTGATAATAGAGATTATTAATATACTTAAGCTGTCTAAACTTATTTTTTCAGTGTCAAAGTTAAATATCATCAGATTTTTAATAACAAAGAAACACAGACACGAATACCAAACACTCAAGAGGGAGTGTAAATCAAAACAAATTATAAAGGTACTGTTTTATTTTAGCAGATATTAATGGCTAACTGTAACTAAACTTAGAGCCAGCAAGGTAGCTAGCTATAAGTTCTCATCAACTAGGTAGTAAATAAAATGAAGTGTTTAAAGAGCTAGGTTGGTAAAGTATTACCATTCAAGTGATAGCAAAGCAATGATTTAAGTAGATAGTATGATAGTTTACATTTTCCTCAGGTAAAACCTTTACGATTTGCCATATTAAAAGCATAAATTTTACATAAATGTCATAAATCTAAGATTAAGAATCAGATCGGTAATATAAATCCACTTCACAGGACAATTACTACTATTTTTTAAATAATCATTTTCATAAATAAGAAAATCTCTAATGGGACTGATTTTTTCTGGACTTATGAGTAAATTATCTTGCAAACGTATCTTTATGTGCCAATAAGCAAATAAACTCTATTAAGCCTATGTTGTTGTGAATTCAAAGCAGTTATAAAGTTGTGAATTCAAAAGTCCCCACCCACCTAATAAGTAATTCAGTGGAGAAAAATACTTTCTTTTTTCACAAACGCAAACTTCAAATAGCTAATAAGCTCACATTAAACTTCACGAGGCTTGTTTCCATTACTGGTTGGCATATCTCCTAATTCTTCACAAATGTCAAAGGTGACTTGGATAGAACTTTTTTTTGAAATTTGAAAACTCAGTATTTCCTTCTAGCATCTCTGAAAAACTAGCTCGTGAGGCAGAATGACGTATAGATCGAAACCAGGAGTTTTGAGAGCGCCCACCAGTAGAGTTTGAGCGCTGAACATAACCATGCTTAGTAAATCCAATTATAGTGCTTGTGGAAACAGAATGGGTAATCTGTTAGAACAGAAATAGGCAATTGAGAAGAGGACATGAATGTCTTAAAGATCTTTTAGGTACTTCTTATTTATGTTGTCTACATAAAATTGACAAAACCATAAATAATATATATTAATTTTCCAAAATTCTTCTATAAAATCCAATTATCTTCGTTTGAAAAGCAATAATGTTTATAATAGTTACTATAAATGCAGGAAATAAACAAGGGATAGTACTTTGGCCTTCAGAAAGCTTACAATCCGATTTTAGTAAATGAATGCTAAATTTTGTCAATTTCAATATATTTTTCATTAATCAAATTTCTTTGCAAAAATTTATATCATCAACTAAGTACAACTTCTCTCTCACTGGAAGGTTAATCTTGATTAAAAGTCTGTATAAACATACTCATATTTAGCTGTAACCTTTGATGTATATTAACTAACGACTTAACTAGCTTTATAAAAAAATAAGTTATTAAGCATTATGTGCCTTTTCTGTATAAATTTTAACAATTAAAGGTAACCATTTATAAAACACCAAAGCACTCCCTTTGTGCACTTTGTGTATATTAACTTATTTAATCCTTACAACTACTACTTTAGATTCACTTTACAGACAGTGAAATTGAAACAGGAAGATCTCTAATAAGCTGACAAAAGTCACACAGCTAGCAAACAGCAGAACCGGGATTTGAACATGTGAGTTCCAGAGTTCCCGTTCTTAACCACTACTCAAACTGCCTTTGAGTACATAACCACATTATACGTGAGTGTGTGTGTGTGTGTGTGTGTGTGTATTTACTCTCTACAATAACACCATAGGTAAGTACTATTAACCTCTTTTCTCTCATCTGCAAAAATGGGGATAAGAGAGAACAGGAAACTTGCTGAAGGACATACAGCTAAGAAGTGACAGTCACTTGCTTTTCTTAACCTTAGTAGATAAGGTTAATAATTTTCACAAAGGACAGATACATCACTATTTAGTGACAGTAATAAATGTTAGAAATGCCCTTAATATTAATTAAATGACTAAAATTCTGACACTGTTGGGAATTTGGATTGCTCAGGAAACATTTAAAAACATATACATGAATTTAGAACCCATATCATCCTTTGATATTCACGGCTTCAGAGATTATATATTCATCACGGAAATAATAAAAGAAATAAAACTGAGTCTCTGCTATATTACTGGAGTCAATCTATAAATAGAACCATCGCTATTTACATCAGTAAAGTGATAGGCCAGATTGAAACATGTTTCTTTCTTAGAGATCTACATCTCAATCCCAATAAAATTTCATATCAAACTACACATTAAGTAAGTCTCTAATTCATTAAGTGAGGTTTTCTCAGTTACTTAACCCAGTAAAGAGGTCACATGCTTAGATATATCCAAAAAATTGATGGAGATATTAATATTTCCATCTTTAAAAAGTTAACAAATCCCACACCAACTTCATAAATTTGGAGTCATTTAGCCCATTAAATCAAAATCACTTACTGCTAATGATGATGTGCTAGACAGACGACTCATTACATGTTTATCATTGCTAGAAGGACTTCTTCCCTCCACTGAACTTTGGGATGTCATAAGAGCCCTTCGTAGAGCTCTTTTTGGAGTTTTGGAGAAAGAGAATGCTCTTGTAACCTAGAGTTAAATTACAATTAATTAAAAAACCTAGACAAATCTAACTGATTAGAACAATTATATGTAAACAAAGCCAAATTCACACCAAAAGTTTTTCTATAAAAAGTATATAGCAGAATTAGAATCTCTTTGGACAAAGCAGTGAGAAAATGTAGTACATTGTAGATTACTCCATCTTGGTTTCATAGAGCACTAGTCCAGCAGGAGGAAGTGGGAGGGAAAATTTGGCATGAGAGAAGAAACCTGGGTGTTATCTGATTCTGCTACAATTTAGTTGTGAGATCTTTGATCCAAAGTCACTTAAACCTCAATTTCTTTAATTGAAAAAGTGTAGGAGTTTATTTGAATCATCACTGCTAACGTGTTTATCTACTATACATCATACATGTTAAATGCAGAGATACAATGATGATTAAAGGATAAAGCCTCCCCTCAAAGGCAAGGAAAACAACAACCAAAAAACTTACAAACCTAGCGAGTAGACTACAGTTGCAAAATTTTACCTGTAAAATTAAAATTCTAGTTCTACTTTTAAAAAGCCCTATTACCAACATTCTTGTATAGTCCTCAACAACTTCAATACTGTAAGGTAAGTAGCAAAGCTATCTTCATCATTAGAAGTCTGAAACACACTTATGGTAAGGAATAGATCCCAGGTTTCCTGACTCTACTGTGTGCCCTTTGCTGAAAAATATCTGAGGCAATTTCTAACACGAATGTGCACATATCTATACCTAAAACACCATCAGAAGTATCATAGTAACTAGAATGGGAAGGGTAACAAGTTGTTATAATTACTGTGCCAAAGAATTCACTGAGCTAAACTATTATCTCTGTAGGCCATTTCTTAGAACCAAAAACAGCTTTGTTTTATACACTACCTGATGTCTATGGCAATACTATTTTAATATACTCTGAAAAATACATTTTGGAGATATGCTGAATAATAATTTCACTAAGACTCACCTTTTTTGAAGTCTTTTTTATTGCTCTCGATGCTCTACTCAAGGTACTGTCCATATCTTTCGTATTTACTTCAAAGGATTCTGGATCAGCAGTGTAAATAAGATTCTCCTGTTGAAAATTAATATCTTTATTTTAAAATAAACAAATAAAAATAAAAATACACAACTGTTCCTAAAATCAAACCTTTAAGAACTTATATGCACACATAGGGAGCATATATAAATGAAGCTACTCAAGATTTCTGATGTGTTTGACATCATTTCTACTCTGAAATTTATTTAAGGCCTCAAAAAGTATATAACAGAAGGACAAAAACTGATTCAAAGAATCAAATTTTTATATTTTTTACAGTGTGTGTGTGTGTGAGTATAGAAATATTTTCTCTTCAACATGGCAAAAGTTCTCAAATGATAAGACACTGACTCAGGGCTTTTAAAAAATATACTATGCATAATATTTGAAATGTAGGAAAGAGCTCAACTGAAGTTGCCTAATATCTGAATTTACAAACATTTCTTAGTAACAAACTTTCACAACTGGGAAGAATTTTGTGGTTTAACACAGTATAAACCAGGATATAGTTAAATGTTTGCTGCCATCTTGTGGTTAATTTTACTTTATGAAATATCTTCATTAACTGTTTATATTTCAGTTCTAGAATTATTAGCCATCCTGTGGCTAGTAATTCAATAGATTTTATTTTAAGGATATTTTTCCATTAACCGTTTACATTTCAGAATCATGGTTATAAATTTAGAAAGGACTACATAAACCATGTAGTCGGACATTGTGATAAATGCAGGAGTAATCTCTATAATAGGCAATCACTATACTGCAGAAATCCATTTTATATATGGATATCTAGAACTATGAGAAAAAATTCTTCCTTATAATGAGCAGTTTTTTGGCTTTACAAAAAGCTGTCTGCATCTCTTTCCTCGTCAGCACTCTGTTGTACGCACTAGCTCTGTATTTCCTTCTATGAACCTTTTTGTGGAACAATCCTTTATTTACAACAACATATTCTTGGCCCACAGAAAAAACAAACAAATCAAGGACCACAGGAGGTGGTGGAATAGAAGGACGTGGAGCTCACCTCCTCCCACAAATATACCACAAATACATCTACATGTGGAATAATTCTCACAGTAAACCTGCTGAATGCCAGCAGAAGATCTCATAAAACCAAAATGCAAGAAAGATCACCACCTAACAGGGTAGGGCGTAAGAAAGAAAACAGGAATCGGGACGGGATCTGTGCCCCTGGGAGGGTGCTGTGAAAGAGGAAAGGTTCCCTCACCCTGGGAAGCCGCTTTACCAGCAGGGAAGATCAGCGGGGAGAGAAAGGGAGCTTCAGAAGTTTGGAGGAGAGTGCTGCAGCCTGTGTGCAACAAGAAGAACATAGAGAGACCTGCACAGAAGGCCCTGTTCATCTCACTGCAATCTCCAGCCTAGGACCCACGTCTGCTGGTACACACAGGGGCTGAGTGCCAAAACTTGGGCTTCAGAGGACAGACCTGAGGAGAAGACTGGGATTGGCTGCATGGAGACAGCCTGAAGGGGCTGGAGTGTGGTCCGCAGCTGCGAACGGGGGGCATGCGCAAGAAGGAACCCAGATCTGTCACTGACGCCCCATTGTTAACCTGCAAGCTCGAAGAGAGGGGCGGGGCCTGGAACAGCAGCCTCATTCTCAGTGTGCTCACAGAGGGTGAGGCTCTGCTTCTATGTTTTGGGAGCGAGCAAGCTTGGGTGAGCCGCCCACACATGGAGGCAGGGCTGAAACCCCAGCCTATGGCCAGCGGCCGCACAGCTTCAGAAGCAGGGTTGAAATCTGAGTGTTCCAGCAGCTGTGATATCTGCGGATTTGTGCACCTGAGACAGCTTTATAAACCCAGTGCCTGCAGGACATCGGAGTAGATTATTGGTGCTCCTGTGGCTGGGGCAGGTCTGGCGATAGCAGGTTCTGCTGGCGCTCACACACAGAGGTGGGGCCGGGGTCTGGGCTGACTCAGTAGCTCCTACGGTGGGTCCAGGTGCGCGACCAAGGCGTACCAGTGCTTGACCTCAGTGGTTCTATGTCAAAAGATCTATGCTAGTGGCTTTGTGAGCACAGCAACTGAGGGATACCCAAGCTTACTGCCTGAATTCCCATGGCTGAGGTGGGACTGAGGGGAGTGCCAAAGACAGTATACTTTGGTAAGCCAACACGACAGGTAACAAGCAAAACCAGAGAGCGACTTCCCAGTAGACAGCTTCTGCAGAGGAATAATCAGGGCCTCCTCTCCCAGCAGGGGCATTCAAGCCCCACCTACCTCACACCAGTCCTGAAACAGAGCTGGTGGCATCTACTCCAACAACTGGGGAGCAGACCCTGCCCCTGACAGAGCTGTGACAACCAAAGAGCAAAGAGGAGGCCACGCTCAACATCCAGTGCAGGCTCTGGTCATCACGGTAACAATCATACCCCTTATTAAGGGGATAACGGCTAACACACACTAAAGAAAAATGTGGCAGACATCCATAATAAAAACAGCCCTTGCACAAAAATATTACACTCACGAAGGCTACACAGGGAAACACAAAAAACAGCCCTTCAAGACCACAGCAGATAACTATTTCTCCTTAATTCAGAGTCAGAGAAATAGAAGTAAAATGAAGCAGAGGAAACACTCCCAATTAAAAGACCAAGCGAATTCCCCTGAAAGAACAATGAAACAGACATCTGCAGTCTAGCAGATCCCGAGTCCAAAAAGGAGGTAATGAAAATACTGACGTAATTAAGCAAGTCTACCAACAGAAATGCAGATTACTGTAAAAAGGAACTAAAAACTATAAAAAGGAGGCAATTAAATTAGAAAACTCATTTGCCAAAACAAAAGCTGAGCTCCAGGCAATCAATAGCAAACTGGATAATGCAAAAGAATTAATAAGTGATCTGGAAGATAGAATAATGGAATCACCCAATCAGAACAGCAAACAGAAACACAAATGAAAAAAAAAAAAAAGGAAAGCAATAAACGAGACCTATGGGATAATATAAAGTATCCAGATCTATGCATAATAGGGATCCCAGAAGGAAAACAAAGAGAAAAGAGGATCAAAAATTTATTTGAAGAAATCATGGCTGATAACTTCCCAAATATAAAGAAGGAAACAGATACCCAGGTACAGGAAGCACAGACGGTCCCAAACAAGATGAACCCAAACAGACCTACACCAAGACATATTATAATTAAAATGGCAAAAGTTAAAAGAAATAAAGAGGATTCTAAAGGCAGCAAGAGAAAAAACAAAGCGTTAATTACACGGGAAACCCCATAAGGCTATCAGCTGATTTCTCTACAGAAACAATGAAGACCAGAAGGGAGTGGCAAGATATATTCAAAGTCTTGAAAGGGAAGAAGCTGCAACCCAGGATACTCTACCCAGCAAGATTATCACTTAGAATAGAAGGAGAGATAAAGAATTTCTCAGACAAGCAAAAACTAAAAGAATACAGCAATATTAAACCTATCCTAATAGGAGTATTGAAAGGTCTTCTCTAAATAGAAAAGAAGCAAGAATCTAGAGGAAAGAGAAATATCTCAATTGGAAAGTAAATCACTTAAGCCAGTGTACAGATTAAAAAAATAAAGTTTTGTGAAAGCGATGATAACTACAATGAACATCAAAACAATAAACATGAAGATGTAAAAGAGGACATCAAAATCATAAAATGTGGGGGAGGAGAGTATGAAAAATATACAACAGATTCACAAAAACCAAAAAGAACAGAACAAAAGCATAAAACAAAAGAAAACCATCGGGGCTTCCCTGGTGGTGCAGTGGTTGAGAATCTGCCTGCCAATGCAGGGGACACGGGTTCAAGCCCTGGTCTGGGAGGATCCCACATGCTGCGGAGCAACTGGGCCCGTAAGCCACAACTACTGAGCCTGCGCGTCTGGAGCCTGTGCTCCACAACAAGAGAGGCCACGATAGTGAGAGGCCCGCGCACCGCGATGAAGAATGGGCCCCGCTTGCTGCAACTAGAGAAAGCCCTCGCACAGAAACGAAGAACCAACACAGCCAAAAATAAATAAATTAATTAATAAATTAAAAAAAAAAGAAAACCATCAAACTACAAAATGAAAAACAAAAAGGAACAAAGAAGAAATACAAAATCAACTGGAAAACAAGATTTAAAATGGCAATAAATACATATCTATCAGTAATTACCTAAAATGTCAATGGACTAAATTCTCTAATAAAAAGACATAGAGGAGGTTCAGAGGGAAATGTGGTTGCAAGAGAGTGGTCAGAGAGATAGAATATTGCTAGCTTTGAAGATAGAGGCAGGGGACCACAAACCAAGGAATGTGGATGACTTCTATGAGCTGAAAGAGGCAAAGAAATGGATTCTCCACTGAGCCTCCAAAGAGAAATGCAGCTCTGACCATACTTAGATTTTATCCTGGTGAGACCTGTGTGGGACTTCTAACCTACAGAACTGTAAGGAAGGTGGATAATAGAATTGAAAATCCAAGGACCTATTGGCCATCTCATTCTTAAGATGGATGGGAGAGGATTAACCAAGATGGCGGAGTAGAGGAACGTGCTCTCACTCCCTCTTGCGAGAGCACCAGAATCACAACTGGCTTCTGGACAATCATCGACAGGAAGACCCTGGACTTCACCAAGGAGGATACCCCACGTCCAAGGACAGAGGAGAAGCCACAGTGAGACGGTAGGAGGGGCGCAATCAGAGTAAAATCAAATCCCATAACTGCTGGGTGGGTGACTCACAGACTGGCAAACACTTATACCACAGAAGTCCACCCACTGGAGTGAAGCTTCTGAGCCCCACGTCAGGCTTCCCAACCTGGGGGTCTGGCAATGGGAGGAGGAATTCCTAGAGAATCAGACTTTGAAGCCTAGTTGGAATTGATTGCAGGACTTTGACAGGACTGGGGGAAACAGAGACCCCACGCTTGGAGGGCACACACAAAGTAATGTGTGCATCGGGACCCAGGGGAAGGAGCAGTGACCCTGGGGGAGACTGAACCAGACCTACCTGCTGGTGTTGGGGGGTCCCCTGCAGAGGCAAGTGGTGGCTCTGTTTCACTGTGGGGACAAGGACACTGGCAGCGGAGGTTCTGGGAAGTATTCCTTGGCGTGAGCCCTCCCACAGTCTGCCATTAACCCCACCAAAGAGCCCAGGTAGGCTCCAGTGTTGGGTTGCCTCAGGCAAAACAACCAACAGGGAGGGAACCCAGCCCCACCCATCAACAGTCAAGTGGATTAAAGTTTTACTGAGCTCTGACCGCCACAGCAACAGTCAGCTCTACCCACCACCAGAGCCTCCCATCAAGCCTCTTAGATAGCCTCAACCACCAGAGGGCAGACAGCAGAAGCAAGAAAAACTACAATCCTGCAGCCTGTGGACCAAAAACCACAGTTACAGAAAGACAGACAAGATGAAAAGGCAGAGGACTATGTACCAGATGAAGGAACAAGAAAAAACCCCAGAAAAACAACTAAATGAAGTGGTGATAGGCAACCTTCCAGAAAAAGAATTCAGAATAATGATAGTGAAGATGATCCAGGACCTCGGAATAAGAATGGAGGCAAAGATTGAGAAGATGCAAGAAATGATTAACAAAAACCTAGAAGAATTAAAGAACAGACAAACAGAGATGACCAATACAATAACTGAAATGAAAACTACACTAGAAGGAATCAATAGCAGAATAACGGAGGCAGAAGAACGGATAAGTGACGTGGAAGACAGAATGGTGGAATTCACTGCTGCAGAGCAGAATAAAGAAAAAAGAATGAAAAGAAATGAAGACAGCCTAAGAAACCTCTGGGACAACATTAAACGCAACAACATTCGCATTATAGGGGTCCCAGAAGAAGAGACAGAGAAAGGACCAGAGAAAATATCTGAAGAGATTATAGTCGAAAACTTTCCTAACATGGGAAAGGAAATAGCCACTCAAGTCCAGGAAGCACAGAGAGTCCAATACAGGATAAACCCAAGGAGAAACACGCCGAGACACATAGTAATCAAAGTGGCAAAAATTAAAGACAAAGAAAAATTATTGAAAGCAGCAAGGGAAAAACGACAAATAACATACAAGGGAACTCCCATAAGGTTAACAGCTGATTTCTCAGCAGAAACTCTGCAAGCCAGAAGGGAGTGGCATGATATACCTAAAGTGATGAAAGGGAAGAACCTACAACCAAGATTACTCCACACAGCAAGGATCTCATTTAGATTTGATGGAAAAATCAAAAGCTTCACAGACAAGCAAAAGCTAAGAGAATTCAGCACCACCAAACCAGCTCTACAACAAATGCTAAAGGAACTGCTCTAAGTGGGAAACACAAGAGAAGAAAAGGACCTACAAAAACAAACCCAAAACAATTAAGAAAATGGTCATAGGAACATACATATCGATAATTACCTTAAACGTGAATGGATTAAATGCCCCAACCAAAAGACATAGACTGGCTGAATGGATACAAAAACAAGACCCATATATATGCTGTCTACAAGAGACCCACTTTAGACCTAGGGACACATACAGACTGAAAGTGAGGGGATGGAAAAAGATATTCCATGCAAATGGAAATCAAAAGTAAGCTGGAGTAGCTATACTCATATCAGATAAAATAGACTTTAAAATAAAGAATGTTACAAGAGACAAGGAAGGACACTACATAATGATCCAGGGATCAATCCAAGAAGAAGATATAACAATTATAAATATATATGCACCCAACATAGGAGCACCTCAATACATAACACAACTGCTAACAGCTATAAAAGAGGAAATCGACAGTAACACAATAATAGTGGGGGACTTTAACACCTCACTTACACCAATGGACAGATCATCCAAAATGAAAATAAATAAGGGAAAAGAAGCTTTAAATGACACAATAGACCAGATAGATTTAATTGATATATATAGGACATTCCATCCAAAAACAGCAGATTACACGGTCTTCTCAAGTGCGCACGGAACATTCTCCAGGATAGATCACATCTTGGGTCACAAATCAAGCCTCAGTAAATTTAAGAAAACTGAAATCATATTAAGCATCTTTTCTGACCACAATGCTATGAGATTAGAAATGAATTACAGGGAAAAAAATGTAAAAACGACAAACACATGGAGGCTAAACAATACGTTACTAAATAACCAAGAGATCACTGAAGAAATCAAAGAGGAAATCAAAAAATACCTAGAGACAAATGACAATGAAAACACGACGACCCAAAACCTATGGGATGCAGCAAAAGCAGTTCTAAGAGGGAAGTTTATAGCTATACAAGCCTACCTAAAGAAACAAGAAAAATCTCAAGTAAACAATCTAAACTTACACCTAAAGAAACTAGAGAAAGAAGAACAAACAAAACCCAAAGTTAGCAGAAGAAAAGAAACCATAAAGATCAGAGCAGAAATAAATGAAATAGAAACAAAGAAAACAATGGCAAAGATCAATAAAACTAAAAGCTGGTTCTTTGAGAAGATAAACCATTAGCCAGACTCATCAAGAAAAAGAGGGAGAGGACTCAAATCAATAAAATTAGAAATGAAAAAGAAGACGTTACAACAGACACCGCAGAAACACAAAGCATCCTAAGAGACTACTACAAGCAACACTATGTCAATAAAATGGACAACCTGGAAGAAATGGACAAATTCTTAGAAAGGTATAACCTTCCAAGACTGAACCAGGAAGAACTAGAAAATATGAACAGACCAATCACAAGTAATGAAATTGAAATTGTGATTAAAAATCTTCCAACAAACAGAAGTCCAGGACCAGATGGCTTCACAGGTGAATTCTATCAAACATTTAGAGAAGAGCTAACACCCATCCTTCTCAAACTCTTCCAAAAAATTGCAGAGGAAGGAACACTTCCAAACTCATTCTATGAGGCCACCATCATCCTGATACCAAAATCAGACAAAGATACTACAAATAAAGAAAATTACAGACCAATATCACTGATGAATATAGATGCAAAAATCCTCAACAAAATACTAGCAAACAGAATCCAACAACACATTAAAAGGATCATACACCATGATCAAGTGGAATTTAACCCAGGGATGCAAGGATTCTTCAATATACGCAAATCAATCAACACGATACACCATATTAACAAACTAAAGAATAAAAACCATACGATCACCTCAATAGATGCAGAAAAAGCTTTTGAAAAAATTCAACACCCATTTATGGTAAAAATTCTCCAGAAAGTGGGCACAGAGGGAACCTACATTAACATAATAAAGGCCATATATGACAAACCCACAGCAAACATCATTCGCAATGCTGAAAAACTGGAAGCATTTCCTCTAAGATCAGGAACGAGACAAGGATGTCCACTCTCACCACTATTATTCAACATAGTTCTGGAAGTCCTAGCCACGGCAATCAGAGAAGAAAAAGAAATAAAAGGAATACAAATTGGAAAAGAAGAAGTAAAACTGTCACTGTTTGCGGATGACATGATACTATACATAGAGAATCCTAAAACTGCCACCAGAAAACTGCTAGAGCTAATTAATGAATATGGTAAAGTTGCAGGATACAAAATTAATGCACAGAAATCTCTTGCATTCCTATACACTAATGATGAAAAATCTGAAAGAGAAATTAAGGAAACACTCCCATTTACCATTGCAACAAAAAGAATAAAATACCTAGGAATAAACCTACCTAGGGAGACAAAAGACCTGTATGCAGAAAACTATAAGACACTGATGAAAGAAATTAAAGATGATACCAACAGATGGAGAGATATACCATGTTCTTGGATTGGAAGAATCAACATTGTGAAAATGACTATACGACCCAAAGCAATCTACAGATTCAATGCAATCCCTATCAAATTACCAATGGCATTTTTTACGGAGCTAGAACAAATCATCTTAAAATTTGTATGGAGACACAAAAGACCCTGAATAGCCAAAGCAGTCTTGAGGGAAAAAAATGGAGCTGGAGGAATCAGACTCCCTGACTTCAGACTATACTACAAAGCTACAGTAATCAAGACAATATGGTACCGGCACAAAAACAGAAACATAGATCAATGGAACAAGATAGAAAGCCCAGAGATTAACCCACGCACCTATGGTCAACTAATCTATGACAAAGAAGGCAAAGATATACAACGAAGAAAAGACAGTCTCTTCAATAAGTGGTGCTGGGAAAACTGGACAGCTACATGTAAAAGAATGAAATTAGAATACTCCCTAACACCATACCCAAAAATAAACTCAAAATGGATTAGAGACCTAAATATAAGACTGGACACTATAAAACTCTTAGAGGAAAACATAGGAAGAACACTCTTTGACATAAATCACAGCAAGATCTTTTTTGATCCACCTCCTAGAGTAATGGAAATAAAAACAAAAATAAACAAGTGGGACCTAATGAAACTTCAAAGCTTTTCCACAGCAAAGGAAACCATAAACAAGACGAAAAGACAACCCTCAGAAGGGGAGAAAATATTTGCAAATGAATCAATGGACAAAGGATTAATCTCCAAAATATATAAACAGCTCATTCAGCTCAATATTAAAGAAACAAACACCCCAATCCAAAAATGGGCAGAAGACCTAAATAGACATTTCTCCAAAGAAGACATACAGACGGCCACGAAGCACATGAAAAGATGCTCAACATCACTACTTATTAGAGAAATGCAAATCAAAACTACAATGAGGTATCACCTCACTCCTGTTAGAATGGGCATCATCAGAAAATCTACAAACAACAAATGCTGGAGAGGGTGTGGAGAAAAGGGAACCCTCTTGCACTGTTGGTGGGAATGTAAATTGATACAGCCACTATGGAGAACAATATGGAGGTTCCTTAAAAAACTAAAAATAGAATTACCATATGACCCAGCAGTCCCACTACTGGGCATATACCCAGAGAAAACCGTAATTCAAAAAGACACATGCACCCGAATGTTCATTGCAGCACTATTTACAATAGCCAGGTCATGGAAGCAACCTAAATGCCCATCAACAGACGAATGGATAAAGAAGATGTGGTATATATATACAATGGAATATTACTCAGCCATAAAAAGGAACGAAATTGAGTCATTTGTTGAGACGTGGATGGATCTAGAGACTGTCATACAGAGTGAAGTAAGTCAGAAAGAGAAAAACAAATATTGTATATTAATGCATGTATGTGGAACCTAGAAAAATGGTAGAGATGAGCCGGTTTGCAGGGCAGAAGTTGAGACACAGATGTAGAGCACGGACATATGGACACCAAGGGGGGAAAACTGCGGTGGGGTGGGGATGGTGGTGTGCTGAATTGGGCGATTGGGATTGACATGTATACACTGATGTGTATAAAATTGATGCCTAATAAGAACCTGCAGTATAAAAAAACAAACAAAACAACTAATACTAAACTTTCATTGGGTTATTTGTATGGAAATATGTTAATATAAATGTTTCAGACATTACATGAAATTTCAAAAAAAAAAAAAAAGACAGAGTGGAAGATTGAATAAAAAAACAGGAGCTTACAATATGCTGCCTACAAGGAACCCACTTTAGGGTGAAGGACACACATAGATTGAAAGTGATGAGATGGAAAAAGATACTTCATGCAAACAGAAATGACAAGAAAGTGGGTCTAGCAATACTCCTATCAGACAAAACAGACTCTAAAACTCATGTAATAAAGATAAAAAAGGACACTCTATAATGATAAAAGGGTCAATACAAAAAGAGGCTATTACACTTGTTAACATAACACTTGTTAACATATGCAATATAGGAGCACCTAAATACAAAAGGCAAATGGTAACAGACATAAAGGGAGAAATTGACAGGAATACAATAGTAAGAGACTTTAACACCTCACTCACACCAATGGACAGATCTTCCAGATATAAAAATCAGTAAGGTAACAGAGATCCTAAATGATACAATAGAACAGTTAGACTTAATTGATATTTTCAGGACATTACATCCAAAAATACCAGAATACACATTATTTTTAACTGCACATGGAATAATCTCTAGGACGAACCACATACTAGGACAAAAAACAAGCCTGAACAAATTTAAGAGGATAGAAATTATTTCAAGCATCTTTTCTGACCACAAAGGCGTGAAACTAGAAATCAACCACAAAAAGAGAAATGAGAAAAAAATGATTACATGGAGACTAAAAAACATGCTACAAAAACCAATGGGTCGATGATGCAATCAAAGAGGAAATCAGAAGATACCTTGAAACATATGACATAAAAACACAACCATACAAAATCTATGGCATGCAGCAAAAGAAGTTCTTATAAGGAAGGAATAATAAAGATGAGAGAGAAAATACATAAAATATAGATTAAAAAAACAATAGAAAAGAGCTGGTTCTTTGAAATGGTAAACAAAATAAACAAACTTCTCTTCAGGCTCATCAAGAACAGAGGACCCAAATAACAAAATAAGAAATGAAAGAGGAGAAATAACAACCAGTACCACAGAAATTTAAAAAAACATAAGTCAATACTATGAACAACTATATGCCAACAAATTCAACAACCTGGAAAAAATGTACAATTTTCTAGAAACATACAACCCACCAAAACTGAGTGAAGAAGAAAGAAAATTTGAACAGACCATTCACTAGAAGTGAAATACAATATGCAATGAAAAAACTCCCTGCAAACCGAAGTCAGGACCAGATGGCTTCACTGGGGAATTCTACCAAACATACAAAGAAGAACTTACAAAAACCCTCCCCAAACTCTTCCACCAAAAGATTGAAAAGGGAACACTCCCAAAGGCATTCTAGAAAGCCACCATCACCCTGATACCAAAACCAAAAACAATACCAAAAAAGAAAATTAAAGGCCAATATCTTTGATGAATATAAATGCAAAAATTCTCAACAAAGTATTAGCAAACCAAATCCAACAACACATAAAAACAAGATCATACACCACAATCAAGTTGGATTCATCCCAGGGTCACAAAGATGGTTCAACATACAAATATCAATCAGTGTGATACACCACGTCCACAAAAGGAAAGACAAAAAACACATGATCATCTCAATAGATGCAGGAAAAGCATCTGATAAAATTCAATGTCCATTCATGATAAAAACTCTTACCAAAGCAGGTAAAGAGGGAACATACCACAACATAATAAAAGCTGTTTTGACAAACCCCCAGCCAAAATAATACTCAATGGTGAAAAGCTGAAAGCCTTCCTGCTAAAATCTGGAACAAGACAAGGGTGCCCACTCTCACCACTTCTATTCAACATAGGATTGGAAGTCCGAGCCACAGCAATGGACAAGAAAAAGGAATAAAAGGTATCAAAATTGGAAAAGAGGTAAAATTGTCATTACATGCAGATGACATGACACTAAATATAGAAAATCCTATAGACTCCACACAAAAACTATTAGAACTGATAAATTCAGCAAGGTAATGATACAAGATTAACATACAGAAATCTGTTGTATTTCTTTACACTAACAATGAAATATCAGAAAGTTAAAAAAAGAAAAAATCCCTTTTAAAACCATATCACACACACACAAAGTATTTAGGAATAAACTTGACCAAGGAGGTGAAAGATTTATATGCTGAGAATGCTAGAAAATTGTTAAAGGAAACTGAAGAATGATTCAAAGAAATGAAATCATGCTCTTGATTGGAAGAATTAATATTGTTAAAACGGCCATACTTACTTAATAACGAAGTGATTACTGAAGAAATCAAAGGGGAAATCAAAAAATACCTAGAAACAAATGACAATGGAGATACGACGACCCAAAACCTATGGGACGCAGCAAAAGCAGTGCTAAGAGGGAAGTTTATAGCAATACAAGCCTATCTCAAGAAACAGGAAACATCTCGAATAAACAACCTAACCTTGCACCTAAAGCAATTAGAGAAAGAAGAACAAAAAAACCCCAAAGCCAGCAGAAGGAAAGAAATTATAAAGATCAGGTCAGAAATAAATGAAAAAGAAATGAAGGAAACAATAGCAAAAATCAATGAAACTAAAAGCTGGTTCTTTGAGAAGATAAACAAAATTGATAAACCATTAGCCAGACTCATCAAGAGAAAAAGGGAGAAGACTCAGATCAATAGAATTAGAAATGAAAAAGGAGAAGTAACCACTGACACTGCAGAAATACAAAAGATCATGAGAGATTACTACAAGCAACTCTATGCCAATAAAATGGACAACCTGGAAGAAATGGACAGATTCTTAGAAATGCACAAACTGCCGAGACTGAACCAGGAAGAAATAGAAAATATGAACAGACCAATCACAAGCACTGAAATTGAAACTGTGATTAAAAACCTTCCAACAAACAAAAGCCCAGGACCAGATGGCTTCACAGGTGAATTCTATCAAACATTTAGAGAAGAGCTAACACCTATCCTTCTCAAACTCTTCCAAAATACTGCAGAGGGAGGAACACTCCCAAACTCATTCTATGAGGCCACCATCACCCTGATACCAAAACCAGACAAAGATGTCACAAAGAAAGAAAACTACAGGCCAATATCACTGATGAACATAGATGCAAAAATCCTCAACAAAATACTAGCAAACAGAATCCAACAGCACATTAAAAGGATCATACACCATGATCAAGTGGGGTTTATCCCAGGAATGCAAGGATTCTTCAATATACGCAAATCAATCAATGTGATACATCATATTAACAAATTGAAGGAGAAAAACCATATGATCATCTCAATAGATGCAGAGAAAGGTTTCGACAAAATTCAACACCCATTTATGATAAAAGCCCTGCAGAAAGTAGGCATAGAGGGAACTTTCCTCAACATAATAAAGGCCATATATGACAAACCCACAGCCAACATTGTCCTCAATGGTGAAAAACTGAAACCATTTCCACTAAGATCAGGAACAAGACAAGGTTGCCCACTCTCACCACTATTATTCAACATAGTTTTGGAAGTGTTAGCCACAGCAATCAGAGAAGACAAAGAAATAAAAGGAATCCAAATCGGAAAAGAAGAAGTAAAGCTGTCACTATTTGCAGATGACATGATACTATACATAGAGAATCCTAAAGATGCTACCAGAAAACTCCTAGAGCTAATCAATGAATTTGGTAAAGTAGCAGGATACAAAATTAATGCACAGAAATCTCTTGCATTTCTATACACTAATGACGAAAAATCTGAAAGTGAAATTAAGAAAACACTCCCATTTACCATTGCAACAAAAAGAATAAAATATCTAGGAATAAACCTACCTAAGGAGACAAAAGACCTGTATGCAGAAAATTATAAGACACTGATGAAAGAAATTAAAGATGATACAAATAGATGGAGAGATATACCATGTTCCTGGATTGGAAGAATCAACATTGTGAAAATGACTCTACTACCCAAAGCAATCTACAGATTCAATGCAATCCCTATCAAACTACCACTGGCATTTTTCACAGAACTAAAACAAAAAATTTCACAATTTGTATGGAAACACAAAAGACCCCGAATAGCCAAAGCAATCTTGAGAACGAAAAATGGAGCTGGAGGAATCAGGCTCCCTGACTTCAGACTATATTACAAAGCTTCAGTAATCAAGACAGTTTGGTACTGGCACAAAAACAGAAATATAGATCAATGGAACAGGATAGAAAGCCCACAGATAAACCCACACACATATGGTCACCTTATCTTCGATAAAGGAGGCAAGCATATACAGTGGAGAAAAGACAGCCTCTTCAATAAGTGGTGCTGGGAAAATTGGACAGGTACATGTAAAAGTATGAAATTAGAACACTCCCTGACACCATGCACAAAAATAAACTCAAAATGGATTAAAGACCTAAGTGTAAGGGCAGACACTATCAAACTCTTAGAGGAAAACATAGGCAGAACACTATGACATACATCACAGCAAGATTCTTTTTGACCCAGCTCCCAGAGAAATGGAAATAAGAACACAAATAAACAAATGGGACCTAATGAAACTTAAAAGCTTTTGCACAGCAAAGGAAACCATAAACAAGACCAAAAGACAACCATCAGAATGGGAGAAAATATTTGCAAATGAAGCAACTGACAAAGGATTAATCTCCAAGATTTACAAGCAGCTCATGCAGCTTAATAACAAAAAAACGAACAACCCAATCCAAAAATGGGCAGAAGACCTAAATAGACATTTCTCCAAAGAAGATATACAGATGGCCTACAGACACATGAAAGAATGCTCAACATCATTAATCATTAGAGAAATGCAAATCAAAACTACAATGAGATATCATCTCACACCGGTCAGAATGGCCATCATCAAAAAATCTAGAAACAATAAATGCTGGAGAGGGTGTGGAGGAAAGGGAACACTCTTGCACTGTTGGTGGGAATGTAAATTGATACAGCCACTATGGAGAACAGTATGGAGGTTCCTTAAAACACTACAAATAAAACTACCATACGACCCAGCAATCCCAGTACTGGGCATATACCCTGAGAAAACCATAGGTCAAAAAGAGTCATGTACCAAAATGTTCATTGCAGCTCTATTTACAATAGCCAGGACATGGAAGCAACCTAAACGTCCATCGACAGATGAATGGATAAAGAAGATGTGGCACATATATACAATGGACTATTACTCAGCCATAAAAAGAAATGAAATGGAGGTATTTGTAATGAGGTGGATGGAGTTAGAGTCTGTCATACAGAGTGAAGTAAGTCAGAAAGAGAAAAACAAATACAGTATGCTAACACATATATACGGAATCTAAGGGGGGGAAAAAAAAAAAAAGGCCATGAAGAACCTAGTGGCAGGACGGGAATAAAGACACAGACCTAGTAGAGAATGGACTTGAGGATATGGGGAGGGGGTGGGGTGATATGTAACAGGGTAAGAGAGTGTCATGGACATATATACACTACCAAATGTAAAATAGATAACTAGTGGGAAGCAGCCGCATAGCACAGGGAGATCAGCTCGGTGCTTTGTGACCACCTAGAGGGGTGGGATGGGGAGGGTGGGAGGGAGGGAGATGCAAGAGGGAAGAGAAATGGGAACATATTGTATATGTATAACTGATTCACTTTGTTATAAAGCAGAAGCTAACACACCATTGTAAGGCAATTATACTTCAATAAAGATGTTTAAAAAAAAAAAAACAAAAAAAACGGCCATACTACCCAAAGCAATCTACAGATTTAATGCAATCCCTATCAAGTTACTCATGACATTTTTTACAGAACTAAAACAAATAGTCCTAATATTTATATGGAACCTTAAAAAGACCAGAATTACCAAAGCAATCCTGAGGAAAAATAACAAGGCTGGAGGCATAACCCTCTCAGACTTCAGAGAATACTACAAAGCTACAGTAATCAAAACAGTGTTGTACTGGCCCCCAAACAGACATATGGATCAATGGAACAGAATAGAGAGTCCAGAAATAAACCAACATACCTACAGTCAGTCAATCTTTGACAAAGGAGGCAAGAATATACAATGGAGAAAAGACACTCTCTTCAGCAACTGGTGCTGGGAAAGCTGGACAGCTGCATGTAAATCAATGAAGTGAGAACACACCCTCATGCCATACATAAAAATAAACTCAAAATGGTAAAGACTTAAATATAAGATGCGACAGCATAAAACTCCTAGAAGAGAACATAGGCAAAACATTCTGACATAAATTGTACCAATGTTTTCTTATGTCAGTCTCGCAAGGCAATAGAAATAAAGGCAAAAATAAACAAATGGGACCTAATCAAACATAAGCTTTTGCACAGGAAAGGAAACCATATAAAGAAAAGACAACCTACGGAATGGGAGAAAATATTTGCAAACGATTCAATCGACAAGGGATTAACTTCCAAAATATACAAATAGTTCATACAACTCTATAACAAGAAAACAACCCAATCAATAACTGGGCAGAAGACCTAAGTAAACATTTCTCCAAAGAAGACATACAGATGGCCAAGAGGCACATGGAAAGATGCTCAACATCACTAATTATTAGAGAAATGAAAATCAAACCTACAATGAGGTACCCCTCACACCAGTCAGAATGGCCATCATTAAAACGTCTACAAATAACAAATCCCAGAGAGGGTGTGGAGAAAAAGGGAACCCTCCTACACTGTTGGTTGGAATGTAAATTGGTGCAGCCACTATGAAAACAGTATGGAGGTTCCTTAAGAAAACTAAAAATAGAGTTGTCGTATGACCTAGGAATCCCACTCCAGGGCATATATCCAGAGAAAACTATAATTCAAAAAGATACCTGCACCCCAATGTCCACAGCAGCACAATTTACAATTGCTGAGACATGGAAGCAACCTAAATGTCCACTGACAGATGAATGGATAAAGAAGATGTGGTGTATATACAAAATGGTATAGGGACTTCCCTGGTGGCAAGCCACAACTACTGAAGCCCACGCGCCTAGAGCCCGTGCTCTGCAACGAGAAGCCACCACAATGAGAAGCCTGCACACAGCAACGAAGAGTAGCCCCCACTCGCCACAACTAGCAAAAAAGCCTGTGCGCAGCAGCAAAGACCCAATGCAGCCAAAAATAAATAATTAATTAATTTAAAAAAGAAAGAAAAGTTTAAAAAAATGGACTGACTACCCTTCAGTCATGAAAAAGAATGAAAGTATGCCATGCAGCAACATGGATGGACCTAGAGATTATCATACTAAATGAAGTAAATCACAAAGAGAAAGACAAATACCATATGATATCATTTATATGTGGAATCTAAAATATGACACAAATGAACTTATTACGAAAAAGAAACAGACTCACAGACATAGAAAATGTAAGAACTTATGGTTACCAAAGGGGAACGGGGTTGGGAGAGGGATAAATTAGGAGTTTGGGATTAGCAGATACAAACTACTATATATAAAATGGATAAACAACAAGGTCCTACTGTATAGCACAGGGAACTATATTCAGTATCCTATAATAAACCATAATGAAAAAGAATACATGTACATATATGTGTAACTGAATCACTTTGCTGTACACCAGAAACTAACACAACACTGTAAATCAACTATACTTCAATTAAAAAACATAAAATTTAAAAGTCTGTTAAGTTTTTTAAACAGTTAGGTAAATACTTTTAATAAAGTATTTACTTTATAAGCAATAATAATTATACCTCAACGTCTTTGAAGATCAGATTTAACTATAATAAACTAAATGTTTTATTCCCACAGGAAATGTCCAAGTATTATACTGAAAAAGGTTATCTGTCTATACATTCTACTCCATCTATGTCATTTGTGCAAAGATGAAGGGATCTATATCTATCACATGCCTCTCCCATATATAATGAAGAAATCAAATTATCTTTTAATGGACCTAGATTTCATCCAAGATCTACTACAAGCTACCTGATTTCTGGTGAGTCATTTAACTTCAATAATTTGATTTTCTCATATATCTTCACTTTAATCTGTATAGGATAAAAATGATTATATATTCATAATGGCATTTGATTTTAAGAGACTGGACTAAGAAAACTGCACTGGCAACTTGCCTGACAGGAAAAGCAACTTGCTACAACTCACCTATTGCTCTCAATAAGATAAAAGAACAATAGAACAAAATACTCTCTCACAGATAGCCAAGTCAAAGAGCACTAAAGAAAATACATTATAAGTCCCAAAAGCTTCACTACAGCAGAGCCACAGGAGCTGTAAGGCTATGAGGCCTTATATATGAGGCCCTGTCTATAAGCTAGGGACTCAAAGAAATGTTTCATGTGTCTATATTTTTAAAAATTTCCTCCAAAACAACTTTTAATCAGTTTTCCTCAATAAACACAACACAAACTCTCCTTCATTCATAATTAACAAGTCATTAGAAACGTACATGTTTAGTCTGTACACTACCATGGAGTTTAAACTTTCATTATAATAGTGGTTTAAGAACTTACAGCATCTGCTTTACAAATGGTGTTGGCTACATGTCGACATAGCATCTTTAGCCAGTTTTCTTTTGGAAGTTCCTCTGATGTCATCTGGAAACTGAGCAGCACATTTGCCTGCTCTGTAGGTGGCCTCACAAGCAAGGCAAAAGCATTATGGCAATCTAGGGTTCCAGAATAATCACAAACATTAAATGTTACTCCTTGGAAAATGACAGACTTAACACAAGTTAAGTTCCCTCAGAGCAATGAAATTCCAAAAAATTATCTCTTCTCTACCTTTTCTGTCCCCTCTGTTTTTAACCGGACAAAGAATAGCATCATACTAAGTTGAAACACTGGAAAGAATGATAATAGTATGTACCATGTGAGGAACAAACAATGATATTGTTAAGTAAGCAGTATTTTCCATGACATTTAATATTTTCTTTGATGGAGTTTTTAAAAATTAAATTATATCATTTCTTAGAATTCTAGAATTTAAGTTTTAAATTAAAGTGACACTGTAAGAATAATTCAATAATTCAACCTATTTAAATCAAGTTCAAAGAAATAAAATACTCAAACATTAAAATTGTTAAAAAATGTTTTATGATCAAGATGCTAAAACAGAACCTATTTTAAACAATGAAGTCTTCCATAATTATAATCCAAAAATATAGAGATCATTTAAGTGAATGCTCTATGAATGCTTTAATAAATCCAGAATTTGACAACTGAGTAAAGATAGCAATATAAGTTGCCATTCAAGTTTTTTTTTATTGTTTCTCATAAATTAAAAGTTTTCCATCATTTGAGGATGGGATCAGTAATGGAACCAGTTTACACTGTAAAAATATATGCCTAAACAAGCAAAATATTGCCAGGCACACACATCACTAGGTACTATTTTAAAAAATGATACTGCGTCAGTAGGTATAAACTTTTCCCAATTTCAGGCCTTCAAAGAATCCTCTCTAACACTCCCAAAGTATAGAGTAAAAGCTTTCCTTAATACACATTTGAGCCCATGTTGAGTCTACCATAGTTACTTTGGGTGTACTTACTCATGCACATCTATTCCTGGTCATATCCTAAGTGTATCCCTAACAATACAGCCATTGGCAACAGGGAAGGTTACAAGCTGTGGGGCACAGGTAATAGACTACAATTGCCTTTGGATTCTGAAGGAATAAAAATAAGTTTTGGTGTGGGAATGGGCACTATTTTGACATGTAACCATTTAAAAGCTCTCTGTCCCTTAAGAGATGAAGATATCCTTCAGATTGAGATAGTATTTTCATTTGAAAAAAATTAAAAATCTCCCAGTTCCTAGAGATGTAGTTGAAGTATAAGAACAATTACTTTGCCAGAACTAACCAACAATATTTAAAGATAATTTACCAGTTTAAAAAATATATATAAGGGAATCAAACTTTCAATGAATATAAACTATTTTTATCTAGCCAATAGTTTATCCAACGACCATACCTTCTGTCTCTCGTATGTCCAGCACCTTCTTAATCTGAGAAAGAGGCATTAGATGAATATGCTTAAGAGAAGCTGGGGGTCGGGTCTGGCCATGAGGACTCCTAAAAGTGCCAATAACCTTGTGTCGTTTTCTTGCTATCTGATTATAGAAAAAAAAAAAGAGTCACCATCAGTAACATAAAAACAAACACCAAATGCTTAAAAATAAAATGGCACTAATCACATAAATCTATATGCAGCTTATTTAACTACCAGTCATTCCAAAATTACTATCTGATAAGAAGCATAGTTACTATGTGACAAATTCATACATGTAACTATGTAGCAGAAATGCTCACGTTTATATGAGAAGAGCTCAAAAGTCAGGAAAACAGGATACATGGAAAAGATCCCAGAGGTGTGAAAGAACTTAGAAGCATGGTGAGAAGTAACAGCATCAAAGGATGAAGGAACCTTCAGTAAAAGGCCTTGAATTCGGAAAGGGGAATCATTGCTCTGGGACTGCTGCCTTGGGTTCAAAAGATAATTGATTTCAGTGTAAGAGCAGAATACACAATTATCTCAGATGCTGTGCAAGGCACTGAGGATAAAGGAGTGAATAATACAGAAATGGTTCTGGCCCTCATGATACCTACATACTACTGAAAAATAGGAAAATTAAAGTAACTAAATAATACATTAAAAATTGATACAAATTATAAAGTCAAGGTGCTATGTTAAGATATAACTTTACCTAAACTGGGAACTCATGCAAAGGAAGACATAGGTAAAGTAATGCTGGAGAAGACAGGAGCAAAACCAGAAAGGACCCTGGGACTCATTACGTATTTGAGTTCTGTGAATTTTATAAGGTCTTTAAATTTATTGTTTTCATTTCCATGAAATCCTAGTATATTATTTTGCCTTTTTAAAAGAATATTTCTTTGGGGGTTATAATCATCAACTGAAAGACATTAACACAAAATGATTTAGATTAAGCTACTTAATGAATTGAGATTGACTGGTCATCATCATGAATATGACAAAGTAAGGCTGAAAAATGTACTGTTGATAGCTTGTGTTGGCTAATGAGAAAAGATCAAAAGGCAGTCAGTATCATATTCACATTGATGCAGAAATATGACACAGATCTATGATACATATCAAATATTAAAAGCCCATTTTCATTAATATATGAAAAAAGCAGATTCTTTAAATAATTATTTCCACTGTACTATTTGAATATACTTTTAATTTAGTTAAGCAAAATAAATAATTTTAAGGTTCATTTTTAAAAAGGAAAGACAATGACAAGTGCTAATATTGATGATACAAATGCTAGTCCATCAAGGTAAAAACTCAAAGTACAGATACATCACCTGTCATGTTTAAGTGAAGTCAGTTTAGATCTTATCTATTTTAAATGCTTCTAACTTTTACCATTCTCTTCATTCCAAATTTGCTCAAAGTTTTGTTTTTTTTTAAACAAACAAGCTAAAGAATAAGAGTTTATAAATCTAAAAGTCCAAATTATAAATCTGGAGTCCAAATTTAATGTTAGCAATAGAAATGTTACAGTTAATGTGATTCTGACATGCAGACTAACAGAGAGTAGAACAAAAAGTCACTGAATTCAGGAAGATGAAGGAAGTGAGAAGCCAGGGTATCAGACAACAGACTTGGAGGCTACAAGGAATGACCAATGGCAGGAATTAAAATGGAAGGTAAGTCAATGAGCCAGTTGTAGAAGACTTCACAAAAATTGAAGGGGATGTAAAATAAAAAAATTTAAAGTAAGCCTCAACTATCTAAGGATTAAGAGGATAAAGACCAGAATGGATTAGCAAAGGAAGTACAGATAACCTCACCTATTAGATGAATGGAGCCAGCTAACCTATGAACAGTCAACAGGAAAAACTTACAAAAGCTTAAATGAAAGCAAATAAACAGAACTACTAAGCAGCTACATGGTACTCAGTGAACATGATACTGCAGATTCAAATAAAATATGATCAAAAATTGACTCTACCTAGCCCCTGTTCTCAGAGCAGGCTAAAGCTCTCATTATGGGGAGACAAGTAGTTCAGAATTATCTGCCTCATGATTTTTTATAACTTTCTCAGTTCAGGGTAAGGTCAATTGTGTACAGTATTTTCACTGCCTTTGCTTTTGTGTTTTGTGACAGTACTGACCAAATGAAAATACCATTTTTCACTAACCTCACAACAACAAAACTCTTTAACACAAGTAAATTTTTGGTGAGATTTTATTGCACCTGTAACTGTACTTGGCTTGTTCTCTAAGATTCCCTTGTATTTATACTTTAAAAACTAATGTGCAGGAGACCTTCAAGACGGCGGAGGAGTAAGACCCAGAGATCATCTTCCTCCCCACAAATACATCAGAAATACATCTACGTGTGGAACAACTCCTACAGAACACCTACTGAATGCTGCCAGAAGACCTCAGACTTACCAAAAGGCAAGAAACTCCCCACGTACCTGGGTAGGGCAAAAGAAAAAAGAAAAAACAGAGACAAAAGAATAAGGGACGGGACCTGCACCGGTGGGAGGGAGCTGTGAAGGAGGAAAAGTTTCCACACATTAGGAAGCCCGTTCACTGGTGGAGACAGGGGGGTGTTGGGGGGGAAGCTTCAGCGCCATGGAGGAGAGTGCAGCAACAGGGGTGCAGAGGGCAAAGCGGAGAGATTCCCACATAGAGGATTGGTGCCAACAAGCACTCACCAGCCCGAGAGGCTTGTCTGCTCACCCGCCAGGGTGGGCGGGGGCTGGGAGCTGAGGCTCGGGCTTTGGAGGTCGGATCCCAGGGAGAGGACTGGGGTTGGCTGCATGAACACAGCCCAAAGGGGCTAGTGCGCCACAGTTAGCCGGGAGGGAGTCCAGGAAAAAGTCTGGAACTGCCGAAGAGGCAAGAGATCATTGTTTTGGGGTGCATGAGGAGAGGGGATTCAGAGCACCGCCTAAGTGAGCTCCAGAGACAGGCGCAAGCCGCGGCTATCAGCACGGACACCAAAGACGGGCATGAGACGCCAAGGCTGCTGCTGCAGCCACCAAGAAGCTTGTGTGCAAGCACAGGTCACTATCCACACCTCCCCTCCCGGGAGCCTGTGCAGCCCGCCACTGCCAGGCTCCCGTGATCCAGCGACAGCTTCCCCGGGAGAACACATGGCGCACCTCAGGCTGTTGTAATGCCACGTGGGCCTCTGCCGCCGCAGTCTCGCCCCTCATTCCGTACCCCTCCCTCCCCCCGGCCTGAGTGAGCCAGAGCCCCCTAATCAGCTGCTCCTTTAACCCCATCCTGTCTGGGTGGGAACAGATGTGCTCAGGCAACCTACACGCAGAGGCGGGGCCAAATCCAAAGCTGAACCCAAGGAGCTGTGGGAACACAGAAGAGAAAGAAAATCTCTCCCAGCAGCTTCAGAAGCAGCGGACTAAATCTGCACAGTCAACTTGACGTACCCTGCATACGTGGAATACCTGAATAGACAACGAATCATCCCAAATTGAGGAGGTGGACTTTGGGAGCAACTGTACACTTGGGGTTTGCTTTCTGCATCTCATTTGTGTCTGGTCTTATGTTTATCTTAGTTTAGTATTTAGAGTTTATTATCATTGGTAGATTTGTTTATTGCTTTGGTTGCTCTCTTTTTTTTTCTTTTTTTTTTAATATATAGATTTTTTTCCCCTTTTCTCTTTTTGTGAATGTGTATGTGTATGCTTCTTTGTGGGATTTTGTCTGTATAGCATTGCTTTTACCATTTGTCCTAAGGCTCTGTCTGTCTGCTTTTCTTTTTTTTAGTATAGTTTTTGGTGCTTGTTATCATTGGTGGATTTGTTCTTTGCTTTGGGCGCTCTCTTCTTTCTTTCTTTTCTTTTTTTTAATTACTTCCTTTTTTTAAATTTTTAATAACATTTTTATTTTTTATTTTAATAACTTTATTTTATTTATTTTTCTTTTTTTCTTTATGTTTTTTTTTTTCCTCCCTTTTCTTCTGAGCCATGTGGCTAACAGGGTCTTGGTGCTCCAGCCAGGTGTCAGGCCTGTGCCTCTGACGTGGGAGAGAGAGCCGAGTTCAGGACACTGGTCTACCAGAGACCTCCCGGCTCCACGTGATATCAAACGGTGAAAGCTCTCCCAGAGATCTCCATCTCAACGCTAAGACCCAGCTCCACTCAACGACCAGCAAGCTACAGGGCTGGACACCCTATGCCAAACAACTAGCAAGACAGGAACACAACCCTACCCATGAGCAGAGAGGCTGCCTAAAATCATAAGGTCACAGACACCACAAAACACACCACCGGATGTGGTCATGTCCACCAGAAAGACAAGATCCAGCCTCATCCAACAGAACACAGGCACCAGTCCCCTCCACCAGGAAGCCTACACAACCCACTGAACCAACCTTAGCTACTGGGGGCAGACACCAAAAACAATGCGAACTACGAACCTGCAGCCTGTGAAAACGAAACCCCAAACACAGTAAGTTAAGAAAAATGAGAAGACAGAGAAACACACAGCAGATGAAGGAGCAAGGTAAAAACCCACCAGGCCAAACAAATGAAGAGGAAATAGGCAGTGTACCCGAAAAAGAATTCAGAGTAATGATAGTAAAGATGATCCAAAATCTTGGAAATAGAATGGAGGAAATACAAGAAGTGTTTAACACGGAAATAGAAGAACTAAAGAGCAAACAAACAATGATGAACAGCGCAATAAATGAAATTAAAAACTCTCTAGAAGGAATCAATAGCAGAATAACTGAGAAAGAAGAACGGATAAGTGACCTGGAAGATAACATAGTGGAAATAACTACCGCAGAGCAGAAGAAAAAAAGAATGAAAAGAACTGAGGACAGTCTCAGAGACCTCTGGGACAACATTAAACACACCAACATTCAAATTATAGGGGGTCCCAGAAGATGAAGAGGAAAAGAAAGGGACTGAGAAAATATTCAAAGACAGTATAGTTGAAAACTTCCCTAACATGGTAAAGGAAATAGTCAATCAAATCCAGGAAGCACAAAGAGTCCCATACAGGATAAATCCAAGTAATACAGGCCAAGACACATATTAATCAAACTATTAAAAATTAAATACAATGAAAAAATATTAAAAGCAGCAAGGGAAAAACAACAAATAACATACAAGGGAATCCCCATAAGGTTAACAGCTGATCCTTCAGCAGAAACTCTGCAAGCCAGAAGGGAGTAGCAGGACATATTTAAAGTGATGAAAGGGAAAAACCTACAACCAAGATTACTCTACCCAGCAAGGATCTCATTCAGATTCAACGGAGAAATTAAAACCTTTACAGACAAGCAAAAGCTAAGAGAATTCAGCACCACCAAACCAGATTTACAACAAATGCTAAAGGAACTTCTCTAGGCAGGAAAAACAAAAGAAGGAAAACACCTACAGTAACAAACCCAAAACAATTAAGAAAGTGGTAATAGGAACATACATATCGATAACTACCTTAAATGTAAATGGATTAAATATTCCAACCAAAAGACACAGACTGGCTGAATGGATACAAAAACAAGACCTGTATATATGCTGTCTACAAGAGAGCCACTTCAGACCTAGGGACACATACAGACTGAAAGTGAGGGGAAGGAAAAAGATATTCCATGCAAAAGAAAGCTGGAGTAGCAATTCTCGTATCAGACAAAATAGACGTTAAAACAAAGACTATTACAAGAGACAAAGAAGGACACTATATAATGATCAAGGGATCGATACAAGAGGAAGGTATAACAATTGTAAATATTTATGCACCCAACATAGGAGCACCTCAATACATAAGGCAAATACTAACAGCCATAAAAGGGGAAATCGACAGTAACACATTCATAGTAGGGGACTTTAACACCCCACTTTCACCAATGGACAGATCATCCAAAATGAAAATAAATAAGGAAACACAAGCTTTAAATGACACATTAAACAAGGTGGACTTAATTGATATTTATAGGACATTCCATCCAAAACAACAGAATACACTTTCTTCTCAAGTGCTTATAGAACATTTCCCAGGATAGATCATATCTTGGGTCACAAATCAAGCCTTGGTAAATTTAAGAAAACTGAAATCGTATCAAGTATCTTTTCCGACCACAACACTATCAGACTAGATATCAATTACAGGAAAAAAATCTGTAAAAAATACAAACACATGGAGGCTAAACAGTACACTAGTAAAGAACCAAGAGATCACTGAAGAAATCAAAGAGGAAATCAAAAAATACCTAGAAACAAATGACAATGAAAACATGATGACCCAAAACCCATGGGATGCAGCAAAAGCAGTTCTAAGAGGGAACCTTATAGCAATACAATCCTACCTCAAGAAACAAGAAACATCTCAAATAAAGAACCTAACCTTACACCTAAAGCAATTAGAGAAAGAAGAACAAAAAGTCCCCAAAGTTAGCAGAAGGAAAGAAATCGTAAAGATCAGATCAGAAATAAATGAAAAAGAAATGAAGGAAACAATAGCAAAGATCAATAAAACTAAAAGCTGGTTCTTTGAGAAAATAAACCAAATTGATAAACCATTAGCCAGACTCATCAAGAAAAAAAAGGGAGGGCTTCCCTGGTGGCACAGTGGTTGAGAGTCTGCCTGCCAATGCAGGGGACACGGATTCGTGCCCTGGTCCGGGAAGATCCCACATGCCGCGGAGCGGCTAGGCCCGTGAGCCACAACTACTGAGCCTGCGCGTCTGGAGCCTGTGCTCCGCAACGGGAGAGGCCACAACAGTGAGAGGTCCGCGCACTGTGATGAAGAGTGGCCCCCGCTCGCCGCAACTGGAGCAAGCCCTCGCACAGAAACGAAGACCCAACACAGCCAAAAATAAATAAATAAATAAATAAATATTTTTAAAAAAGGGAGAAGACTCAAATCAATAGAGTCAGAAATGAAATAGGAAAAGTAACAACTGACAATGCAGAAAATACAAAGGATTATGAGAGATTACTGCAAGCAACTATATTCCAAGAAAATGGACAACCTGGAAGAAATGGACAAATTCTTAGAAACGCACAACCTTCCGAGACTGAACCAGGAAGAAATAGAAAATATGAACAGACCAATCACAAGCACTGAAATTGAAACTATGATTAAAAATATTCCAACAAACAAAAGCCCAGGATCAGATGGCTTCACAGGTGAATTCTATCAAACATTTAGAGAAGAGCTAACACCTATCCTTCTCAAACTCTTCCAAAATACAGCAGAGGGAGGGACACACCCAAATTCATTTTACGAGGCCACCATCACCATGATACCAAAACTAGACAAAGATGTCACAAAGAAAGAAAACTACAGGCCAATATCACTGATGAACACAGATGCAAAATTTCTCAACAAAATACTAGCAAACAGAATCCAACAGCACATTAAAAGGATCATACACCATGATCAAGTGGGGTTTATCCCAGGAATGCAAGGATTCTTCAATACACGCAAATGCCCACTGACAGATGAATGGATGAAGAAGATGGAATATTACTCAGCCATAAAAAGGAACAAAATTGGGTCATTTGTAGAGACGTGGATGGATCTAGAGACTGTCATACAGAGTGAAGTAAGTCAGAAAGAGAGAAATATTGTATATTAATGCATATATGTGGAACCTAGAAAAATGGTACAGATGAACCAGTTTGCAGGGCAGAAATAGAGACACAAATGTAGAGAACAAACGTTATGGACACCAAGGGGGAAAGTGGTGGTGTGATGAATTGGGAGACTGGGATTGACATATATACACTAATATGTATAAAATGGATAACTAATAAGAACCTGCTGTATAAAAAAATAAATAAAATTGAAAAATTAAAAATAATAACCCAAAAAACCCAGAAAAACAAAGAGTCGTGTACCACATGTTCATTTCAGCTCTATTTATAATAGCCAGGACATGGAAGCAACCTAAGTGTCTGTCCATCAACAGATGAATGGATAAAGAAGATGTGGCACATATATACAATGGAATATTACTCAGCCATAAAAAGAAACAAAACTGAGTTATTTGTAGTGAGGTGGATGGACCTAGAGTCTGTCATACAGAGTGAAGTTAAGTCAGAAAGAGAAAAACAAATACCATATGGTAACACATATATATGGAATACAAAAAAAAAAAGGTTCTGAAGAACCTAGGGGCAGGACAGGAATAAAGATGCAGACGTAGAGAATGGACTTGAGGACACGGGGAGGGCGAAGGGTAAACTGGGACGAAGTGAGAGAGTGGCATGGACATATATACACTACCGAATGTAAAACTGACAGCTAGTGGGAAGAAGCCACATAGCATAGGGAGATCAGCTTGGTGCTTTGTGACCACCTAGTGGGGTGGGATAGGGATGGTGGGAGGGAGACGCAAGCGGGAGGAGATATCGGGATATATGTATATGTACAGCTGATTCATTTTGTTATAAAGCAGAAACTAACACACCATTGTAAATCAATTATACTCCAATAAAGATGTTAAAAAAAAAAAAAACTAATGTGCATGATACAAGAGGGTAGCACTGGATAAGAAGTGAAGTAGAAAGGAATAAAAGGAAGAAGTATAAATTTTAAAGAAAAAGGCAACTCATCAAATCACTTCAATGAATGCAACAAAAAGTTACCCAATAACACAAATGTCAAATGAGTCTCCTGGTTAATGACTTTATCATTAGAAGATAGAATGTGTTCTACCTTCTGAGATGAAGGAAAATAATTCTTTTATATCCTCCAATTAGACTGTTTAGTTGATTAAAAATACACGAATAAAAGAATGAAAGAAAGGGGTTGAAAAAGCACATAAATATAATTCAATCTGCCTGTAGGAGTAATACGGGGAAAAAATTTAATTTGGATAGATAAGAATTTTAGAATTAGAATCATTGCACCGCATCTGATAAACTGACAATTAACTCACTCTAAAACCTGCAGACTTAAGGAAGAAATCAGGGGATTATAAATTCATTATATTAAATAATCAAGTTATCTCCTTCTTCAACAGAATACTGATTTCTTTGCTGGAAAAATCTACTTAAATTTCAAAAAGAACTCATAATTATTTTGTAAATCTTGAAGAAATACACAGAGATACAAGAAGGTCCTAAAATTCTTCACCGAAGCATTTATTTGCATGGAAATAAACTAAATTTTCATTGTGACTTGGATTTGAAGTCATGAAAAATCATCACATTTCTTAATATTAGGTCTTCTCCTAAAAGCATTCAATTAATAGTATTAAATCAACAACCAGTCTCATCAAAAAAATGTGATTAAGTTCACTTTACTTTAAGCTTATTTACTTTAATCACTTAATTAAAGTTATTGTAATTAAATCAAGGTTTGGTTTTAAACATTCAGTGAAGTCACACAAAACAGCAATGTTATTATACCGTATTAAGGACAACTTTACCTCTAGGCAGTCACTGAAGAGGAAGAGGGTTACTTGTTCTCCTCTGTCACAGGGCTGCTCACCTAGAGAAACTGTTTCAACTCGCTGAACTAAGCTTCGGTGAGAAGATAAAAGATTAGCCTGAATAGATTGAAAATATTAATAAAAGAGATTACTTTATAGCAAATAATTTTTAAAAGTTAAAATTTAAAAGAAAGTTGTGTTGAGATTCTGTTTATATTATAACTGCAGAATTGAAATACAGTTGAGCCTTTAACAACACAGGTTTGAGCTGTGCTGGTCCACTTATACACGGTTTTTTTTTTTCCAATAAATAAGTACTACAGTACTACACGATCCACAGTTGGTTGAATCCATGAATACAGAACCACAGAAACAAAGAGCCAACTATAAAGTTATATGCAGATTTTCTACTGCACTGGTGGGGCAGGTGCCCTTAACTCCCAGTTGTTCAAGGGTCAACTGTTAACAAGAAAAAGAAGGTAAGTTGACAATCATCAAAAATGAATACCTACTGGACATCCATCTACTTCATAAACAACGTCGAAAATTTGCTTTTGAGCTTCTGTCTTTCTCTTATCCTCATTAATATGGCTGAAAAATTAATAAGGTTACTTTTAGAACAACAGACTATAAAAACTGTACATACATACATCTCGTGTCACAAACAAAAATCCTTCCATGTGAGTCTATCTTAATTTTGATACTTGTATCTGTTAAAATATTCCCTAAAAGTATCCCACTACACTAAAAAACATTTCATACAACCCTTCAGAAAAGTATATTTTGCTTTAGTCCTTACTATATTCTGTCTTTTTTTTAAACTATACTCACTATATACTTCCTAAAATACGTTACACTGGTATAAACTTCAGGTTAACACAATCTAACTCTAAGTTCAGGTAAGGTTTTATGCAAATCATTCCTAAGTCATATGCTAATCATTTCACTGAAATAAAAATTAAGACTACTGGACAAGATGGAATAAGGAGGAAAAAAATATACTCTGCCTGAAACAACTAAAAAAAAACAAACCATCAAAGTATAAAGAAACAGGGTTCTCAAGTCACTGGAAGTCAATTCCTGTGAGACAGGAAACAGTGCAAGGCCAATTATATCTTGTCTACAAAAGATACACTTTACACACAAAGACATAAATAGACTGAAAGTAAAATGATGAAAAAGAGCACAATATATTCTCAAGTGTACATGGAACATTCCCCAGGATAAGCCATAAAATAGGCCTCAAAAAGTTTGAAAGGACTGAAATAATACAAAGTATATTTTCCATAAACAATGAAGTGAAATCAGAAATTGATAACAAAAGGAAACTTTGAAAATTCGCAAATATGTGGGAATTAGCCAAAACACTCCTACACAACCAATGGGTCAAGAAGTAATCACAAGGGAAATTAGAAAATACTTTCAGATAAACAAAAACACAAAATTTATGGAATATGACTAAAGCAATGGTTAAAGGGAAATTTATAGCTATAAAAGTGTACAATTAGGGGCTTCCCTGGTGGCGCAGTGGTTGAGAATCTGCCTGCCAATGCAGGGGACACGGGTTGGAGCCCTGGTCCAGGAAGATCCCACATGCTGCGGAGCAACTAAGCCTGTGCGCCATAACTTCTGAGCCTGTGCTCTAGAGCCCACGTGCCACGACTACTGAAGCCTGCACGTCTAGAGCCTGTGCTCCACAACAGGAGAAGCTACCACAATGAGAAGCCCGCGCACCACAATGAAGAGTAGCCCCCGCTCGCCGCAACTAGAGAAAGCCCGCGCACAGCAACGAAGACCCAGTGCAGCCAAAAATAAATAAATAAATAAATTTAAAGAAGTGGGAAAAAAAAAAGTGTACAATTAAAAAAATGATGTCAAATCAGTATCCTAACCTTCTACTGTAAGACACTGGGGGGCGGGGGGGAAGAGCAAGCTAAATCTAAAGCAAGCAGGAAAAAAGGAAATCATAAAGATCAGAGTGAAAATGAATGAAATAGAGAATATAAAAATAATAGAAAAAAATCAACAAAACTAAAAGCTTTTATCTTTTATGAAAATATGTTAACACTCACTGCTTAATTCGTAGTTCATAGAAATGATCAAGGAAAATAATGTGTGAGTATGTTAAACCACAAAGTGTTGAAAAACACTATTATCCTGATCCCAAAATAACAAAGCAAAAGCATGAAGGCTGGCTGATTAACATATAATATATAAACATAAGCAAAAGCCAAAATATGCATAATGCTTTCAGCAGCAACAGAAGCTGGTATTCATTAATTTGAGCATTATACTACTGCTGGATCCTTTCACTAGAGCTAGTAACGTTTCTCTCTAGGAGCTCCTTTGCAAGTATTTTTAAGAAACGCTATTTCACATAGAAGCACCTCATGGAATCTCAGAAATCATTTAAATCTATTGAATATGCTTATATGTAAAGCTCAAAGAGGTGAAATGCCCTCGCCCTTCATGAAGCAAAACAATGAACAGCAACAGAGTTTTCAATTCTGATCATATTAGTCAGGAAAAAATCATTTCTGATCAGTGCTGTCTCCAAGTTAAACCTACAGTAAACAGCTTAAGTTTAACAATCAAGTTCCCTAGTAAATTTCTTTGAGTTTATACTTTTAATACATCTCCAACGAACTGTATCAATTTAATTCCATAGAATTCAAAGTAAGAAAAAGTCAAAGCTAATGTGAAATAAGTATTATAAACTTCTTCTTTTCATCATGGTCAAATTCCCAATTTCCATTTGGGTAGTTTATAAGAATATGAAGACAAAAACAAGCTAAGACTGGAGGTATATGAAGAAAATGTCTACTAGTGTATTTATAACATTTTCAAATTTCTAAACCATTGCTACTCTCTGCATAATAGTTCAATACTGGGCTTCCCTGGTGGTGCAGTGGTTGGGAGTCTGCCTGCCAACACAGGGGACACGGGTTTGAGCCCTGGTCTGGGAGGATCCCACATGCCGCGGAGCAACTGGGCCCGTGAGCCACAACTACTGAGCCTGCGCGTCTGGAGCCTGTGCTCCGCAACAAGAGAGGCCGCGACAGTGAGAGGCCCACACATCGCGATGAAGGGTGGCCCCCACTTGCCGCAGCTGGAGAAAGCCCTCGCGCAGAAACGAAGACCCAACACAGCCATATATAAGTAAATAAATAAATAAATAAATAATAGTTCAATAACTTCAGAAATATGTTTTTAATTATTGTATGCTTAACAATACTTCTAACATTTTAATGTGTGACTACACTACTATAAAATAATTTAGATACTATTACAGAATTTTGCTATTGATATTTTTCTCACCATTTATGATTCTAATTGTTCTACCAATTCCATTCTAAATCTAAGGAGCAATAAAAAACTGAAATAATGTACTTACGTCATTACTTCCTTTAGTGATCCAATAGCTTTTTCTAGAGTGCTTTTGTCAGGATTTTCTTCAGCTGTATGCTTCTTAAGATCTGTAATGATAAAATGTTTTCTCTATGATTAAAAAAAATTCAGTGGTTTTCCAACTATGACTTAAAAATGCTGTCCACTTTGATAGATACAGGTTGATTAATTTTTTAAAAATAATATCTAACTTTTACTTTTAAAAATGTTTTATGCAATGCTCCCTTTTAAGAGCTCTCTTCTTAAATGTATTAAAGTTTCCATGTTTTTTCATTGACTAAATTTCCAGAATATGTAACAGATTTTCTTACACTATTTCAATTCCCTTCTAGTAAAGCTTGAGGACTCCCAGATTCTTCAAACTCTCTCCATACTGCTGAAGGAAAACACATGATTCTCAATTAGCTAAGAAATCATTATATATGCTATATTTCATAGCGGGGTCCATGGCTCCATCACAGAGAGCAGCTGGTGTCCTCAAGAGATGGTTTTGTTTAGTTTGTAGATTCATGAGATGCTTACACTTTGACTCTTCTTATCCAAGTTGCTTATAATGTTCCATCTAACCGTTCATTCCCTAATACCAGGCCCACCTAATCTTTTAAGTGGAATGATAGAAGAAAGGCTTAAAATCAAGTTCACTTTAGTCATGACAACATTTGATGGGATTCCTATAAGTACTTAATGAAACAATAATGAAGATAAATTAAAAAAATACCCTGCTTTGTAAAGTTAAAAGTTCATGTATTCATATATTCTTCTTATAATCTGTAAAACAGGATAGCTTTTAAAGACTGGGGAAATCATCTTATATGCTAGTAATTCTGAACTACATTAGATAACCTCAAAGAGAATAAAAATGATCAATTTTTGTAGTTACAACCATAACTCATAGTTTAACCAATATACTTTAAAGACAATAATAGATTAAACAGTCACAAATTTACCCTCCTTATCTGCTACACACACTACTGTAGTTAAGGTTTGGGGACCAAAATGCTTTATTATACTTATTCCTATTTGTAATTTAATTTTCATACTTAAAATTAAAAAATATAAAAATTGACTGTCCTGGGCTTCCCTGGTGGCGCAGTGGTTGAGAATCTGCCTGCCAATGCAGGGGACATGGGTTCGAGCCCTGGTCTGGGAAGATCCCACATGCCACGGAGCAACTAGGCCCGTGAGCCACAATTACTGAGCCTGTGCATCTGGAGCCTGTGCTCCGCAACAAGAGAGGCCGCGATAGTGAGAGGCCCGCACACCGCGATGAAGAGTGGCCCCCACTTGCTGCAACTAGAGAAAGCCCTCGCACAGAAACGAAGACCCAACACAGCCATAAATAAATAAATAAACAAATAAATTAAAAAATTAAAAAAAAAAATTGACTGTCCTAAAACTATTCACTACTTTAGTCAGGTAAATATAAAAGCATATAAATATGCCTTTCTTTTCATGCAGGCATAATTTATTCATATTTATTCATAAAAATTAACTCTGCTATAAAAATCCCTTTCATTGATATCTGTAGTTTAAGTTTTAGAATAAATGGATGTATGTTTCAAGAGTGTTCTACACAATGTAAGAAAAAAAAGCATAAAATGAAGCATAAAGAACTTTTACTAAGATTCAGAAAAAGACTAAATAACTTGAGACATATTAATCATCTCTGATCTTGTGATTTTGTGGGTGAATTTCATGTGGATGTAAACTGATTGTGAAATTAGTGATGCAGCATGAAATATAAGAAGACTTTTAGTAGAGAGACAAAGAGTACAATACTAGTCAATATAACTGACATCACAACAAATAAAGCATTTTAAGCCAGAGTGAATTTCTGTAGCACCAGTGATTACTCAGATTATCCATAAAGATATTTCTTATGTAAAAGATATAAGCTTTAAAGCTGAAACCTAAGAGCATTTTGAAAATAAGAAAATTTTCAAATTTTTTAGAACAAAACAATTCCATAGAAACATCCAAAATTGTCTGGAAACAGATCAGACAAGTACCATTTAAAAGTAATGCAACACTGGGTAACCTCTGTACTGGTCGGATGAGAAGTTCAACAAGGCTTTGCCGTCCACATTCTGGTTTAGCTTGGTTTATCTGAAAGGAATTAATTTATTCAATAATTACTTAAAAGGTTTTCTGCAAAGATTAGACATTACATTTATTAGATTACACTTTTATCATTTGTGCCCTGATAAGAACTAACAGGAGAAGTAGGGTGGCAGTTGTTCTCTGGCAGATTACTGTGGCTAAATAATCCCCCAAGGCCTGAAATGGCCTCCTGGCAAGCCAAGGACTAACAGCTTAAACAGAGAGTGAGTTCTCTAAGCACTCGTATACATTTCATTTGAGTTTCTCTTACATCTACACCATTCAAAAGAAAAAAAACAAATTTAAAATATTAATTATGCTGATACCATTTGGATAAACAAAGTAAGGCACTGGTAAGAAAATAAAATCATTAAAAGCAAAACAAAACTCATCGGAAAATTTTTAGAGGTGTTTGAGAACTAAAACATGCATAAATTTAAAAAGAAAAAAAAAAAAAAACCACAGACAACATTCATATTCATTCAGCTGCCTCTTGGATCCTGCTTGTAGCATGTCAAAACTTGCGAAGCCAAACATCACTGCCACTCTCAGGTAAAGCTAAAGTTAACAGATAACATTAAGGTGTTCTTACATGGATACATTTTTACTAAAAGTATAATTTTAATGAACTCCTTAGATTTTTATTTGAAAGAAATGTACATTACCTTCAGAAAAGCATGAAATCTTGGTTTCTGTTTTTCACATTTAATAATTGTTTCCTTGCTCATTTCAAAGAAGTTCACAAAGGGAGGGTACGTTTTTACCAAATCTTTTGACTAGCAACAATTAAAAAAAAACAACACATTAATTGGTAATGGATGTTACCCTTAGTCAATGAAACTTAAAGTTGAATAATCAATAGTCAAAATCTGACATACTGGACCCAAAATAAAAGTTTAAAATAAGTTTCTTCTCAAGTTAAGTACAGGAATTTATTTTATAAACTTTTCACTAACTACTGAGTTAACTGCTAAACAAAATGCATCAATTGGTACCGAGCCTAAAGCCTGAAAAGCAAATAAAGACTCAAAAAGAAAAAGAAGTATATTAAAGCTTATAGTATTGATATAAACATGACAAAGTTTTAAAACTTCTATAAATTCAGAGTATAGTAATTATAGTTGATCTATGCAGAATCCAAGAACATGCTATTATCTACTGAAGGATCCAAACCACCATTAAAAGACCAACTGTACTGGGTAAAATGAAAACAAAAAAAAGGAAAATGTCTTGACTAATTGAGACTAACAGGTATCAAAAAGATATGGGACAATAATTTGCATATATGGAATTCTCAACCAACCAGAAAAAAAACATCTAAGGGATATAGGGTAAAGATTAAAGTTAGGAGACCTCGGAAAACAAAAATAAATGGGCAAGAATCCAAGGCAGTGAAACTTATAAATCATATCCAAAGAGACTGACAGAAATTTATAAATCCTATTCACAGCACCTCATCCAAAATTAATATACTTTATTTGATAAACTATGTTGTTCTTATCTTAGAGACGAAACAGTTCATTAGAAACTTTTATGCAGACACAAAGACAGTAAAAACTGCTATCAACTAAGGAAAGAATTGACTAAAACTCGATTACTGAAAAATTTAAAAAAATCATTAATCTGTGGCTATTTATAAGAGGCAAATAACATGATATATAGTAAAATGTTTGTAGCACAATACAACAATTAGTGTTCCTAATGATGACCTTAAGCTATCAAGAAAGTGTTAGACTGTATATAGAAGGCATGTTTCAGAAGACAAGAACACTTCTAATATATTTTACAAACACAACTATGTCGAAGTGTTTAAAAAGCTCTCACATTTAAACAGGTAACTTTCATTCCCTGCCAGTCCTTGTTGAGATGATACTTTAATCTGAAAACTTAAAAAAGAAATAAAATACTTACATATTTAAGAAAGATATCACCAATACTTTTGCTCTCATCCCAATTAACAATAAGGTCTTCAAGATCATCCTGAAAAAACACAAAATGGGACTAGGAGATTGATTTTGACAATCCCTTTAACATCTTTTAATATTTAAGATATTCATTTGAAAGATGCACTTTACAATGTATCTTAATTTGATGTGTATAACAATTAATAACATTCTTTCTCCTCAATAAGAAATTAACTTTTTGACTATGAGGAAAATATCCTTTGAAAAATAATTAGGAAAATATAAAGAATGTCAAGTCAATAAGACTTAAGTCTAGGGACTTCCCTGGGTGGCGCAGTGGTTAAGAATCCACCTGCCAATGCAGGGGACAAGGGTTCAAGCCCTGATCCGGGAAGATCCCACATGCCGTGGAGCAACTAAGCCCGTGAGCCACAACTACTGAAGCCCACGCACCTAGGGCCCATGCTCCGCAACAAGAAAAGCCACTGCAATGAGAAGCCCATGCACTGCAGCGAAGAGTAGTCCCCACTTGCCGCAACTAGGAAAAAGCCCGTGAGCAGCAGCAAAGACCCAACGCAGGCAAAAACAAATAAATAAAAATAAATAAATTTATTAAAAAAAAAAAAGGCTAAGTCTAACTTCCCAGTATGATGTGGTAGTTCAGTATCTTTTCTAATTATTAACTATAAAGCTGATGGTGTGATTAACTATAGAATTAATTAATTATAGAAAACTACTTTTGATCTTGCTGCTGAAGCATCAGCCATTAGAAACTAATCTATAACGGGGTCAGCAAACTTTACGTAAAGGGACAGAAGGTAAGTATTTTAAGGCTTGCAGGCCACAAGGTTTCTGTCACACGTCCTCAACTCTGTCCTTGTAGAGTGGAAGGAGCCATAGATAATACATAAATGATTGTGTGTGGCTGTGTATCAATAAAACTTTCCTTACCAAAACAAGCAAAACTTTACCAAAATCCTAAATTGGCTGGATTTGGTCCACTGACTATAGTTTGCTAATCCCTGGCCTATAAAATTTCTCAATCATCATCCTAAAATACTACATATTTGCAAAAATTTAGAAGACACTTAAAAGCTTTCTAGGATAATAAAATAAAACACAAATCAGATGATAAAATGAGATGCCAAGAAATGACATGCCCTAATTGAAATCCTAAAAGTGACTTTAAAGTAGAAATTAATCAATAAACTTATACAAGAGCTTTTCAAAGTGTTACATGCAGACCCCCCCCAAACACACATTTTTAGTGGGATCCATGAGATTAAACTATTTTTATTACAATACTAAGGCATTATTTGACTTTTTTATTCTAATTCTCTCATAAGGATACAACAGAGTTTTCTAGAGGCTATACACATGATGTGTGATACTGCAACAGAATGAATTAAGAAGTAGGCAGGAGAAATAGTCTTCTATTAAGCCAGACAGAAAAAAAAACCATAAATCAACATCACTCCTCACTATTTCTGTTTTGGAAATTAGTTATTTTTCAAAAAGAACATGTTATTTATGCTATCATATAATGAGTCATTATTACTTTAAATTTATTAATGTATGTTTTTAAAATTGGGTATCCACACAAAAAAAGATGAACTTAAACCCTCACCTCAGCCAAAAATGAACTCAAGATCAGTTCTAGACCAAACTGTAAGAGTTAAAACAATACAACCTCTAGAAGAAAATATAGGAGAAAATCTTCAAAACCTTGGGTTAGGAAAAAATTTCTTAGATATGACACCAAAAGCACATTACATTTTAAAAAATGGATAAACAGGACTTCATCAAAATTAAAACTTTTGGTACTTCAAAAGACACCACTAAATAAATGAAATGACAAGCAACAACAGGCTGGGAGGAAATACCTGCAAAACACATAGCTGATAAAGGACTTGTATCTATAGTTTACAGAGAACTCTTACAACTCAGTAAGACAACAAACAACCCAACCAAAAAATCGGCACCAGATCTAAGCACACATTTCACAAAGGTAATATATGAATGGCTAACAAGCACATGAAAAGATGCTCAACATCATTAATCATTAGGGAAATGTAAATCAAAATCACTTCACATCCCAGAATGGCTATAAAAGAAAAAGGATAAGTATTGGCAAGAACGTGTAGAAATCTGAACTCTTATACATTACTGGTGAGAATATAAAATGATGTAAAAACCTGGCAGTTTCTCAAAAATTTTAAATATAAGACTACCAATATGACCTAGCAATTCTACTACTCCTAAGTATCTACGGAAGAGAATGAAAGCATGCTCAAACGAAGATTTGCACATAATGTTCGTATCAGCATTATTCCTAACAGCCAAAAACTGAAAACAACCTAAATTTCCATCAGTTGGTGAATGGATAAAGAAATGTAGCATAGCCGTATAATAGACTATTATCTGGCCACACAAAGGAACAAACTACTAACGTACTAAATCATAGATGAAATTCAAGAATATGCTAAGTGAAAGAAGCCAGACATAAGACACCACATATTATATATTCACATTTATATGCAGTGTCTAGAAAAGGCAAATTCATAAGAAAGTAGATTAGTGGTTGCCTGGACCCGGGGCTAGGAATTGGGATTAACTACAAATGGGTATGAAGGATCTTAATGGGGAAGGTGAAATGCTCTAAAATGGATTTATGGTGGTGGTTGCATGACTTGGTAAAGTTATTAAAATCATTGAATCGTATATTTTAAAAAGGTTGAATTTAAAGATGTAAAATGTACCTCAATACAGCTGTTAAAAAAACTGAGGCATCTTTAAAAATACTATTCAATTTTTGTTTTAATTTCAAAAACAGTTAATACCAATAGATAAAACCCATATAAACATAAGTTCCTCAGTCATTTTTAAGAATGAAAAGGGACCCTGAGACCAAATAATTTAAGAACCACTACCATATATTCTGCAGATTCAGAAAAGCCAAAAGGAAAAAAATTTACTTCCAATAGCATAAAGGTGAACTCAAGCAAGAATAATTTAACAGCTCACAGAGTCAAGAACTAAGATTTAACTGTTTAAAATTGCACTTGAAAGAAACAAAAGAAGAAAAAGATTATAAATAAGACTAATCTTGGAACAATATAATGTAGTGAATTCTGGCACTGACCAGTTAGTTTTAAATACTGGTTCTAGAGCCTGTTAGTTTTGTGCTGTTAGGCAAGTTACTTAACCTTAAAGTGCTTCAATTTTCTATTATGAAAACTGAGGATAGTAATGACTAGCTCATAAAGGATTAAATTAGTTAATACTTGTATAGCACTTAGAAGAAACCCTAACCCTAACCCTATAGTAGTGCTCAATAAGCTATTAACTATATTTTCCTATGTATTTAATATAAATAAGGGAGATATTTGGAAAACTGTGATGCAAAAAAAAAAAAAAAAACTTATAGCTCTGCCAATATAATCTAGTGGTACATTTTTTTTTTTTTTTAATTTATTTATTTATGACTGTGTTGGGTCTCTTAGTTTTTCGTGTGAGGGCTTTCTCTAGTTGCGGCAAGTGGGGGCCACTCTTCATCGCGGTGCGGGGGCCGCTCTTCATCGCGGTGCGCGGGCCTTTCACTATCGCGGCCCCTCCCGTTGCGGGGCACAGGCTCCAGACGCGCAGGCTCAGTAGTTGTGGCTCACGGGCCCAGTTGCTCCGTGGCATGTGGGATCTTCCCAGACCCGGGCTCGAACCCGTGTCCCCTGCATTAGCAGGCAGATTCTCAACCACTGCGCCACCAGGGAAGCCCTAGTGGTACATTTTTAAAGTGTAAAAAATTACAGGATGACTGCATATACTTATATAAGAATATTGTTATCAGAAAGCAAAATAATCTCTAGGGGATCTGAAAAATAGTCTACTGTTTCTGGTTAACCTTTAAATCCTCGTGCTTGTTGATTAAATAAAGATCTCTGCCCTAATCAACTGTTAGTTCAGGGACTAAGTAAAGAAACTAAGGCTTAGAGACATTAATTTGTCCCAAATCACACAGCTGTGAACCAGTATTCATACTCAGGCTTGTCTGACTCCTGATTCTATGTCATTCTACTTGATCTGTACCACAGTTCTCCCCATCAGAAACGGGGAGTCAGGTGGGCAGGCGAGCCCCAAAGAGCATTATTCATAGTGCCACCATTTCTTACAATGTTTCTGTAGGAATATGCTTGACTCAGTTTCGTACAGACCCTGGGACATGTCTCCTCCTTGTCCATTACACAATTCTCCATCGGATGCTCCCAAAGTTACCTCCTGACCATAAGAAAGGGGAACTCTATAGTTCTAAGACATAGAGCATAGCTCCCAAAGCATATTGCAAAAGTAGAGGAAGTTGTAAGCAGATGGGATTAAGAAAGCTAAGCTCCTTCCTTCTCTTCTTCCTCGGTAAGATTTCTTCTGTCCTGTTACCATCTATTTTTATACAAGATGGGTTTCTCTTTTGCTTAGCTCACAATACACCAAATTAACAGATTTCTCAGTATACACCTGTTCCTGAAACAAGTACAAGGTACCTTAGGACTTACACTAAATTAACAAATAACAAAGCATAAACACAGAAAGAAAACCTTCTCCCTCCAACCCTTTCCTTTCTCTTTTGTTTCATCATAGTTCCATACAAAAGCAGGCATTTGCACATCAAGGACCAATGGTGATTAGCCCTGAAAAGGAAAAATTCACACATAGGAAAAGAGGTGTTCATAACAATCTCAAAAATTCTCAACTTAATCTAAATATTAGCATGCTAAAAGTTGGAGGCAAATTAAGAATAAGGCTAAAGGTATCCACATGATATCTAGGATGACAAAATACACTAAGTTCCAGTCCTGATTTGGACATTTAAAAGTAGCATGACCAATGTTCAGCAAATATTTACTGATAGAAATCTAAGTGCCAGACAATGGTTGTAAACACAGTGGGTAAAAAATGATTCTAGTCCTTCACAAAACATCTAAACATTAGTTTACTTGCCTTCTGAATTTAGTTTATTGGTAATATGAATTGCTATTGTTATTTATTGAATGCTCAGTGTTAGGCACTATGCTTAGTGACTTATAAAAATGTAAAAATTGAGAATAAAAATTTCACAACCACCCATGATTCATATACTATACCCATTTTACAGATAAGAAAACTGAAGCAATTAAAGTTACCTTACTTCAAACCCAAATCTACTTTATTCCACAGTCCATCTCTGAAACCACTATGGAATGCTATAAAATACAGATACCAGTGCTTCCCAGGAATACCATACCAATAAGATGATATGAAAAACTGTACAAACCTAAGCCACATTTACATGGTTTATTCATTTACATATTAAAAGAATAAATCTACAGCATGATAATCAAGAAGCAATACAGCATTAGTAATAGTCAGGACATGGAAAGAAACTAAGTGTCCATAAATGAATTAATGGATAAAGAAAATGTGGTATATACAATGAAATATTATTCAGCCATGAAAAGAAGGTTATCCTGCCATCTGTGACAACATGGATGGACCTTGAGGGCATTATGCTACGTGAGATAAGTCAGAGAAAACAAATACTATATGATCTCACTTACATGTGGAATCTTTAAAAAAAAAACCTCATAGATACAGAGAACAGACTGGTAGTTGCCAGAGGCAGGGGGAGGAGGGTGGGTAAAATGCGTAAAGGTGGTCAAAAGGTGCAACCTTCCAGTTATAAGAAAAGTAAGTCCTTAGGCTGTAATGTAGAGCATGGTGACTACAGTTAACAATACTGTTTTGTATATCTGAAAGTTGCTGAGAGTAGATCTTAAAAGTTCTCATCACAAAGGAAAAAAAAAAAAAACTATGTGTGGTGGCAGATGTTAACTAAACTTATTGTGGTGACCATTTTGCAATACATACATATATCAATCCATTATGTTGTACACCTAAAACTAATACAATGTTATATGTCAATTTTATCTCATCAGAAGGGGGAGGCAAGACAACATTAGGGTTTAGGAGAACAGACTTAGAAGTTAGACAAAAAAGGGTTCAAATTCAGTGTCCAGAATTTATTATATGACTGACTTCAGAAAAAGTATTTAATCTCTGTATATAGCAGTTTCACATCTGTAAAATGTGGACAATTATAATATCAACTTCTTGGTAATGTTCAATAGATGTGGCAGTACTTGATAAATGGTGGGCTACATTCAAAAGAGAAAAAAAATGTTATGCAACAAAATTTTAGGAGTATTTGGGTTATGGGATTATAGGTTTTTTTCTACTCCTTTTTCCTTTTCTCCTTTATTTTACAAATAAATGTTTGACAGCACACATTGGCATCATTGTAGAAAAAAACATAGGTTTTAAAATTTTAAATGTAGGACAAACCTGAAATCAGCTAAAAAACAACTACTAGTTGAAATACTGGTAATCCAAGTTTATAAAAGAAGCTTAAAAAATTATGTTACACATTAGAAAACTAAAGGGTGACCACTGTTTTCAAAGCTCCAGTGACTCACTAGTGAATGAAACAAAAAAGCAGCCTCACAGATATAGAGAACAAACTAGTGGTTACCGGTGGGAAGATGGAAGCGAGGAGGGCAATATAAGGGTAGTGTGGAAAAAGAGGGTTATTATGGGATTATATGAAATTATGTATATGAAACTTTTGAAAGCACTATAGAATTTAAAGACTCTTTCATCTAGTTAAAAAAAAAATATTTTTTTCTTTTTTAAAAAAAAGCTCCAGTCAATCAGAGAACATGATTTTCTGAATTGAGATTATGATCCTATACACATAAAAAGTATGTAACATTTTATATTGGACGGGAACTTGCACACCCAGACTGGCTAAATGACTAACACAAAGTGATCCACAAATTAGTAGTAAAACACCAAGATGAAAACCTGCTTTCCTTTCCACTCTACCTTTATGCCTCTCAGTGTTTCTTACGGGGAAAAAAAAAAAAAACCATTCCATTCCAAGAAAATTTTACTCAAATATCCAGAATCCTAACTGCAAATAAGGAGAAACTAGCCTGAGATTCTATAGCTTTTTAAGAAAGACTCCTTCAAAATTACTTGTAAATCTAGAAATAAGTGAAATATGGTCAAGGATTTTGATAAAATACAAAATACAAGCATTTGATAAATTGCATTTTTATTAACTTCTAGATCTTTTATATTTTTGTCCACAATGTGCAGTAAAATCAAAAGTAAGTTAATGTATTTGTTTGAAAACATTCTGTAATTCAGATTGATCTTTTTATTATAATATAGAATAAACACTTAGGGAAAAGTTTTCAATCAGCAATAATAGCATGCCTCAGATAAACCTCATTGGCTATGATATTGCCACTGCACAAAGCTGGAATAAACATTAATGTGGGTTGTTTTGAGAGGAAAACTGATAAATTTTGCTCAGGCATCACATAGGAAAAATAAGAGGAAATAATGCTAAACTACTTTTAAGGGTTCAGCTAAACCTGTCCCAAAATTACTTTACTATGAGAGATTGATACCTGGAATTCATGGACCCTTCATCAAGGGAAAATCATTAAAAAGAGGATAGCATTGTCTTACACGGTTTTGGCATTTATCTGACCATACAGATAGAGAGAAATGAATGAAATGATCTCGAGTCCCTTCCAACTTCACAGTTTTTCAAACAAACCAAAGCAAAACAAAAACACACAACTTAAGATGAACAACAGCAGGAAAATAAGAAAAATAGTACTAGCAAACACATGTCTCTATAGAAAAGACTTCATAAGGTCTAAATTCCTTATTTTCAAATTAATCAAAATCAAAAACCAGGCAAACAGCAAATATTAATAAGGCACTGGAGCAAAGGGACAAAAGAAATTTTAAATACAAAACTTATTTAGCTAGTCAGAAGTACCTGAAAAATCGTAGTAAATATACACAACGTAAAAAGAATTACCACATTAACATATACAAATTTACCTTTATCTTAGTGTGCACATCAAAGATATCTGGAATACTACCAAAAATAGTCTTAATCTCTTCTGGTGCAAGGATAGGCCCACCTCGTTGTCCTTCCTCTTCCAATGGCACTTGAAATAACTAAAAGGTAAAAAAGATTAGTTTAGGTAGATTGTGGAAAATGAAAAAAAAATTAAAAATCTAACATACAGACAGTGATAAAGGAGAGCTATGATGTTAATGGAAAAGAAAAAAAAGTTGAAAAAAAATACTTCTTAAATTTGAGACCTTTTCTCATAACATTTTCTAGTCTGTTTTATCCTATTTATTTATTCATCTGTGTGTATATACAATCTTGTAATAAAATGTTACATTAGAATCTAATAAAAGTTTATTACAGTCCTACAAATCATTAAAATTGTTAGTATGATTCAGAGTAATTTCTACTTTTTTATTCAAGTAACTAAGGAACAAAGCAATAAGCGTCATACACTTAATATAAGTACTAAATGTTTTTAAATGGTAGCAAAAAAACTTGCTTTAGGGGGAAAAGACTGGACGTGAAGCTAGAAGACCTGTTTATAACCATGTTGATCTGAGGTGGAGCTGAGGCGGTGATGCTAGCGCTGGGGAGCGGCTGCAAATACAGATCATCGTTAGCAGAGAGGTGTGACTGCACAGAGACCATAATAAATCAACTGCTTGCAGGCTCACAGCAAAACCCTATCAGTGAGTGGCAAGTGAAAACAAGCTCAGGGCTCCCACTGATTCTGCATTATAGTGAGTTGTATAATTTTTTCATTATATATTACAATGTAATAATAATAGAAATAAAGTGCACAATAATGTAATGCCCTTGAATCATCCAGAAACCATCCCCCGCACCCCCACCATACGTGGAATAATTGTCTTCCACGAAACCGGCCCCTGGTACCAAAAAGGTTGGGGACTACTGTATTATATGATTCCATTTTATGACATTTTCAAAAACCACAAAATTGTAAAAATGGAGAAGAGATCAGTGGTTACCAGGAGGTGGAAGGAGAAAAGGGTGTGACATAAAGGAATAGTACCAGGAGTTTTTTGGGGGATGGAAATATTCTGTATCCTGATTGTAGTAGTGGTTAAACAAATTTTCACATGTGTTAAAATTCACGGAAATGTACATCAAAGAGTCAATTTTACTATATAATTAATAAAATTTGACTTAAATTTTAAAATGTTCATTGACTATTCAAAGTAAAAATAATAATGTATTATTGTGTTCTTAACATATGGAGAAGTAAAATGAATGACAACAGCACAACGGGCAGGAGGGGATTGAAGGAAGGAAGGAAGGGGGGGAAGAAAGCACATTCTAAATAGTAAGAAACTTCATTAAGATTATGAATTGTTCCTATTTTTAAGAACGACTACAATTCTACAACAGTTTATCCCCCCCTTAAAAAAAAATATATATATATATACACACACACACACACAAACACACACATATATATATTCAGGCTTTCCATTTCTCTAAGTATGGTGAAAGCTACCTGCTGAAAACAAAATACTGAAGAAAAACCTCTTTCTAAATACAGCGATAAGTTGACAAGAAAGTGAGTTACCTTCAGAGGCCAAAATCTAAGTGAAAGTAGAAAGTTGAGTACTAAATCAACTTTTGCCCCAAAGACATTTGCCTAAACTGATGAAAGTTAAGCTTCACCTATAAAAGCCTCAGTGGGAACAGAAGACCGACACAAAACCTAGTTTCCAACATACTAACAACTTCCAGTAAAATTAAAAGTGTGTTTAACCAATGATCCAGAAATTCCAGGTTTTTGCCCAGAATATGTTCTCAAGGAGCCATGAATAAGAATATTCACAGCAGCACTACTAGTAATAGTAAAAACAAACAGCAACGAAACACTAAAACAAATTTCAATGTCTATTAAAAATAAAAGTTCAAAAAGTTGAAATATTCATACAGGAAAATGAATTACTGCTACATGCAGTGACACAGGTGTGTTTCAAGAACATTTCTATCAAGTGAAAAAAGCAATTCACTAAAAAATATATACTGTTACATTTGATTTTCTACACATATGTGATAGATCTATAAGGAAAATGATAAGCACAAAATTCCAGATTACAGTTATCGCTGAGAGCGGGGAAAGAAATGGAATTGGGAAAAAACACAATAGAGGATGCAAAGGTATCTGTAACCATTTATAAGCATTCCTTTATCTAGTCAACATCTAATTAAAAATCCTAAACAAAAATATTCAGACACCAAAATACATCAAGATTCATTAAAACTTCTCAGTATTCTTAAGACACAATACCTTAAAACAGTTCTACTGTGTTTGTTTTAATCCCTCATATAAAATTAGTTAGCCAAAAAACTATTGATTCTACCTTTCCAATATTTCTCAAATCTATCCTCTTTTCATTCTCACTGATATTATCCTAAGAAGTTCAGGTTCTCAAAATCTCTAACCAAGACTGCCAAAATAACCTCCAAGTTGATCTCCTTGCCTCCACAATTTCCCCTTCTTCAATACCTCCTTCAAAGTGAACCAAGTTCCCTTCTAAAATACAAGTCAAGTGATATCATTCCCCCCTCCCATCAAAAATTCTTCTATAATTACACATGACACACTGTACAAAGGCCTTCTCCAGTCTGGCATAAGCAGTCTTAACTCTCACTGTATCCATACTCCAACCCCTATCCCAGTCCCCTTAACCCACCCTCAACTCTAATCCCCCTAGACTACTCTGTAATACCTTGAATGATACACATCTTCAATCGTTTGTACTGTTGGAATAATCTCAAATACACTTCCTACCATACTCTTTGCATGCACCAATCATAATTATGCTTTAAAACTCACTTCAGGGCTTCCCTGGTGGCGCAGTGGTTGAGAGTCTGCCTGCCAATGCAGGGCACACGGGTTCGAGCCCCGGTCCGGGAAGATCCCACATGCCGCGGAGCAACTGGGCCCGTGAGCCACAATTGCTGAGCCTGCGCGTCTGGAGCCTGTGCTCCGCAACAAGAGAGGCCGCAATAGTGAGAGGCCCGCGCGCCACGATGAAGAGTGGCCCCCGCCTGCCGCAACTGGAGAAGGCCCTCGCTTAGAAACGAAGACCCAACACAGCCATAAATAAATTAAATAAATAATTAATTAATTAATTAAAAAAAAAAAAAAAAACTCACTTCAATTTGTATCTTCTTCATGATACTTTCCCCAATGTTCAACCATTGAAAATTCCAGACCAAACCTTCCTTAAGCTGGAAGAGGAGCAAAATTCTCACCATACAAATCTCCAAATACCTTAACTAAACCTCCCTCATGAAGTTCATAACCTTCCACTTGGTATTATAATAGGTGTGTATGTTTTAACTCCTCTTCCAGTCTAAGTTCCTTTAAAACAGGAACCCTCTTTAACACCTGTCACAAAACTTTATATTAATAGGTACCTAAGGGGGCTTCCCTGGTGGCGCAGTGGTTGAGAATCTGCCTGCCAATGCAGGGGACACGGGTTCGAGCCCTGGTCTGGGAAGATCCCACATGCCGCGGAGCAGCTGGGCCTGTGAGCCACAATTACTGAGCCTGCGCGTCTGGAGCTTGTGCTCCGCAACAAGAGAGGCCACGACCGTGAGAGGCCCACGCACCGCGATGAAGAGTGGCCCCCGCTTGCCACAACTAGAGAAAGCCCTCGCACAGAAACGAAGACCCAACACAGCCATAAATAAATAAATAATTTAAAAAAACAAAACAGGTACCTAAGTATTATTTGGAATACATCAACAAGCTTCTGGATAGTCACTTAATTTGGGGGCTAAGTTAAAATTAAGCTATTCCAAATCCAAACTAAAAAAAAAAAAAAAAAAAGACACATTAGTCCTAAAATAGAAAGCTTAGGGCTTCCCTGCTGGCGCAGTGGTTGAGAATCTGCCTGCCAATGCAGGAGACACGGGTTCGAGCCCTGGTCTGGGAAGATACCACATGCCGCGGAGCAACTAGGCCCGTGAGCCACAACTACTGAGCCTGTGCGTCTGGAGCCTATGCTCCGCAACAAGAGAGGCCGCGACAGTGAGAGGCCCGCGCACCGCGATGAAGAGTGGCCCCCGCTTGCCACAACTAGAGAAAGCCCTCACACAGAAACGAAGACCCAACACAGCCAAAAATAAATAAATAATAATTAAAAAAAAAAAAAAAAAGCTTAAAGAGAACACTATCATGAATTTAGACCACAATCTTTTAAGTAAACTTAGGTGAGTTTATACTAAGCACAGTGGTATGAAAGTCTGTCTACAGTGTAATAATTACAAGTGCTTTTAAAAAAGAAGTTTTAGTGAATTTAATTGATATGCAAATTAAAATTCTGAAACTCCAGTGCCTTTACCATGGCCTGAAAGGATTTACATTTCTAGGTAATAAATGCTACCAAAGTACATGAACAGTATATGCCAAAAGGATTTTCTGCTACTCAACCCCATTTTGGCTGACTATAAAAACTTCAACAAGAAACTCATCTAGGATGATTTCCCTTGAGGAAGAAGAGCAGAGCTGACTTAAAACAAGTGAAGTTTAATATAGCAGAGGGCCTCATAAAACCCTGACTACTGCTAAACAAATTAACTGTGAAGAATAATCTCTCTGTGAATACCAAGAAAGAAGTCTTTTCATTTCTTATTCATGCATTTTATCAATGGTACAAGCAACTAAAGGCCATTATATTGCACCTTAATGAGATAATATTAAGATTTCAAATAGAGATGAGTTAAAAATTAAACCCAAATCAGAAACTCCCTATCATTTTTCTATTCAAAGTCAAGCTTGGTGGTATCAACCTTATTTTCCTGACAAACTATCTCCTTCATTACCACAACCAAAGTTATTCCTTCTTTCTACAGATTCCAAATAATGTCCTATTATTGTGTCTTTCAGAACCTTGAATTTTGATTTATTCCTTAATATCTTCTTCAATCTCAACCTACAAGGATTCATTAGAATTGTTTTTCTTCAGAAATAACTTCATAGTACATTTTAATAATAGTAAGCAATGAGTCAACATATGACTACTGCGTAATTTAAGAAAACTCGACACAGTAAAGGATTACTAAAAAAAAATTACTGACAGCCATATTGTTATGCTTCATTGCTAATTGCTTTTCCATATATATACAGTACTAAATAAAGCAGTGACTCTAGAATACACATTATCAGAAAAAGCTACCACTTCCAAATATAAATGTAGTACCTTGACATGGAAGCTGCTAAATTCTGAATTAAACTCAGTCCCCTCTAAGATTGTCTATTGAGGATCCTTCTCTCTTTAAAGTCACTATTAAAAAAAGATGCTATTTCTGCATGAATAAAACGCTAATCTTACAGTTATGCCATTTCCCTAAGAGCAGTTTTTGTCATACATTTTCATTTTTAATATCTATGTTCAAATTCTATGCTTATGTAATTTTCTTATAAAAAATAATACCACGTAGATTTTTTTACTTATAAACACTGGAACAGAGATCATTTTTCCAAACTCTTACCTGAATAATTGTGGCCAATATATTTACGTAATTACTTTCAGTCTGATAGAGCTCTCTTGCAACTTGCCACCTGGCTGACTGCTTTGAAGGAACTGGAGTAGAATTTTTAGATGACTTAGTACAAGATTTTGGTGTTTCTAAAAGGTAAAAAGGAGGAAAGATTTAAAATGGAAGTCAGATGTAAGTACCAAACACTGTACAAATTTAACAGAAAAAAAGGGAGATATCTACTCTTATAAATATACCACCATACACATTCTCATTAAAGTAGAATTTCCTCCTAGAATAAGGCCAGAAAAAAATAATGGTCATGTACTCTTCAAAAATATCGAGGTCATTAAAAACAAAGATTGATTTAAAAAAAGAACTGTTCCAGATTAAGAAGAGACTAGAGAAAGATAACACAACAACCTGTGATCGTGGATTGGATCCTAAGCCAGCAAAAACTTTTTTCTTTTGCTTAAAAGCACCTTAGGACATTAGTGGAATAACTGGTAAAATTTAAAGGTCTATAGAGTAGATCATAGTATTAAATATTAATTTCCTAATTACAATACTTATACTGTACTTATGTAAGAAATGTTCCTGTATTTTGGGAAATACACAATTAAGTATTTAGAGGTAGAGGCACATCATATCTCCAACTTACTCTCAAAACAGCACAGATATAAAAAATACACGTGTATGTAAAAAAAGAGAGAGAGAGAATGAATGAATGAATGAATACTAAAGCAAATATGGCAGAATATTTCCATTTAGGAAATCTGAGAGTACAGGAGTCTTTACAGCAATATATAAAGATATTTAAGTTAAAAAAGGAGGAAAAGGTTGTTACGATTACACAGTCACAGTAATGGAAAACTTTTCATATATATATGGAGAAAGACTCCCTTAAAAAAAAAAACAAAAAAAACCCCCCAACAACATTAACTAAATTTTCTGTTAAAGTATCTTAACATAAGACATTCAGTCTAACCCAAATTGGAGGGAGGATGCATTAGTATATTTTATATGTATCTCAAGAAAAAATTCTTAATGAAATTTCATAAAAGCTTAAAATAAATTTTCTTACTATCAATATGGTTAGAATACTTAAACATTATATACAGAATCTCCTAATGGCAAGTTTCTCAATAGGAAAAGGAATGTATAACACATAATAGAATGACATGAAAGAAGACAATATATAGTCCCAGCATATCAAATTTACTCAATGATAAATAATCTTAAGCATTAATTTAAACAATCATGCACACTGTGGAGTTCTGAATGTTTTAAAAAAACAAAAAACAAAAAAACAGGCTTCAAAGAATTTCCCACTTGCCATATATTATTTTGGGCTACACTCACCAGACCCAGGAGCCTCTGCCATTATGGTATACTTTAGGGGGAAAAAAACTGACATACACTGATCTCATTTAATTATTGTGTCTAAGCAGTGATCTACAAACTGGGTATTCTATTATTCAGAATACCTAATATATAGCAGTTGTCATGTCTGTTTTCTTTAGTGGTTCATTTTCTTCTGTCCCCTCAACTTCATATTCAAGCTTCAGTCCTGCATGTTCATCTCTTACCATCTCATGCCCATTATGTCCACCATGATCATAGAACCAGTAAATTCTTAGATCTACATATCTAATCATAATCCCCCGCCCAAGCACCTGGTCCAGCTTTTCCAAATGCCTACTGGACATTTCTACCTCAATTTAACCTGGATTTTCTCTCAAACTACACTCCTTCCTCCAAAATATAAACTTTCTATTTTTGCTAAGGTAGAATTTCTTCCATTTAATACTTTGCCATCTTCTCCTCTTCCTCCCTCTCTATCACTCCATTCTATCAATATTTCCCCAGTGCTTCTTACTTTTCTTTCCAAACATCATCAACCCTGGTTTAGGGCCTTATTACCTTGTGGCCCAAGTCTCTAGAGATTACTTCATGGTCAGGCTCTCTCTAAACCGCCTTACTTCTAGTCATTCTTCAGAATAATCCACTACAAATTACTTACTCAATGAATCACTCTGCTGCTCAAGTTTCTGAAGTTCCTTGCTGATGACAATATACAGATCAGACATGCCAGTCTGATTTCAAAGTTCTCTAATATTAGGCCCCAATTAACCTTCCTAATTTGACTCTTACTCCTCCATACTCCAAGCAAACTGACCTAGTCACTATTCCCTAAAAACTCATTTTGTACGCTGTTACCTGTATTCTTGCTCCTCTTATAATCTCAAATCCACCTCAGTCTTCTGGGTCTACCTTAAATTGACTTTCAATTCCTTCCATGAATATTTAGTGAGTACCTACTCTATACTAGGCACTGGGAATAAAGCAGAGAAGCTAGACAAGGTTCTTGTTCTCTTCCAGCTTACAATCTGGTGAAGCAAGTAAAATAAAGGAGTAAACAAACAATTTCTAACAGTGATAACTACTACTGAAGACAACAACCAGGTAACGGGTTGGTAGGAAGGAGTAGTGGGACAGAGACTTAACTTTAAAGAGAACCCCGATAAGATTTCTTTAAGACAGGGAGAGCAAATATAAAGCTCCTGAGGTATGGTTGTAGTAGAAAAATCTGAAGAATAATAAAGATATTATGACTGACACCCAGAGAGGATTAGTGGAGGACAAAAGCATATGAGGTTAGAAGTAGGTGAAGAAAGATTACATAGGAACCTGAAAGCTACGGTAATACAAAGCCATTGAATGACTTCATGCAGAGGAACGGCATGAACTAATTTATACGTTTTTAGAGACTGGTTAGTCTGCATGTAGAAAGGCAAAAATGAGTACAGGGAGACCACCCTGGGGACCACTGCAATTGTCTAAGAGAGACCATTTTTACAGAAAAGGTTGATAAAGGAAGGGTAACAAAGGAACAGAGTTGGAGTGGCAGAGAGAATCAAGAGTTCTAATTTGATTATGTTAAGTTTAGGATGTGTATTAGACATGAACAAGGAGGTGTCAAGTATATAGTTGGACAGGGAAAACCTCAAATTTGGGAGTCAACAGCATATAGAAAAGCCATGGAATTAAATGAGATCATTTAGGAAGAATTCAATGGAGAAGAAACGACTCAGGAATAATATTCCACATTTAGAGTTGGAGAGAGAAGTTAGGTCAAGGAGAACGTGAAACGAGTTATATACAAAAGCCAAAATTTAAAAATGTGCCCAGGAAGAAGTAGCTGCTAATGTGTTGAATGCTGCTGATTGCACAAAAACTGTCAGCACCCCCAGCAAGAGCAATGAAATTCAACTGGAATGAATTGAAAGGAAAAGAAAAGGCAAGGAAATGAGACAACGGATCAAGGTGATTCCTTCAAGAGTACTTATATGAAAGGGAAGAGGGAGATGGGATAGCAAGTGGAAAGTATTACAGAGTCCAGGGAAGGTTTTCATTGTTTCATAAATTAGAAAACACAACAAATTTGTGTGCACACTAAAAAAAACAGAGGGGAAAAACTGAAGATCAAGGGAGAAGAGCTAATTATAGGTGGCTTCCTGTATCAGCTGAGAACAAAGTCAATTCACCTTCCTCTGACTTCACTGTACCTATTTTCTCCATAATCTATGTGACATCTTCTATGATTCCTGTGTGTTAAGAGTCTGCTCTTTGAACAGTTCTATCACTTTCTAGCTGTGTGACCCCAGACAAGTTTTACTTCTCTAATCTCAATCTAGTCATCTGTAAAACAGAGACAACAAAACCTATCTTATAAATACACAAAATACATAAACAGTTAGTATATAGCAAGCAACTATTAAATATAAGCATTTTCATGTGCCTTTTCTCCTCAGACAGGACAAAGGTCATTAAAAACAGAGACCTTCTGGGACTTCCCTGGTGGCTCAGTGGTTAAGAATCCGCCTGCCAATGCAGGGGAGACAGGTTCGAGCCCTGGTCCGGGAAGATCCCACATGCCGCGGAGCAACTAAGCCTGTGCGCCACAACTACTGAGCCTGCGCTCTAGAACCCGAGAGCCACAACTACTGAGCCCGTGTGCCACAACTACTGAAGCCCCCATGCCTAGAGCCCCTGATCCGCAACAAGAGAAGCCACCACAAGGAGAAGCCTGCACACCGAAATGAACAGTAGCCCCGCTCACCGCAACTAAAGAAAGCTCGCATGCAGCAACGAAGACCCAACGCAGCCAAAAATAAATTAATTAATTAATGTAAAACAAAGAGCCTTCCATACTCACTGTAGTAGGGATTTATCTATATTCTAATAATTATTCTATTCCACTAAATTTAGAGACCAATTTTTTTAAATGTGAATTACCTCCGTAGTTAATGCTAGATTCTGGTGTGTTGGAGATATCTAGGAGTGACCCTATAGAAAGGGAATGTTCAGCTGACGGGCGCTTACGGGGAGGGAAAGGTGACATGTCTGTCTCTCTTGAAAGCTGAGCAAGTGTCTCTTTTAAACGACGTCTTTTGCGATTGCTGTTTGGGGTATTTAGAGAAAGCAGTGATACTGATTTCTTGAGCTCAGGTGTATTAGCCTGCAATCAAAAGCACAAAAGCTCAATTTTACTTCCGTGGTTCTTTACTGAGACAGGAACAAAAGAAAAATATATTTACGAGTCTGACAAAATCGGGATTTTGCACAATAATTGTACATCTATATACTCTTCCATGTAATTCAGAAGCTTCATGAAACATAATAATCAAAGGACCATTGTAATTGTCTAACCCCTAACACCTAATGCTTTTTCTCCATAGCACTATTACTATTACATATTCGGCTGTAAGCTTCCCTATTGTCTACTCCCCATTAGGCCATAAACTCCAGGAAGACAGAGACCATTCATATTTCATTCACCATATCTCTGGCATTTAGCACAATGCTTGGACATAGTGCTCTCCAATATTTGTCAAATACCACTTGATTTTAGGAGTTCTCTTCTGAAATCTAAGGCATATTTTTTAAACTTTATGTCAGGAACCTTACATTGAGAATAAAAGAGTCCAAAGAGAACACAACAGAGTACATATTTAGATTTTATAGAAACACAATAAATCCACACCTTCACTTTCAAATATTCCATTCAAAATTATTAAATCTCGAACTGAAGTAAATTTTCCTTAAAGCCTGTTTCTATACCTTTATGTCACATTTTGGTGAATGATACTACTTTTCACCAAGATCCAGCATGAAGGCTGGATTTTTCCTTGCCTATATTCCTTCTACTACAGTCATTTTTAAAATGCCATCTCTCCCCTTAATATTCTTCAGTGGTTCCAATACTTACAGGCCAAATCCAAACCCTTTAACATATTAAAAACTTGATTCTGCCTATCTAGTCTGCTTTATCTGTTGGCCTTCTTTCCCACACTCTTTTCCAAAGCCATACTAAACTACTTGCTATTTTAATGTACTTTCAAGTTTTCACACCCTCTCCCACCTGCTATCTAACATGAATGTCCTTACCAGGTTAGCCTAGGAAGCTGGCTCAATATTTATTTGCTCTTTCAATCCTGCCTGAGTCTCTCAGCGTGAAGCTAGTTAGAATACATACATTACTCAATTAATTACAGCACATTTCATTCAGCACTATAACTGTTTGCACATCTCTCTTTCCTTTAAGGTTCTAAGTTTCTGAAGATAGGGATGTTACTGTTCATAATGGTATTACCAAGAATTTGCACAGAATGAAATGTATTAGATTAAAATAAGATCCAGTACATTAAATCTACATAGACTATTACTCAATATCCAACTGTTTAATTATTCTGAAACCCCTAAATATGACAAATAAGATGACCTGTGTGCTAATTATACTATGCTCTTTTGGGATAAAAAAGTGTCATCTTTATACAATCAAGTTCACAGAACAAATGACAAAAGGGACAATAAGCATACCTTTTCATATAAATACATAGTTTCTCCAGCTCGGGCATCCATCTGAATGCTTCCCCAGAACCACTAGGAGGAAGAACATTTTAATTAAGAATTTATCTCATCAGAAAAGCTATCAATATTACCAATGTGTTTTAAAAACCAATCTCATTCTAGAATTACTTGCCTCTTGCTTGACAACATAAAGTTTCTTTGAAGGTTCAAATGGAAGTTCTTTTACTATATTCTCTTCAACTATAAGGTGAGTGCATCTTTCATCTCCAACAGGTAAATAGTTTCCTCCTAAAGGGGAAAGCATACAAGCATACATAAGCCCAACTATTTAGCCCCAGGCCCAAATTTTTAAAGAGGCATATTCACCAGGAAGTGATCAGCAGCAGTAAGGAATAAAATACATATAACTTTTAAATTATGCTAAATTCTACCTTGCATTTCAGTCATTTCTTCCATATTGGTTTTCTCTTCATCTGAAAATCCCAGGAAACTTAAAATGCAATCTTGAAATGGAGGAACTTTAAATTCATTTCTAAACTCATCAAATGATGCACAGAAATCCCTAAAAACAAAATACACTCTTCTAAAACCAGCTTAACGGAAATTCAATAAGTTAGGCAGATTAATTTATAAATCTACGGTAATTCTCAAGGTTTTAGCATAACCTATTTATTGAAAATATTTTACATTTGGTCCTGAAATGTTCATGAAAACCTCAGTTAAAAAAAAAATTGACGTGTCCTCAGTCATCCCAGAAGTAACGTCTCACAAAGTTTAATCACGGGTAATCTTTAGAAGACGCAAATCTCTACTCTGTACATGAAATTTTATATGCATTCCAGGAGTTCTATAGTTTCATAAAATCTTAAGTAATAATGAAGTACAATAGCAAGGAATTATGAGATTGTAAAGCTTAACAAGGTTACGAAATGCAATCACCACTTAAAATGTAACCAGACAAACAGAAAATAAGAAAAAATACAGCACAACCCAAACATCCAGATGCATTAAGCTATTACCTGATAATTTTAGAATGTTCTTAATGGTTATTAAATTATTTCACAAAGTGAAGTTCAAAGATATCTTAGATGTCTTGCCATTTTCAATTATTTATAAACAAAACTTTGCTCCTCCTAGACTTTATTCCCTAAGCTTCACAAAGACAAAATTAATTTTTTATATACTAATCTATGAATTTTGGGCACGTGGGTTTATCTTCATGACACAATGTGACTGATTCACATAATTAACTACTGAATTTCTAAACACTTACTGTTCATTCCGCCTTTCCCAAGCTTTATATATCCATTCTGGTTTCATAATTGGAGTACCCAGGCTCACAGCTATCTAAAAACATAAACATGTTTATCATTAATTATATGGTGAATTTTTACCTTAAATAACTGCATTCATGCAAGTTATAAGCAATTATATACATACATTTTTTGCACAGTCTTAGATCATTGTTCATCTGCTTTGTAACAAAATATAAAGAAAAATTAACAGAAAAAACTATCTTTCCATCATACAATTTAGGTTAAAATAACTTTGAAACAAGTTCCATGATGTCCAAACTGTTTCATTGTATTTTAAATAAATACATCTGTGAAGTTAATTAAGTTCACCTTTATTACATTTCTATTTCTCTTTGTGTTTACCTCCTTGGAAGTACTAACCCCCAAGACAGCAGTAAGAGTAAGAGAAAATTTCTGATTAAGTCACTAAAACCTTAGATATGAATTGTAAGTATACCTCCCAGGAATTCAACAATACCCTAAAATTACCATTTGCTACATAAATACACTGATGGAGGGTGGGAACAAAGTGATAAACTCTTCCTAACATATTCAAGTGCAATCTTAAGCTAAGACTTTAATCCCAATAAAAGTATTTTCTCCTGTTCTTTTATAATTTTCACAAGTTAAATCTTGGAACCATTTTATAAGAACAAAGTTCTGCTCTTAGATAAGAGAGAAGTATCTGCCCTCATCACCTTCTGACCTCCTTATTCACCACTGCTCATAGTAATCTTTGCTAATATTATTCATCTGCCTAAACTGTTATCCACCTACCAACCTCCACAATCCCAATCATCTTTCAAGACCTAACTCAAGTTCCACTGCCTCCTTCAAACCTCAGGGGCCACACTCCTGTGATTTAAAATTTTTACTAAATGTGCATATAGCAAAAATTGAATTTCTGATCCTCAATAAATTATGGGGGAAATAGACAGGATAAGAGCACTATTATTAAATCCATCCTCAAACAGTGCTATATTGAAATACACAAAAATACCAAAGTTTACATACCCTGAATTTTTCTCCTTGTGTACAATTTGCCACCAAATGTGTAACTTTTGAATTAAAGTCTTTTCGAATAACTCCACCCATGTGATGAACCAATGTCACCAATCTGACCTCAAAAGAAAATGTAAACATTGACTTTATGATTAATTTGAACAAAATTTTAAACTATGTTTATAATTCATTTAGCATTTTACTGAATACTTTCTATTTATAAGGTACATATGAGAATTTTTATAAAGATAAATTTTATGTCAAAAAAATTAAAGGTTCATTTGCCTTATTGGCACAGGCAAAATTATACAGAGATAAGCTAGTAAAGATGATCACACAAAACTAAGTTAATTAACAACTGGCTTTCACACAAGTAAAAAAGCAAATATATTACTTTTTGGAGGGGGGTGAAGTAGAAAAGAATAGCTTTATTGCTTTGCCAAGCAAAGGGGGACACATCGGGCTCATGCCTGGAAAAACTGTGTGTCCCCAGTACATTATTTTTTTAAAACCAGGTTGCCATCACACCAAGATTCCTCTCACAAAATTAGAGTAATACCCCATTAGCTACAACATAAAAAATTTTATGGATCAAAGAAAGAAGTTTCTATGAATTCTCTAGAGCAATGAGAATGCTTTAAGGCTGGACCTGCATAACAAAAAATCGCAATGTGTAAACAAAAACTTCAAATAATGTGGCTGATGTGATACTTAACAAAAAGACAGTTTAAACAGATTAGATAGTCATGAAATTTTTCTAATTCACATACCAGCTATCCTAGACAAAATATGTGTTTCTTTACAAGGCTCTTCAGAGTTACTTCTTCACAAAGTTTAAGACCTAGTATATTCATAGTAATTTCTCCTTCAATATTTTAAAAATAAAACCATGATATAACTACCAAAAAAAAAAGCTAATTTAAATTTATTTTGCTAGAAAAAAATATTCTTTGAATAGAATGTTTTAAAATACTTACTAGTTCTTCTTTCTTCCTGAATCCAGTAAAACATAGTACTAGATTCATCATGCTTGTACAATAGAGTGGGCGACATGAAAATGGCAAAGGCTGAAGGATACAACAATTTTAAATCTGTGAGCTTCTTTACAGTAAAAATAGAACACATCTTTCTCAAGCTAAACATATTTCCCTCTCTTGCCAATTAACTTTCCCAATCCAAAGATATACTTGCATCTTTCAATATGCAACAAATAGCAAAAAACCAGTTTCACAATAAAAATTTCCCATGATTCCCATATCGTATTCAATACACATCATCTAAACACACTTTACTACTGGCAAATAAAACATAAATATTCATACCCAAACCTTTATTTCCAAAATGTACTTTGACACATATGAAGTATTATAAGGAAAGATTTCCATACACTACTATAAGTGCTTCAAATTAAAGTTAAAAGAGGTCAAAAATATTTTCTAATAAATACTAATAATACATATACTTGAACCAAATATGATTCCAATTTATGAGCTAAAAAATGGAGATAGTAAATAATTTAACAAATGGGGGGCTTCCCTGGTGGCGCAGTGGTTAAGAATCTGCCTGCCAATGCAGGGGACATGGGTTCGAGCCCTGGTCTGGGAAGATCCCACATGCCGCGGAGCAACTAAGCCCGTGAGCCACAACTACTGAGCCTGAGCGTCTGGAGCCTGTGCTCCGCAACGGGAGAGGCCGCGACAGTGAGAGGCCCGCGCACCGCGATGAAGAGTGGCCCCCGCTTGCCGCAACTAGAGAAAGCCCTCACACAGAAAAGAAGACCCAACATAGCCGAAAATAAATTAATTAATTAAAAAAAAAAAAGGAAAAAACTCAACTATAGAAAAATAATAATAATAATTTAACAAATGGTTTTATCTATCTATCTATACATGAAAGAGAATGGTTAAAAATATATATTTAATTCCACTATTATGCAAGAATGTTCTTTTCCATAATTTTGGCCTTTAAAAAGTTTATGTGGTTTCTGAAAGCAACACTTCTGAATCAAAACAGAATTAAAGATTATCATGTGCTCATTACTAGTATCTATAACAAAAGAAGCACAAAGACCCAAGCAATTTAAAGTTAAGGCAAACTTAAGAATGCCAAAACAGAGCAATAAAAAACAAAGAACAGGTATTAATTCTACTGCAACTCTTGCAGTGAAATGCTGTTTAAAAACAAAAAGCTAAAGTAGGACTTCCCTGGTGGCGCAGTGGTTAAGAATCTGCCTGCCAACGCAGGGGACATGGGTTCAAGCCCTGGTCCGGGAAGATCCCACATGCCGCAAAGCAACTAAGCCCGTGCACCACAACTACTGAGCCTGCACTCTAGAGCTGGCGAGCCACAACTACTGAGCCCATGTGCCACAACTACTGAAGCCCGCGCGCCTAGAGCCTGTGCTCCGCAACGAGAAGCCACCACAATGAGAAGCCCACGTGCCGCAATGAAGAGTAGCCCCCACTCACTGCAAATAGAAACAGCTTGCACGCAGCAACGAAGACCCAACACAGCCATGAATGAATGAATGAATGAATGAATAAATAAATAAATAAATAGCTAAAGTAATTTCCCTAATTTTAAATCATGCAGAAACTGATAAAAATGGAACTGTGGTACCTGTTCTGTGTGGAGGAAAATTAAAGTTTATGTATATGTACACATCTTTAGAACTCAAGTTTAAGCAAACTACTACTTCCCAAGATACTGCAGGTATTGAGACTAAATATATGTAAATAATATTGTTTAGAATTAAAGGACTATATTAGAGTAGCCACTACTATTCCTAACCTAAATATTCATATTCTCAACAATTAATGAAATTTTTCTGCATAAAAATTCTTTAATAAAAATTTAACCTTGAGAAGTTGTAATAAGCATATATTCTTTCTTACCTCTCCTTTTTGTGCACAGTTTAATACAACTGGTGGTCCAATAACTCTACAGTCAGTCTTGTATAACTCATTAAAGACAGAATCCTGGAAGTCCGTGACTATGAATACATTTTCAAATTCTGGAGAATCCAAACTTTTAAGTTCTTCAACTGATTCCATCTTTACAAATGGCACTTTAATTTCCTTGATTTTTTTCATGGAGTTATTAGAAACAAAATTTATATATTATAAAAGTAATTCATGTGTCTCTCTAAATAAGACCTAAAAATCAATTCAATATCAACATTTTTATTTTTATATTTGTAGAAGTTGTGAATCATACAATAAGCATTATACTTAATAGTTAACAGTCATATGTCATATTTCTTTACTTATGTTTTTATATAAACATAGCTCAATCCATATTAAGATCTTAAATTTTGAAGATTATTATAAAGGCATAAGCTTCTGACATGACTTGGTAGTCATTATAAAACATCTAGTATGCATATAAAGATGATGAATTTTTTAAGTACACGTATTTTGATAGTAAGATGCATTAGAAAGATATCAACTATTGCTCTTTATTCTGATCAAGAAAATGATGCCATGCATATAGTTCTTCCTGCACAAGTTGTTTTCAGAAAAATAGAAAAAAATACTATGACATGCAACATCTACAAAAAGGATGGAGTTAACTTAATCATTTCAGTATATACAAGGGAAGTAAGAAAAAGATATGAAATATGTAGGCAGTTGCAGCATGGCAAACACAGGATATAAAAAGGCAAGTTAGTGTTTAACACTTTATACTGTAGATCTATGAAAAAGAATGAAGATATTTCGGTATCTATATGACTCCTGTTTTTAAAGAACAGAACCATTTAAAAGAAAATTCAAATGGGTCAGTAAATTATTTGGGATTTATTTGCTAGGCTGATGTGAAGGGCTGAATTGTGTATATCCAAAACTCATGCTGAAGTCCTAACACCCTATACCTCAGAATGTGACTATCTGGAGATATGGTCTTTCAACATGTAATTAAGGTTAAATGAAGTCATAAGGGTGGATCCTAGTCAGATTGGATTAGTGGTGGATTGGTGTCCTTGTAAGAGGAGGAAATTTGGACACACAAAAGAGATAGCAGAGATGTGCATGCACAGAAGGCTGTGTGAAGATATATCAAGAAGGTGACAGCCATCTACAAGCCAAGGAGAGAGGCCTCAAGAGAAATCAAACCTGCTGACACCTTGATCTTGGACTTTTAGCCTCCAGGAAAGTGGGAAAATAAATTTCTGTTGTTTAAGTTGCCCAGTCTGTGGTATTTTGTCATGGAGGCCCTCACAATCTAGTATAACTGGTATAGAGAGTTAGATATATTTCACATGCTGAGGTAAATTCCCTGATGACTGTCAATTATTGTGATTTGTAATTCTGGAAATAAAGCAAGAATTTAGAATAAATATAAAATTATTGAGAAAAAAGAAGCTAAAGAGTTTAAAGTGTCATCTTCATAAATACATAAATGGAATGCCATTTAAATCTAACAATGCCAAATTACTTTATAAGGATTTCATTATTTATGAAACATTGTATTTTTGGGTTTCAGAAACACCCAAATTTTAAAATAAATGGAATAGTTTCTATTAATCTAGCTTCAGAGTGCTGAGAGTATAACTTGTGCCTAATTTAGCTCCAATCACCGTAAGTGGACTCTACGAATACAATCAAAGGAAGTGCAGCATGCCACATGCAATGAAATGCTTGACCTACCATATTAACAATACTTTTTATTAATTTTTCATCCGATTTTCCAGGACAACTTTCTTTTATCTTTATAACAGGGACTTCCATTATTTTAATAGTCTGTGGAAAAGAGACTTAAGTATGAGATTAAGAAAACTATAAATTTATTTATACACGGATGGAAGAAAAATAGTTTAAAAAAAAAAAAAACTAAAAACTAAATTCCCATACCTTTAAGGCTTTTATAAGTTCTTCTTGCTTTCCAGCTTCTTGAACCAGTATTACTCTTGTTTCAATCTGAGGCATTTCTTCTATTAAAATTAAAAATGTTTAAGTAAAATATTTTTATTCACTAACATCAAAATCAGTAGTTCCTAACCCCTTTTTTGGCTGTATCTGGAATGTTTTCCATGTTTGAGATCATAACATTCCCTGAAACTAAAATGACTTAATCCCCAGCTTATTTTAAAACTTTGATCATGTATCATTTTAGAAGAAGAGAAACATATTGTATTGTAGCAAAGTATTCAAACATCAGCACTCCTCCTAACCAAAGAAAGCATTCGCCCACTTGCACAGTCATCCTCTTCAACAGCACATGCAACTTTAGGAAAGATCCATTTATACAGTGAAAAGGAAAGAAGTGGCTCTTCTCCTGACCAGTCATAACTGACTATATTCTAGCTAACAATGTTGCAGCTAGATTGCCCTCACTTACAGAAAAAGCAATATCCAACAAGATGCTTTCACCTTCAAAGTTGGGAAGCATTTATCCAAACAATAATAAAAAATCTAGTGTAAACAGTTTCTGTTAACAAATTTTTACTGAATACCTGTACCCTAGCTTAACAGTATTACAGTTAAATCATAAAAAAGTCACTAGTCAGTAAGTTTAGGATTAAAATAGTGATTTGATATTTTAAAGCAGATAACATGTTTACCTTCAACATATGAAGTAGATCCAATAAATAAGTTTTCCTTAGAAGTTTCGGTAACTTTAGAATCAAAAATGGAAGAGTCTGCCAAGCTTGTACTCCCAGTAGTGGGTGTTAATGCACTATTTTCAGCCATTATTTGTACTCTTCTGCAATGGCTGAAAAAAACAAAATTTGAATAAAATTACATGAAACAAACAATTACTGGGCAAAGACAAGCGTTATACCTAGAACTTATAAAAAGTATCATTACCCTTTTTTTTTTAATACTGAACCAAACAAAGTCACTCAACTTCTCTGAGCCTCAGTTTGCTCTTCTGTAAAATAAAGATACTAATAATTGGGCTTCCCTGGTGGCTCAGTGGTTGAGAATCTGCCTGCCAATGCAGGGAACACGGGTTCGAGCCCTGGTCTGGGAAGATCCCACATGCCGCGGAGCAACTTGGCCCGTGAGCCACAACTACTGAGCCTGCGCGTCTGGAGCCTGTGCTCCGCAACAAGAGAGGCCGCGACAGTGAGAGGCCTGCGCACCGCGATGAAGAGTGGCCCCCACTTGCCACAACTAGAGAAAGCCCTCGCACAGAAAAGAAGACCCAACACAGCCATAAATAAATAAATAAAAGATACTAATAACTGACTCATAGGGATACAGTAAAAGTAACAATGTACCAAAAGTACTCAGATATTACCTGACAGTCAAAAAGTACTCAGAAGGTACTCACAAATACTATGCTACCTCCCCACTCCATACCTTTGCCCTCAACCAAACTATTTCTCTTCCTGTATTCATTTATAATACCATCATCCCCCAAATAATCCCAGTCAAAAACACGATCCAGCCATACTCTTTCATCTGCCTCATTCGCCCTGCCCCAAAGCATCTCTGTATCTCTGGGACCCAGCCCCCCTTTTTGTGGCCAATGCCACAGTGGCCACTTGGTCAAATACAACAGTTCCAAACAACTTTATCACCAGTTTCTTCAGAGGTCACTTTCCACATGGTTTTCAGGGTATGCTCCTAAAAACAAATGTGACTATATTATTTCTCTACTTAGAACTTCCATGAGCACTGCTCCCTATACGATCAAGTTCAAATTCACCATCCACTTTACACTTTAGTCCTAGCCTACCTATTTAGCCTCATCTCCTGTATTTCCCCCAGTCCACATCGACTGTATGCTCCAGCCACAAAGCATTTCCCAGCATTTTTCAAATACAGATCACAATTTACTCCACACCTACTTGTATTTAATAGTGTTCAATTCTCCACCTATCATGTCTTTCAACCCCTGACCCACCACTCTTGACTTATCCTCTGTAGATTTCTCCAAACCTCTCATGTATAACTGGACTGCTCCCTTACCTGTATTTTTATATTACTTTACAAATGTCTAAAAGATTTCACGAGACCATTAACACGTGTCAGTAAGACTCTGGACTATGAAAGAAAATCTTTGTTTGTTTTTAAATTTCCAGGACTTAAAAAGAGTTGAAAAGTTAAGCAAGCAGGGAATAAAGAAAAAGTTGAATAGATCTTCATCAATTTAAATTGGGGATTTTACATAAGTTTATTATCTTGAAGTAAATTTCCAGAATATTGGGCAAATATAAAGAGGAAGCCCAGTCTTATCTGGAGGTCTATGCCTGATCTAATTTACCCTTTCCTACTTTTTCGGAATAATAAAATATACAAATAACTTCCACCAGATTTTTAGCAAAGTAATAGTTTCAGGTAGCATTAGCATCATTTCGGCATGGTGATGTCAAATAGTGTGAATATGTACATACTAATAACAACAGACCTAAGCCCAGTTATTAGGTGCACACTTCAAAGACAAGCAACTCAGCTTCCTGTCTCAGCTCTGCACCTAGTAGGGTAAGCCTCAGCTTCCACATCAGGAAAAGAAATAATAGTACAACTCAAATCCAACTGTGATAAAAACTGAATAGATGATGTCTCTAAATGAGTGACAATTATTCATTCTCATACATACTCAAAATGTGGACGTTTCTCATTGTCTTACCAAACATCCACGGCAATCATTATTCTAAGGCTCTCCAAAGGAGTGCTCCAATAGTTGTTAATTAAGAGCCTTTACTTAGAATCAATGATAAATTCTATCCAGCCCTTATTTTTTTGTTAAGTCTCACACTTAAATGTTCCCAGGGAAAAAGAAAGGCTCTATCTAAACAGGCTTTCATTTAAAGTCTCCTTAAAAGAATATTAAAAAGAAAAACCAAGAGATGAATTAACCTGCCTTAAGGAATGTAGGAGGAGGGAGACTTTAATAAATCAAAAACACCATGAGTTCACATTTTTCACCTATGTCTCTCTGTTTAAAGATCATCAAAACAGGTAAGTGATTGGGACTTCCCTGGTGGTCCAGGGTCTAAGACTCTGCGCTCCCAATGCAGGGGGCCCAGGTTCGACCCCTGGTCAGGGAACTAGATCCCATATGCTGCACCTAAGAGTTCGCATGCCGCAACTAAAGATCCCACGTGGCCCCAACGAATATAATGTATGCCACAACTAAGATCCCACGCAGCCAAAAAAAAAAAAAAAAAAAAAAAAAAAATGGTAGGTGATTAAGAATTAAAATTGACTGATGACACTGTATGTGATCAATTTATTGCCAAAACAGTTTTAAAATTTAGAAAATAGCTGCATGCTAAACTCATCACATATCAACAGTCTGATTACAAACTGAAATACACTCATCACTTTTTCACATTTATGTATTCTGTAAGCTTTTATAACAAACACAAAAGGATCAGTGTTCATAAACCCATACAGATTACTTCTCATCTGAGAACATACTCAAGGAGCTTCTAACTAAATACAACTCATGCCTTTTTTCATCACAAAGATAAATTTTGCCATTTAAATAAGTTTCCTTTCACTTATTTTTTTAGGCAATCATCTTTCAGGGTGGAGGAGCTAAATGCCTTCCTGGATATGTTGGCGGTGTTACAATAACATTGTTAACGTTACATAACACTGTGACTAACAATATTTATTTAACGCTTAATATGCGGCATTATTCTAAACCTTTAGACATTGTTCTAAACCTTTTACTTGTATTCATTTAATCTTTGCAACAATCCTAAGAGGCAGGTACTATTATCACACTCCTCTTACAGGTAAAGAAACCTAGAGCGGAGAGATTAATTCCCCCCAGGTCACAGTGTTAGTGGCAAAACAAGGGTTCAAATCCGGTCTGATTCCAGAGGCTGCGCTTTTACCCATTAAGCCATACCCATCTGTACGCGGGGTGGGGCGCCGGAACGAGCTGGCGTTTTACCTTAAGTACTAAAAACTAAAGAGAAGACGCCAAGAAGAATCCAAGGGTGAAACCACTAAGTAATCTGAGATAAGCCCCCAAAGGGCGCAGTTGCCGGCCACCAGAGCCGCAGAGCCCACTGCGGTTTGCCAAGACCCCCTTCCCGACAACTCCCCACTTTGCCCAGAAACTCTTTCGGAAGAAATATTCAACCAGGTGAGCGGTGACGACGCACAGCAGCCAGGCGGACCTCGGGCTCCCACTCCGCATCCCGGCCCCGCTGTTGGGAACGCGGCGGTGTGGTTCCCAGAGCCGGGAAGCCAAGGCTGGGAGCTCCGGAATTCGCGGTCACCGGGGCGGGGCCGTGGGACACAAGCAGAGCAGCCCACTGCTCCAGGGACGCCGGCCCACTCCCACCTCCGCCACCCGCACCCACAGAGCCCTCACCACTCTCAAAAGACGCCCTGGAAGTTCCACCTTTTCAAGAACAGACCCTTCTCACTTTTACCGCCATTCCTCACCGCCGGCGGCCGCAGCCAATTCAAAAAGTGACCCGCAGAGGGGCGGTGATTGGCCGCTGCTCTCCGCCCACCTCCCCGCAGGTGCCCACCGATTGGTTGTGCGTGTGTTTCAAATAAACCTAACGGCTCCGACGTCAGAACGTCCCGAATTTGTAGAGAAGTGCCCGGATGTGACCAGGAGGTGGTAGTAATGGCTCCTGGGCTTCTGTGGGAGTAGCAGGTGTGTCTGTGACTACCGCTTATTTACTCAGTAAACATCCCTTTTCCTAAGGAAAGTTTGAGTGGATTCTCCGTCCCCTCGGCTTTTTTCTTTTTTTTTTTTCCCCGCCACAAAATCCTTGAAACGTAATCAGTGCCTTGACAGATGAATTTTTCCCCAGTGATTCCTGTGAGCTGTAAGATTTTTCTGCCTGAGCTTTAGGAATTTAAAGTTGGGTTAAGGGGTTTGGGGTTTGGTGGTTGTGTTGGCGCGGCGGGGCCCAGGACACGGGAACTCGGAGTCTCTCCAGATGGACTTCAAATCAGCAGCCTCTTATTTAAATCCTGACGTATGTAAAGCACTGTGCTCTGGTCTAGGGAATTTCACGGATGATTAGAATAAATTCTTAGGGTTTCTAAGCCTTTTTTTTTTTTTTTTAATATAAGCTTGCATTTGAACAAATGTAAAAATACGTCACGAGATTCTAGACTCTCCTGGAGCCAAAGTAAATTGTTAGCTGCTGCACCCGCCCCTCCCCCCCTTCCCCGAGGTCTTTTGCTGCTTTCCTCTGAAGTCTAGCCAAGAATTTATCGGTTTTCCTATAATTACGATTGCTATCATGAAAATCTTTTATTTTCTTCGTTTTCTAAATATAATATCCTGTCACACAACCTCTTAAAAAGACGCCTCCCGAAGGTGAGTTTTGCATAGTTCCCACCTAATCGCTGGTTTAAATAAAGGAAGAAAGGAGAATCCGCTGCTGAAACCTTAAATTTCAACAAGAAGAGGAGAACTTGTACTTTGGAATGCAACACTTCTGAACGTCTCAAACAGGTCGTCAGGATTTGGAATTTTTCCTAACTTTGTCGGGCCACCTTAGAATGCCTGAAAAGTTTGTAATACATTCCACAAAATGAGTGAAGCAGTCTGGTAATTATTGGTTTCCCTGTTGATAATTGAAGGATATTTACAGTCTGCCCTTCATTTAATGCCATGATAACCGTTAGGGCGAAAGCAAAGAAAAACAGTAATTGAAATTTCACTTTGGAATGTGCTTGCGTACTTAAACTAGGGTGTGCCCAGCATTCCAAAAGGTCTCCTCACTGAAAATACGTTAAGCTAGTGAAGAAAGCAACCTGTTTCCTCTGTGCATTGCTCCGTTAGGCTTTGCACCCAAATCTATTGATTGCCTACACGATATCACCACACAAATTGTATGCTAGTCTAACAAAAGCTATACTTGATTCCTTTTAAGGGTTATATGGCAGTTTGACCAGCAAATAAACGGGCAATACAGTCTTCTAACATTTCCTAACCATGTGACATCCTTTTCCATTTCCTAGGCAAGTAACCTCAAGCAAATAATTTAACCTCTCTATGCCTCAGTTTGAGTTTTTATAAAAGGGCATGATAGTACTTACCTCAGAGTATTGTTGTGAGGATTAAAAGTTAATACATGTAATTAAAACATATTCTAGCATATAATAAACATTCAGTAGATGTTAGCTGTTAATATTACTACGACTTTGCTGCTGCTACTATTACCACTACTGTTACCTCAGCCGAGGCCCTATACTTGCCTGATGGGACTGATAGTCCTCTACACTGCCTTCTCACCCCTGACCACAGGAGCATTGGCAGCAGTGTTTCTGTTCCCTTTGCCCCACCCATCCCCAGCCACAAATCCCGCCACCCTCCAGACCAAGCTTGGTGCAGCGAAGACCTCCATTGCATTCTTTTCCTACCAGAGAGAGGACAGTCCTTCTACACCAAACCTAATCTCTCTTCTCTTTTAAGGGAAAGCCTGCAATGCTCAAGATGTCTCCTCTTGTCTCGAAGATATGGCCTTCTTGCTGCTGCCCTTGGCCAGGCTTCTGTCCCCTTCCAAGGCAAGTCCCAGCCAAGATTCTTTATGCTAAACGCAAGCCTCTTCCTTCAGGTGCCTTCACTGGAAATGTAGTTATTGAATTCATATGTTAAGGGGACAAAACTGTTTACAGTACAGGATAAATAGATAGATAAATCAAAATGAGAAGTTCCTTGAAAGAATAAACCATTTAAAAAATTCTTACGTGTCATTCACAACTCCTAAGATGCTGAATGAACAGTTTTCAACAAAAAATACTAAAGGAATTGAACTAAAGTACTTAGTATATTAAAGTGCGTGACATATTTTCATCAAACAATACGATAATTTCTGAGGTGGGGAAATGAAATGTGGAAGATAGAACTACTGAGATTCTTCCTTTGGAGGATCAACTTCCCCACCTCCATCTCTGAATTGAGTGACACGCTGGACCATCTTTCCTGACTCTCATCTTAACATTTGTTCCTCTTCCAATTTATTCCCTCCTCTTTATTTATAGTTCCTTTCTTTCCTTACGCCCTCCCCTTTCCATCTCCATCTTCGTTTTCCATATGTACTCCTTCAGGGCAGCAGAGAATGGGGAGTTAGGAAAGTTAGTTTGGGGTTATGGAATATCTTTCTCCACCCTATACCCACCCGCATTCACAAGTATGCACACTGCCCATGCCATCACTCTTCAAATCAGAATGAAGAAGATTTCTCACACTTTTGTAGTTTGTTCTAATCTGCTAATAAGAATTAGTATATCTGAAAAGACTATTAAATTTTTGCAATAAATGGGCAATATTTGTTGTGGTGGATTTTGTTTTTATTACCTAAAGTTGTGATGAAATAGAATTTCTAGGTTTTACTTTTTATTTTTTAAAGGAACATTTCTTTCTCTTTTTTTTAATAAATTTATTTACTTATTTTTGTCTTCGTTGGGTCTTCATTGCTGCACACAGGTTTTCTCTGGTTGCGGCGAGTGAGGGCTACTTTTCTTTGCGGTGCATGGGCTTCTCATTGTGGTGGCTTCTCTTGTTGCCGAGCACAGGCTCTACGTGTGCGGGCTTCAGTAGTTGTGGCACATGGGCTCAGTAGTTGTGGCTCGCGGGCTCTAGAGCAGAGGCTCAGTAGTTGTGGTGCACAGGCTTAGTTGCTTCGTGGCATGTGGGACCTTCCTGGACCAGGGCTTGAACCCATGTCCCCTGCATTGGCAGGTGGATTCTTAACCACTGCACCACCAGGGAGGGAAGTCCTAGGTTTTATTTTTAAGTATGAAATGTTATCGACCAATAATACCATCTACTTTATAGTAAATTTAACTATTTCATCATAGAATTAAATGTTTTACTGTAACTAAATATTAACATTGTAATGGCACATAGAACTCATGTAATTGTTTTTCTCCTCTGTCACCATCCTTACCACCTCAAGGCATTTGTGAAATACATAGCTATATATAAAGCCACACTAGGTACAGTTACAAAGATTCAGTCCCTCTAAGAATTTATCACTTAAGATTTTTGTTTCAAAATCTTTAATGAGTAGCCATGGAATTCTGTACTTTCTTGGAATTATTAACATTTTCCAATTAAAATGTTGTATTTCCAAGTTGGTTATAATATAGCATCTTCCAACCTGTCATCTCTGCCTGTGAAACAAGCTTTAGAAATTATAATCACTGTGAGCCAGAAGAAGCTATTTTACATACCTCAGCAGTCAGTAATTAGGATATGAATCATTGCTTTATTTATATGAATCATTAGGCTGTAAATCACTTGACATAGATTTGCAATAATGTACAAATTTACCACTTAAAGTTTCACTTGGACAAATAGAATTACTGTTCCTTGATGGAGCAAGAGGTTTCCAAATATGGTGAGGCCATTTTTCAAATTATGTAATTTGATTAGCAAAATTTTAGATGTGGAAAAAAAAATCTCAGTTCACTAGTCTCATTCTTTATTTTACAAATGAATTTTACCGAGGCCCGCAACATAGAGCTTATATTCCTTTACCAAGGTCAGGTAACTGGTTAATGGAAAAACCAAGATCAAAAATTTTATTTCTATTAATCTATTTTGGCTTTATTAAATTAAAGATACTAATATTTATATTTTACATTAAACTTATAAAAGTACCAATATCTTTATTCATACTGCTTATATATTTTACTTTTGAGGACATTAAGATGATTTCAGGGACTTCCCTGGCAGTCCAACGCAGGGTTCCATCGCTGGTTGGGGAACTAAGATCCCGCATGCCACCCGGCATGGCCAAAACTAAAAAAATTTTTAAATTAAAAAAAAAAGATGCGGGCTTCCCTGGTGGCGCAGTGGTTGAGAGTCTGCCTGCCAATGCAGGGGACACGGGTTCGAGCCCTGGTCTGGGAAGATCCCACATGCCGCGGAGCAACTGGGCCCATGAACCACAACTACTGAGCCTGCGCGTCTGGAGCCTGTGCTCCGCAACAAGAGAGGCCGCGATAGTGAGAGGCCCACGCACCGCGATGAAGAGTGGCCCCCGCTTGCCACAACTAGAGAAAACCCTCGCACAGAAACAGAGACCCAACACAGCCATAAATAAATAAATAAAAATTTTTTAAAAATCTAAAAAAAAAAAAAAGATGCTTTCAGTCCCATAAGAGCCTTGTTGGTCTTGTTCACCAATGTATCTCCAGCACCTAGGAACAGTTCCTGGCATATAAGATGTTCTCAAAAGTTGTTGCATGAATAACATTGTAATTGATCTTCAGAATCCATATTGCCTTCTTCTAATTAATTCTCAAGTTTGCATTTAGAGTGACATTATGCAAATCGAAACTCATCATATCACTACCTCCTTAAAACCCTTCAGTCCTACTAGGCCTCCATGGCCTGACCTCTACTCATTTCCAGCTTCATCTTACACCATGTTCACTTTCTTTCTCTTGAGTTCTATACCTGGCCTTCCTTCTCAAGGATTTTTGCATCTGCTCTTCTCTCTACCAATTCCTTTGATCCCCATTCTTTTAACCTAAGAGACAACTTCTAATCCTTTTAGCATTTGCTCACTTACTACTCCTCAGAAGATCTTTGCTAACTACCCATAACATCAGAATCCCCATTATACAGCCCCCAGCACCATGAGTATCTCTTTTGTGGTACTTATCAAAGATGTGATTATTGGATTAATGTCTCTCTCCTCCACTATCTAAGCTACTTGAAAGGGAAAATGTCTTTTTGTTTACCATTTTGTCCACAGTGAAGGCACTCAATGAAATATTTGTTGAAATAACAAGTAAATGAATTAATGATTAAATGAACTTATTTTTATTATAATATCAGTGGTGTCCTTTCTAAAGTTATTTTTAAAGTTTTCTTTTTTTTTTTTCTGATTTTTTTTTTGGCTGTTCCGTGCAGCTTGTGGAATCTCAGCTCCCCAACCAGGGATTGAATCCGGGCCACAGCAGTGAAAGTCCAGAGTCCTAACCACTAGGCCACCAGGGAACTCCCCTAAAAAAGGTTTCTATTATTTTTACTTTTATCTAACCCGTTATTTATGACAATTTTTCAGGAAAAATTAAGTGGCATATTTCCAAAATTAATAAATTTACAAAAGGATAAAATAATTTACATCTTTTATTGACAATTGAGTAAATTACCCAAGAATTGAATGCTTCTTATACCATGCCTATTCCAGCTATGAGTGGAAGAGAGTTAATGCTAATAGTACTAAACTGATTGGATAAAACTTGCCAGTGTTTATGAACATAGGCAATTATCCATATCAAAAATTCAGTTTTCCTACAACCTACACTTTCATACATTATACACTGATACTTATAAATTGCCTCTTCCACACTGTCAACTGACTTGTAAACATCAATGTTATCCCAAAGTGATTTTGTCTTCAGTTTAGTTTTGACAATAACTCCGTCTTTGTAGAGTAGTACTGATATTTACTATGACAACAATTTGAATACTTGGATTGTACTTAGCAATATTTTGTTGCTGCTATTCAAATGAATGGAAAAATGGAATTGCTAATGCAATTGAAATAAAAATGGAACCCAGGTCCTCAAAAAATGGTGGATATTTGACCTCAGTTGGCATGAGGATTTAGCATAAGCAGATTAACTGTGGGTTTAATAATGAAGGAAAAATTACATGTAAATAGAAATGCATTGGGGAAGGTATTTTAAAGGTGAGATATACTGTTTTAAGTGATATTCAAGTGTATAATGCAACTATATATAAATCCTATGCCTAGAAAAAAATTAACATTAATGAAATACACAAAATGTTCTTAGTGTCTCTATCTTGACCATTGCATTTGCATTATTTCCCCTTCTCCTTTCCTTTTTTTTTTGGTACTTTTCAAATTTTCTATCATGAGCATTTTAGTGGACAGTTGTTGCTTTCCTGGCTGTTGAACATTTAACCATTCCTTCCTAATAATAGTCTGATTTCCCTTTTGAGAAATCACTCATTGAATATGGTTTTAGTGCAAGGTAATGTTCATCTGTTACCACAGATCTGAGTGGAGCCACATCCTCTTCCCATGCTTAGAGCTCAGTCATCATCTGCTCTTTCAAAGGATTTTGAACTTTTAGCATGTGCTAAAGATATGGGAAGGGTTAAGGATCATATATTGATACATTCTAATAGCATCAACAGTGTGCAGACCAGCTTCTTTGAGTCCAGTAATCTTTGATGGTATTTCCTCTGCCTACACCTCTGGAGCTCTCTAGCTCCTCCCAATTCCCAAGGCTGACCTTCATACTGATTCTGTGAATTTGCAGGATAAATTAAATCCTTTTTTCCTTCAAGATAGTTAGAACTGGTTTCTATTGCTTGTGACCAAGAATGTCCAGACGCGTTGCTTTTACAAATCCAAATCTTGTTGTTTCTACCTTCAAAATATGTCCATAATTAAACTAGTTCTTATCCCTCCATTACCCTTTTCTACACTACCATTATCTCTTACCTGAATTATTGCAATAGCCTCCTAACTCATGCCCCCAATTTTACCCATAAATCTTCACCATCTATCCTCAAGGAAGCAACTGGAATATTCCTGTTAAAATATAAGTCAGATCATGTCACTCTGCTCAAAACCTTTATTGGCTTCCAATTTCTTTCATACTAAAGCCAAAGTTCCCACAGTAGTCTTCATGGCCCTACATAATCCTCATTGACATCCTCACCCTCTCCCTTTCACACCTTTACTTACCTCTAGCCACACTGGCTTCTTTGCTGCTCCTCAAAGACACGAGGCACACTCCTAACTCAGGCTGATTTCTCTGCTTTTATGTTCTTCCTTCATATGTGCCTGACTTACCCCCTCTTCTCCTTCAATTCTTGCTCACATTCACCTTATCAGCTAGGTGGCTACCCCTCCAAAAATTGCAGCTCCTCCTCAAGCTCTCCTGGTCCCCTTTGTCTTACCCTTTTAATTTCATAGCCATTATCAACTACAAGTATGTATTTATTTGTTATGTTATTATTTATTGTCTGTCTCTCCATACTAGAATGTGAGCTCCATGAAGGCGGCAGGGGGGTTTTGTCTGTTTGTTCCCTAGTATATTTCCAGTGACTAAGTCAGTACCTGCCACATGATAGGTACTCAGAAATTTTTTGAAAAAAAGAATAAATGAAAGAAGAAAGGAAGGAATAAAAATAAGGAAGAAAGGAAATAAATATTTCTAAATATTACTTACATAATATAATGAAAATTTAGTTAATAGTTTATCCACTGTTTTCAAGCTTTTTGAATATTTCTTCAAATGAAATGTCACAGTGAACTCCAATACATAAAACAGATAAATGCCAAGCTGAATTGACATAGAAGAAGAGAGGTCATGATTTATCTTCATAGAGACTGCAGGAATTTTAATTCTTCTAGAACATAGAATTTGAAAACCACTGACTACTGACAGAATTTGAAAATGATTGACCATGGTATCTGAAGGGCCAAACCCTTTATTTACAAAACAAGAAGATGAGATTTACTCCTAATAGATATTCACACCCATCTATGAAGTTATCTAGCAAAAAAAAAAAAAAAAAAATTCTCTTTGAATCTGAATCTAGTTAATCTCTAGATCTGATTTTTAGGAAATACAGAGAACAGAGAAACGTGATAAATTATAGCACAGGGATACAGTCAGTAAGATCTAGCCTTGTAGAAACTCTACAAGAAACCCTGATTTCTTCAACAAATAATTGAAAGGGGAAAATGAGTAGTAAAGGGATAATCAATAGATGAGACTTAAAAGACATAAAACCAAATACAACATGTAGATTTTATTTGGATCATGATTCGAACTTTTTTAAAAATTATGGGGCTTCCCTGATGGCGCAGTGGTTGAGAATCTGCCTGCTAATGCAGGGGACACGGGTTCGAGCCCTGGTCTGGGAAGATCCCACATGCCGCGGAGCACCTGGGCCCGTGAGCCACAACTACTGAGCCTGCGCGTCTGGAGCCTGTGCTCCACAACAAGAGAGGCCGCGATAGTGAGAGGCCCGCGCACCGCGATGAAGAGTGGCCCCCGCTTGCCGCAGCTAGAGAAAGCCCTCGCACAGAAACGAAGACCCAACACAGCCAAAAATAAATTAATTAATAAAAAAAAAAAATTCCAGCAAGATTTAAAAAAAAAAAAAAAAAAAATTATGACAGCAGGATTTCTGCTTCTCCTATAGCTGAGTAAACTGCTGAGCAACCAACTCTTTCACAAATAACTATAGATATAGGGGAAAAGTACAAAAAACAATTACCCAAAGGATTTGAACAGTGAACAAAAGCAGGTAGACTCTGCAGAGGAGTAAAAACTTGGACTGACATGGAGTGTTTAAAAATGTTATAACTTTTAGAATAAGAAAACTCTGCAGTTATTGTTATGCAGAGGCCAAAACTAAAAGTCAGTCTTTCTGTCATAAGGAGCAGAGGACAGAGTTTGGGGCAACCACAGCTGCTGGAAAGTAAGGGGGTACAGAGGGTCCTCTAGAGAGCCTAAGAGAAGCATGCTAAATTCTGCATATAAAATGAAACCATCTCTAGCTGAATCCTTAACCATGCAAATACAAGGAGGACTGCAAGTAATCCTGTCAAGGAAAAAAGAACAGAACTGAGATTTGAGCTGCTGCTCAAAAGACAGAGTTTTCAGTTTGAGTTCAAACAAGTAATTGCCTGACAATACAAAAATATCAGCATGTTTTTGAAGAATAAAACAGAATTCAGAATCTCCAAGATATAACCATCACAGCTATGTTCTGTGCCATATCAAAAAAAAAAAAGGCATGACACATTCTAAGAAAAATAAACCAATAGAGGCTAATTCTGAGGTAGCCCAGATTTGAAGATTAGGATACAAGGACTTTAAAGCAGTTATTATAACTATGCTGAACGAGATAAAGGAAAGTATTCTTGTAATTAGTGAAAACACAGAAAAATCTCAGCAGAGAAATAGTATTAAAAAGAATCAAATGGAGCACAAAAAGCAAGAATCATAATATAAATTAAGAAAAATTTTATAAATTATATTTCATAAAATTAAAAACTTCTACCCTCCAAAAGTCACTGTTAAGAAATGTCAACAGTTAAGAAAGTGAAAAGATAAGCCACAGACTGGAAAAAAATTACTTTCAAAATACCTATATGACTAAAGATTCATATTCAGAATATTTAAAGAACTCTCATGACTTAATAAAACAAGCAACCCACTTTTTTTAAATGGGCAAAGAAAGATTTGACAGATACCCCACCAAAGAAGAGATACTAATGGCAAATATGCACATTATAAGATGCTCAGCATCACTATTCATCAGGGAAATACAGGTTAAAACCACATTCAGGTACTACTACACATCTATTAGAGTGGTTAGAATTTAAAATAAAAATGGTCAGTACCAAGTTCTAGTGAGGATGTGGAGCAACATGACCTCTCATACATTGCTGGTTCTTACAAAGTTAAACATAATTGCCAAAAGACCCAATAATCCCATTCCTAAGTATGAGAATCATGGAGGAAATTTTATTCATAATTGCTAAAAACTGGAAAGAACCCAACTGTATATCATTAGTGAATGCATAAACAAGTACATCCGAAACATGGGAAACTACTCAGCAGTTTACATGCAACAAAATGGATGACTCTCATAAGCATCATGTTAAGTGAAAGAAAACAGAAACAAAATACATGTTCTATGATTCCATTGATGTGGCATTCTGAAATAGACAATGGTAAAGGGACAAAAAACAGATAATGGTTGACGGAGGCTAAAGGGTAGGAGTGGAGGCTTACTGCAAAACGGCACAAGAGAACTTTGGGGGATGATGGAAGTATGCATGTCTTGATTGTGGTAGTGGTTACACAAATGTATATCTCTGCCAAAAGTCATGAATTTACTGTTTTGAATAATGTCTTAATAAGCATAACTTTAAAAAAAAGAACAAAATGGGAATTCTAGGATGGAAAATAAAATAGCTAAAACAAAAAATTAACTGGATGGGCTTAATAGTAGATTATGAGCCTGGCACACTGCCTACTGTGCTAAGGAGGCAGATGGATGGACCTAATAGAAGAATGAAGAGTCAGTCAGCTGGAACATAGACCAATAAAAATTACCCAATCATAAGGACAGAGAGAAAATTTTTGGATAAAAAAATGAGAGCTTTAGGAACCTGTGGGAAAACATAACATATAATTGGAATCCCAGGAGGAGAGAGAGAAAGAGGAAAAAATAATTTTAAGAAACAATGGCCAAAATTTTCTCAAATATGGGAAAAGACATAGCATTTGCCAGAAGAAAAAGTTTCTATTTTCAGAAGCTCAGAAACCCAAATTAGGATAAATACAAAGAATGTCTCTCATATCATAGTCAAATTGCTGAAATCCAAAGATAAAGGCAAAATCTTAAAAGTGGCCATGGGGAAAAAAAAAAGACACATTACAAATAGGAGAACAACAATTTGCAAATATACTAACTTCTCATTAGAAACTATGGAGACCAGGAGACAGTGGTACAACATCAAACAAATACTGAAAGAAAAAACTATTAACCCCAAATTCTATATCTAGTGAAAATATCCTTCCAGAATGAAGGCAAAATAAAGACATTTTCAAATAAAAGAAAACTAAGAATTAACTGCTAGAACACTAGTATTACAAGAAATGCTAAAGAAAGTTTTTCAGGCTGATGTGAGATGATTCCAGCTAGAAACTTTAATACTCATGAAGAAATGAAGAACTTTAAGAAATGGTAAATAACTGAGTAAATGTGAAAGATTATTTTTCTATTGATTTCTTTAAAACACATGTAACTGCTTAAAACAAAAATTATAGGCTTTTTTATGGGGTTTATAATGTAAGTAGATGTAATACATATGACAACTACTGCATAAAGAAAGGCAGGAGCTCTAAACGAACCCACATGGTTGCAGAGTTTGCACATGTTGTCTTAATCTGTTTAGGCTGCTTTAACAAAAACAACATAGACTGGTTGGTTTATAAACAGCAGTAATTTATTTATTTTTCTTTTTATTTATTTATTTATTTATTTATTTTTTAACTGTGTTGGGTCTTCATTGCTGCATGCGGGCTTTCTCTAGTTGTGGCGAGAGGGGGCTACTCTTCATTGCGGTGCGTGGGCTTCTCATTGCGTTTGCTTCTCTTGTTGCGGAGCATGGGCTCTAGGTGTGCGGGCTTCAGTAGTTGCAGCACGTGGGCTCAGTAGTTGTGGCTTGCAGGCTCTAGAGCACAGGCTAGAGCTAGCGCAGGCTAGCTAGCGCAGGTGCAGTAGTTGTGCCGCACAGGCTTAGTTGCTCCGTGGCATGTGGGATCTTCTTGGACCAGGGCTCGAACCTGTGTCCCCTGCATTGGCAGGTGGATTCTTAATCACTGCACCACCAGGGAGGCCCCAAAAGCAGTAATTTATTGCTCACAGTTCTATAGGCTGAAAGTCCAAAATCAGGGTAACAGGTGGTAAGGTTCTGGTGAAGACCCTCTTCCAGGTTGCAGACTTCTGACTTCTCACTGTGTCCTCACATGGTGGAAGGGGTGAGGGATCTCTGTGCAGTCTCTTTTAAAACAACAGTAATCCCATTCATGAGGGCTTCAGCCTCATGACATAAGCATCTCCTAGAGGCCCCACATCCTAATATTATCACATTGGGCATTGAGATTTCACCATATGAATTTTGGGGGAATGCAAATATTGAGACCACAGCACATGTTATATGAGGTAGAATATGAAAAGTTGACTGTATACTGTAATCCCTAGAGAAAACACTAAATTAATAATTCAAAGAGGCATAAATAAAAATGCAAAGAGGCAGAGAAAAAATTAAGTAAAATTCTAAAAACATTTAAATAAACCAGAAGGCAGAAAAAGGGAAAGGAGAGAATAAAAAACTGAGAATCCAAAAAACAAATAATAAATGATAGATCTAAATCCAGAAGGTTTAAACAGACACTTCACAAAAGAATACAAACTAATGGTAATGACCAAGAAGCACATAAAAAGGTGCTCAATGTCATTAGTCATCAGAGATAAGCAAATTAACAGCAAAATGAGATAACACTATACACTCATTAGAATATAAAAAGACTGATAATACCAAATGTTGGTGAGGATGTGGGAAAATCAGAACCTTCATTGTTGGTCGATGTAAAAAGCTACAACCTCTTTGAAAAAATATCTGAACCATTTCCTGTAAAATAAGTATGCACCTACCCTGTGACATTAATGCTTACTCAAGAAAAATCAGTACATCTGACCACAAAAAGACTTGTATAAGAACTTTCATAGCAGCTTTATTCATAATACCCCAAAACTGGAAACAGCTCAGATATCCATCAGAGACTATATAAACAAACTGTGGTATATTCACACAAGGGAATATTATTCAGCTGGAAAAAAAGGAATGAATCACTGATTTCCACAACAATGTGGATGACTGACTCTCAAAAACATTATGCTGAGTGGAAAAAAAGCCTCACACAAAAGAGTAAGGCTATTTATATAAGGTTCAAGAACAGTAAAATCTAATCTATTATGGAAAATAATCAGAACAGTGGTTGTCTCAGGTAATGGAGATAGGGAGTAAATGGGGAGGGGCATGATGGCAATGGCAATATTCTGTATCTTGACAGCAGTTTGAGTTACAGATATATGCATTTGTCAAAACTCAGTATATACTTAAGATTTGTGCATTTTATTGTTTGGAAATTTTATGACAAGAAAAAGTAAACAAATATTTTACTCTAGTTAATGACGTGCATATTGAAGTAAATATTTAAGGGAAATTGTACTGATATCTGTAATTTACTTTGAAATGTGTAAAAAAAAAATAGATGAACTAATGGATACACAGAGGGATAGATATATGATAAAACCAGAAATAGAAAAACATTAATGGTATCATCTAGGTGGTCTGAAAATAGGTGTTCACTGTAAAATTATTTCAACTTTGCTGTATGAAAATTTCACAATAAAATGTTGGGGGAAAGATTCAGTAAAAATTTATTTAAAATAAGAGGATATCAAAGAAATGTGAATGCAGACTGGATATTTGATGATATTAAGGAATTATGTATTTTGTGTGTGTGTGATAATGGTATTGTGGTTATAGTCTTTAAAGATATCTTATCTTTTAGAGATGCATTACAAAAAAAAATCACATTTTTGAGACCCTTGCAAGTTTTTCTTTGTTTGTTCCCCAAATTTATACTTTTTTATTCATGTAAATTGACCTTATGGACTTCCCAGTTCTCTGTTTTCCTATGATTGTGATATATTGACCCTGAATATGATACCTTTACTAAATTCTGGAGCAGAAATAGAACAAAAGAGTGACTGTTAGCAGGATTCACAACTTATGGGATATGAGTTCAAAGGCACTGGGACTCGAGAAGTTTTAAACCCACAATGACTGAGCTACTAAAATTCTAGCAAGCGTTAGGGATCACGTAGTATGTAAGATGCTATAGACCAGAGCCACACACAGGAAAAGAAATCCCATACTTTGGACAACAAAGGTGAATCAGAGGAAACCTAAAATTCAGGCAATTGTGTGCTTCCAGAAGTTCTTAACCTTTGCCCTATAGCAAATAAGCTAATGGGTACCCCATGAAGTGGTCTGTGAGTTTTTGTGCGAATTGTATAAACTGACGTTAGTGCTTAGAATAATGACACATAGAAAGCACTCAATCAATGCTAGATATTATTATTATTATGTATTTGACAAATATTTTTTAGGTACTTATTATACATCAGGCACTGTGCTAGGCACTGGGGATAAAATTATGAAACAAATTGGTGCAGCCTTTGCCACCATAGAGCTCAGAGTTTAGTGAGCTCTATCTAGACAATCCCCACTCCATCATAGTGCTTTCCTTTTTTTACAACTGGAGTTCACAAGGCCATATAGCATGCTAACCATCCATAACAGGTAATTTTACGTTAATATGTATAAAATAGAAAAATGTTTCCCTAATGCCTACTAACATGAAAGTTGTGATGCTTGATAGAGTCGCAGATGTGAAAAAAAAAAACAAACTAATGCTTTATGTCTCATTATTTTTACCTTCTCTTTCACACACAGTTGAACTTATAGAGGCTATTAAAATATTAGGCTATTTTCTCCTTCATTAAGCATAATTTCCTTTAATTTTTTATTAACATTTTGCATGCTTCTCTTTTTGAAGATTAAATGGAGCTATTATGTATAGTATCATAGAGTTGTTTATCAATATTTTCAAATTATGTTTCATTTTCCTAATTAAAATCCTTTCTTTGTTTTCTTTTTTACATGAATATGACTGACCAAGGAATTGGTATATATTAAATCACTGCTCTTGAGAACACCAATGTGAAATTAAAAGCCAATATCTTATCAGATAGTAGATACCTTTAGACAGCACTTCTATGTTGATTTTTTTTTTAATTGTAAACATGGATTACTTATATAATTTAAAACTTGGGAAAACAAAGCAGTCCTATTTATGCCATTTTCCTTATCAAACCTTTGACTTCCTGTTACCAGTAGCATATGTCCAAGCACTTTCCCACGAACATCCAAGGCCTTTTACCAACTCTCCCCCAAGCAGAAAGTACAAATATGTTTCCATGCTTTGAAAATAAGGAACATAAGTTAAAAGACCCATTTCCTGGAAACTCTTGGAATACTTTAAGGTAGAAACCACAATTCATATATTTATCTGAAGTTTTAATAATATCTAATTAGATATTAAATCATCTACCCATAAACTTTACAAGTATAGTGTAAATCTCAAAACAAAACAAAGCTTGAGTTTCTAGTCTATTCATCTATTGCATTATCTTGTTAAAATTGTAATGAATATATTTAGTATCTTACTATCTTAGGTTCCTAAAGAAAAACCAAATATGTGTTTGATTATCACAAGATTATCATAGGGAAAAGAATTTTTAGTAAAACAAACTTTGTACTGTCTTAAGCAAGGTCTGGCTTGATTTCTTGAGCGTACTTTAGAATTCCTCAAGACAGAAAAAAGTTTTATTATTGTGGCACAATTACTTTTCTTGAACCAGGAGAAGGGGGTTTAAGCGTAGGCTTTGTTTCCTAGGCCATAGAAATGAAGGACTGTGTTCTAGTTCACCATCTTTGGCTTATACCACATTACTGGGCTTTACCTTCACCTGCTTCACTTGGTGGTCCTTTTTTATATCTCCTCTCAAATGTGGACACATTCTGCCAGGAACCAGGGATCCCACAGTGGTCTCCCTTTTCTATGGGTCCTAAATAGCTCAGGCTGAGTCAGAGTACACTGGGCTGCACTATATTTGTAAAGGATGTGAATCTGCTCCACAATCCTGGATCCAAAAAAACATCATTTTCTTTATTGTTCTAAATTAGATATGCATGCCTAAGCTTTCTACTCAACAGGATTGGTGGGATATTTAACCCATCTTGTTTAGCTGATTATACAGGAGAATGCATATAAGGCAGACGGGCTGCACCCCTCTCTAGTATCATAAACAATCTGGGTCATCGTATACAATCCAGAAAATTTGGGGGAAAGGATTCTGGTCTTCAGTCCATTTTGATCACCGCTGAGATGTTAATTATTGATGCCTGCATAAATTATTTACAGGCAGCCACCTCTACTCTTGTCATACCATGCTTGAAGAAGAGTACCATCTGTTCCCCAAATGATGACACTTCGCTTCAGTCCCCAGGCATCCCCAAGCTGCCCCTACTCAGCAGCTGCCCCGTTTCTTACTTTTCCTGGGGAGCCGCGTGGGAGTGGGTCTGAGATCTTTATCACTCTCAGGACTGCCTCCACCATGTTTCAGGAAAAATGCCCCAAAAGTCAGACCAGAATCCATCTTCACCTCAGGGAACTGGTCTCTATCTTCTCCCTCTCCTCTTTCCAATCTTCTGAAACACAAAATGGCCTTCTTCCTTGAGGGCAATGGTGGGAGTGCAGATGGGATCTTCAATGTTATGGAGCTTTTCACGGAAAGGAACGCTCACTCCTATTTGTACTTTGTTTAATGCTAACTTACTGCACTAACTAAACATGAGTTATTATGAGATACTAAATCAAAACAAATTTAAACATTGATTATTTAATGAAACAGAAGTGTATAATAAAATTTCATATTTATTAATTAAAAATCATGTCTGATATATCAGGTCTTCTTAAATAATATATACACATTTATCAAACTAAAAAACACAGATTATATTGATTAAAAAACTTATTACTACTTTTATACTTCAAGCAATTAAAAAGTATTAATACTATGGATTTCAATTTGTTTTTCATTATTTCTATACTATTCTCATTATTATTTCTCATTACCCTTAGTGGTTGCCTTCCTAGGGTTACAGAAATATTAATTACCTGGAGGGGTATAGTGCCAAATTAAAAAGCAGAAAACATCAATGCAGGGTAGCCAAGGTTACAGTTTCTGGATTGTCGGTATGTTGGGTCTGGCTGTATCTTTCAAATCTCAGCTGCTGATCTCCAGGCTGTACTTCCTTTTCATAATTATTTTTGTAGCAAAGACTCTAATGTGAAATTTAGGATAAGGTATTTTGGGCAAAGCAGAGCCAGAATCAATAAGTACAGCAGGGGATAAACCATTGAATATTAAAGCTAGAGAACACCTTAAAGTCAGTCTCTGCTCATTTCATTTTTCAAATGAGGAAAAAGAAAAAGAAAAGATGCTGGTGGTAAGGAGACAAGTAAGATGGCCTTTTTTTTTTTTTTCCCAGAAAATTGTTTATGTGATACTCTTCTTTTTTTTAAATATATTTATTTGTTTTTGGCTGCGTTGGGTCTTCGTTGCTGCACGCAGGCTTTCTCTAGCTGTGGCGAGCAGGGGCTACTCTTCATTGCAGTGTATGGCCTTCTCATCGCGGTGGCTTCTCTTGTTGCGGAGCATGGGCTCTAGGCGTGCGGGCTTCAGTAGTTGTGGCACGCGGGCTCAGTAGTTGTGGCTCACGGGCTCAGTAGTTGTGGCTCACGGGCTCAGTTGCTCCACGGCATGTGGGATCTTCCCAGACCAGGGCGCAAACCCATGTCCCCTGCATTGGCAGGAGGATTCCTAAGCACTGCGTCACCAGGGGAGTCCAAGATGACCTTTTTAATAGCCCAGGAATTGTGATTCTATGGTCTTGAACAAGGATGGCAGCAGTAAAAAAGAAGGCAGATGTCAGAGGCAGGGTAACAAAACTGAAGACTTGCTGCTGACTAAGTTGAAATGCAAGTTTCTGTAATTGGTAACATGCTATGGGGAGTTGATTTTATAACAGAAGTGTAGTATATTTACAGCAGAGCTTGCCTTGTTTCTCAAAGCAGTAAAATTAGTAGAGCCAGCCAGAGAATGGAGTGATTGCCATTGAACAGTGTTATATCCCCAAAAGGATTGGTTATCAAATTGGTTTTTCTTCATACTATGCAGTAATTTTAGGTTTTCTAAAACAATGTTACCTAAAGTATGATCTGTAGATCAGAACCAGTCTATAAACAGTTATCAATTCACAGTGAGATAAATACAGAAATTGTGAGTAAGGATTTAGAAACTTTAATACCAATTTAACATTGCTGTGACATTCAACTGCATGATCAGAGTAACTTAACAAAATACTGGTCTGAAAGGATTGGAAAAATCCCTGGTCCTTCACAGACAGTTTGAGAAACTCTGTTTTCAAAGACAAGGGAAGACTGGTGGCGCAGTGGTTAAGAATCCGCCTGCCAATGCAGGGGACACGGGTTCGAACGATCCCTGGTCTGGGAAGATCCCACATGCCACAGAGCAACTAAGCCCGTGCGCCACAACTACTGAGCCTGCACTCTGGAGCCCGCGAGCCACAACTACTGAGCCTGCGTGCCACAACTACTGAAGCCCACACGCCTAGAGCCCGTGCTTTGCAACAAGAGAAGCCACCGCAATGAGAAGCCCGCGCACCTCAACAATGAGTAGCCCCTGCTCACTGCAACTAGAGAAAGCTCACACGCAGCAACGAAGACCCAGTGCAGCCAAAAATAAATAAATAAATAATAATAATTTTTTTAAAAGACAAGGGAAGATATTCACAATATATGAAATTACAAAAACAGTTGACAAAAACTTAATATTGTATGAAACTATTTTTATAAATATATACATTTATCTATAGTAAAAAGATAAAAGTAGAAATATATTAGCCGAAAAAGAGATTAAATAAAATAATGTATATAAAATACTTAGAACACTGCCTGGTACAGAGAAAGAAATACTCCATAGGTGTTCCTCATGATGATGATGACGATGCTGGGACCGCTCTGCAGTTGCCAGTCCTATTCTGGCTGTTCTATAACCATCAAGGATTTTAGTTCTATTCCGTAGCTGCTGCTACTGCCACCACTGTGCTTGCTGGTCCCTCACTGTTGGTACAGACCCCACCCCAGGGTCTCTGCCTTATCACTGTGCCATTCCAAACACACATTCATCATTAATCATGGATTGTTCCCTCGGCAGCCAAGTCTCATGGCTCTTTCTCTTTCTGAGTCAGTTTCAACAGGAGTTAACAGGATGTTAAGCCTACCAAGAAACGTAACAATACCTTAGGCTGCTTAAAAATCAAAATGCATAGAGTTGCTTGTGAAAGTCAGCTTACATCTTCCTTGCAGTTCTTATCTAGATTTGCAAAAGAATACATTTATTTAGAGGGGTATAGCTGAAAGAAACACAAGAGATCACCTAATGAAGGTTAAAGAGTAAAGCTTTGGTAACAATGCGTCAAAGTCCATAGTCCAGCTCTGCCGTTGCCTAACTGTGTGACTTTGGGCAAGTTACTTAACCTGGAATAGCTCCTCTCTTAGCCTGAGATAGTAATATTACTTATCACTCCTTCAGCAGTGACTAGCAAAGTATGTGCTCAATAAATAATAGCTGTTGTTATTAACACAACCCTACCATTGACAGAGGAGGAAACTAGGTCAAAGAGGCCCAAGATCACATGATTGGTGCATTATTGAACTAGGACTAGATGCCAATGCTCTTTCTCATACCCCTCGCTGCCTTTCACAACTCTGTTCTCAAATTTTGTAAATCCTCAGAGATGCCTCAGCATTGTGTTTATTTGTGTCTTGGAAAACATGGGCAAAAATATAGATATCAGGTTCAGCATATGTTTTTATTTTGTGCATCCATTAATTCTGGAGATGCGGTGGTATAGACCTATAGATGGATGTATACAGAGGAGGAGAGGAGAGGAGGAGAAGGAACAAATGCAACTAAGCTGTAATTCCTCTGTATCCTACGGATGTGCCACCACTGGCTAGCCTCTACCTTCAGGAATTCTCATATATTAATGAGCTGGGTTTATAAAATATTAAAAATCATCATAATTGTGAATTTATTCTGTAAACGATTGTATCTGGGCTTTCTGTTATAAACAACAGAACCAACTCAGTCTAGCTAGTTTTAACAGAAAAGGACCAATCATTCTCAGAGGCTAAAGCTTCTTGGAGCAGTACCCAAAGCCATGAGACTGTCCACTGTGCCTCTGGGAACAATGAGGACAGACAGTACCACCAACCTTCACTTCTGACACCGCTGAGAGCTCTGTGCCTCTCAGCCAGACTCTTCATGATGCTCTTTTGAGGCAAAGGCATTCCATGAGTGCTGCTAATGGCAGAACCTAGGGCGTCTGAGATGTGAAAGAGACTGGAGAGGTGACATTTATAGCTTCTAGCTTGCAGACCTGGGATTTACAATGTGGGAAATTACCAACATTTAGAGTGTTCAAAAGATTCTGAGAGGCCACAGATTTACAAAATGCCCACTCTGATCCTCATGCAAGTTTTTTTTTGGAATAATGTCCCATTCACATGCCCCCAAATATATTTACTATAAGATGTGTGAAGTCAGATGATTCACCTTTTAACATGGAATAAAATGAATATTTCTGAGGAGTTAAAATTTTTTCTTTTTGTTCTCTTTCCCTCCAACACTCCCTCTTTATCCCCTACTTTCCTTCCTATTCTCCCTCCTTTTTCTCTTGTCTTTTTTCTGTATCTGTGATTTCTCTAAATACTTATCAATAACCTGTATAAGTGACAATTGTCATTAAATTTTAAGAAAATATTGAGTGAATTTACTAAGTTTTTTCATACTGTTAATGTTTTAAGTATTCAAATCTACATTTCACTAAGATCTCTCTCCTGAGATCCACACCTATACATTGAACTGCCTCCCAGAATCTCCCTTTGGAAGTCTCACAATTACTCAATCTTCAGTAAGCCCCAAACTAAACTCAATATTATCTTACACAGACCTTCTTCTGCTGTATTTTCTAAGTGAATGGTGCCACCTACCCAATTGTCCATGACTTTAGAAACTTTGGAATCATCTTCCACTCCTCCCTTTTTCCAAGCTGTAATAGCCCAGCAATCCTGTGTACTATGCCCCTCTAAAATCCATCCAGTTATTTCCACCCCTTCTGCTGCTATCTTATTCAGGGTCTCAGCTCTTTTCACACAGACCTTGGAAGTGATGCTTCCAGGCTAACATCCTGACTTTCATCTTGCCCTACCCACTACAGCAAGCATATGTTATCAGAATTATCTTTTTAAAAATGTTGATCTGATTATGTTATTTACCTTCCATTAGACTATCTCAAACAACTTCCTTAGCCTTCAGGTCAGTACAAAGCTTAAGCTACACCTTGACAATCAAAGTCCTTCATGATGTATTTACTGTCCCCTTCTCTTGCCAAGGGGTAGGGCTTGCCCTGAGTTGTATATTGGAGTCCAAGGGTCCAACTGGGGCAGGGCACTCTACCTATCTAAGGATGGCATATATGCACACTTTGGGCCAAGGATAGTTTTGCAGCATTCCAGGGTACCTTCCTCAAGTCTTTGAAGGGTTGCATTTAGCAAGTGAGCGATATGTATTTGTTTAGTATCTGAGACCATACAAGATTGAACATTTGTACTTATGAGATTAAGCTTAATCAGCAGGGATTTTGGTTAGTCTTAAGAGAGAGAAGTGTTTTCCTGTTAGTTTGATTAATCCTGAAAGCAAGTTGTCAAATCTCTAGAAGTGTTCAAAAACATAATCTTATTTTGAGTAATTAGACATTAATCTAATACCAGGAGACATGCAGTTGTAGGAAAGAACTTTTTTTAAAACAAAACATTTTATTAACAAAGTAATGGATTTAATATACACAAAAATATTATATCTTATCACAAGAAACCATGGTCCACTCTACATACTAAGGGGATAAGACACAAGCTTAAAGTTTTATGGGGAACGTCATCCCCCCAGTCCTGCTGGAGTAGCTCTGTATTCATCCATTTGACCTCATTTGGAAATAATTCAAGGTTCATCTTTGAGGTTGTTTGTTGGTGTGAGTTCAGGGCCAAATGGCCCTCTGCAACAACCCCTCCCTCCAGTTTCTGGTTATGACTTTTATTTTAAAAGAATACTCTTTGTTCAAATAATCAGTACAAATTAACAATGCTAAAATAAATAGCTACATGGTTTCAGGCAATGCTTTCCAGAAGACTCTCTAAATGCTCACTGATTCATCAAGGGTAGGTTCCCACATCCTCTTCTGAGGGGCTTTAACTTGCTGCAGAAGACCTTGGCAAAGTGATATGTGATGGTTCCCTGCTCTGCCCCTGAGTGTTGGGCTGCAAAAAAGGGCCAGGATCAGGCAAGAGAAACACGGATTTTAGAGCTGAGCCCCAGCAGAAACTTATTTAGAGTTTGTGTCAGTACTCAATATGGGTGTCTACAGGGCATTCACTGTTCCCTAGGGAAGGGTTATATCACCTCAGCACTGAGACATGAATGGGGTTTCAGTCAGGCCAGTGGTCACTGTCACAAAACAGCTTTGCCCACTGTGCCAATCATACTGTCATTCTTGTTGACCTAAAACAAATAGACTGCCAGTTACTTCTCCAGCAGAAAAGAAGTGAGTTTATTCAGGATCAGCAGAGAATTGCAGTTTGGGTTCTACAACCATGATGAGCCACGGGCAAGTCCTTGCATGGCAAGGGAAGGAGAACTCTTTTACAAAGGGGTAAAGAAAGTTGGGAGGGCTACAGTAAACAAAGAGTCCACGGCTTTTCATCGGTTGAGTCCTTGCCCGGAAACCAGTCTTTCTTCTTCCTGTTGGGCTCTGCTATCATTCAGGGTGTGAGAGCTCCCCCTTCTGGGTTCCCAACTCAATTTTTTTGAGGTTTCTGTTCATTAATTTTTTAGTTGTAATAATTGTTATCATTGGATGAATACCTTCTAATGTATATCACTCTTTACAATTTACAGCATACTTTCACTTGCATACTCTCAGATTGTTCTCCCAACCATCCTATGATGTGGGCGTTATTATACTCCCATGTGTCAAATGAGGGGACTGAGGTTTAGAGAGATTATCTCACAGCTAAGTCATTGGCATAGCTGGGATTTGAATTGAGAGTCCACGTTCTTCTTCTTTTTTTTTTTTTTTGGCCGTGTCACGCAGCTTGTGGGATCTTAGTCCCCCTACCAGGGATTGAACCCGCGCCTTCGGCAGTGAAAGCGGGGAGTCCTAACCACGTGCGAGAGTCCATGTTCTTAACTGCTCCACTGCAACCATCTCAGCCAGAGCCTCTCCATCCCCAAAGCTGGTGCCAACCAGACTCTATTTGTTGAAATAGTCTGCTTTAGTGACTCAGCAGTCAGTGCAGTGGAGTGAAACAAGCATGGCTGTGCAGTCAGACCCAGGTTCAAATCCCAGCCATCTATCTGAGTAGCCTTGGGCAAATGACCATGTCATTCTCAGCCCCAGCTTCCCGTTGCAAGATGAGGCTATTGAAAGTATGCCTCAGGGAGTTGTCATGGGTGATGGATGAGGGTGGGCAGGGCAGGAAGGGCAGAATTTGCTACTTCTTTTACCTTTATTGTACCTGTGGCTATGTTGTATGTTGAATGTCACAGATATGATCTGGTCCCTAACTTCAAAGAGGGGAGGGCCATATGTAAAGTGGGAAATGATTCAGAGAATTCAGAAGAGGAATTAATTCTGCCAAGGGAGGCTTCGGCCAGAAGAGAGTATGCAAATAAGGCTTTGAGAGAGATGAGGCCATGGGCTGGGTACACTCACATCTGCACAGGATATGTGGTTGACACGGAATCTCATACCTGTTATCCAGTTGATCTCCACAGTAATGCTGGGCTGAGAAGGGTCTTTAGCAGATTACACCTTTGCAACTGGGGAAACTGAAGCAGACTATATTCAGTCAAGGTCACAAGTCAGCAGGGAGCTTCCTGCCTGTCTTCTGACTCTAGACCAGTGCCCAATGCCTCTGTTCCTCTCATAATAAAGTGACCCCAGGGTACCCGACTATCCCTGAACAGCTAGACAGAGCTTGTGTGCCTTTCTCTGGTCTCTGGCTGAAGAGACCCGGGTCATTCACATCTCCCTGGATTCCCACAGGGGACAGGCCCCACTTACTTCAGAAGGGGAAGGTGCCCAATTTGTGCAGATTCTCCTTCAGTTTCCCATAGTCCGCCTCTGCAGTGTCAGTGGAAGGGGTGGTCATGGAAGTAGATGCTTGTGATGCCCACCTTCCTCCCCTCCCTGAGGCCCAGCCGCCCAGGTTCCTAGACAAGTTCAGGGGCCCAGCATCTCTGCAGGAAGGAGAGGCCCATTTGGTCTCTGCCCCAAGGGAGGCTGAGTTTGGGTTCCTTCCTACCCCTATTAATGATAAATGTGTCTAATTAAAAATTTGCTACCCCCTGACTTGTCAGCCCTGGGGCAGGCCTAGGCTGGGTGGACTTAGAACGTCCACATGGACTTAGAAAGAGTGGAAAGGATAACGTTTTAAAACAACAAAAGTAAAAGAGTTAGCATAAGAGATAATTTTTAAAAACTAGGGAGATGCAGTTATTAAGTAGATGATCAAAGAATTTATAAAATTAATGAGACCTTCATTTAATAGAAATAGACCATTATATACAATAAAAAACTCATTATATATATGTTTTTCAGACTAGCCTGAGAAGTAAGTTTCTTCTTACTTCCTTACTAGGACTAGAAAGAACACAATTTCCTTTGTTGGATGCTGAGATCTCTACCACTGATTATAGAATTGATCTTGTAATTCAATTCATTAAAGCTCTATTTATAAAGTAATTAGTAATGAATTAGTTAGTCATAAGTATTGCAAAAGCTGAATGATTCATTTTACCTAAGGAAAGGAAAAATAACTTTAGGCCAGTGAGTCTAGAAGAGCTTAATTATGCTCCATGTTTTTTCCCAATGATAGAGTTTCTTGCCAAATATACATTTCTGTGGATTATGATCACCTATTGAACTAATACTGTATTTTAATGATTCCTTATTTTTTCCCACATAAGTTACTTTTTTGTGTGATAGTTTTTGTATTTTTCTTATAAAAGTACATTTTTAGAGCCTTAAAGTGCCTTTTGGAATATGATTAGCCTGTATTTGCATTCTCATATGACTGGTAGCTCTTGGAGCTAGAAGAAATCTTAGAGATACTAGGTCCAAATTATTATTTTACAGATGAAGAAACTAAGAGTCAAGAATGATGAGTAATTTTCCCTAGGTCATATAGATAGCCCGTGATAGAGCCAAGTCAATAACTCCCAGCCAGCTTTCTTTCTATTAGGATAGGCTGTTTGAGGCAAATAAATTATAAAGGATTGTTTTATAAATAGAATTTTAAAATTGGATAAACAGATGTAAATAATGTAACTTTCAATGAAAGTCCAGGTTTATCTGGTATAAGATGGTTCCAGTACCAATTTTCTTTGGCATCTTTGTGACTTTTTGTTTCTAAGTTATTTTAAAAACATTATAGAGTAATGAATGAAGAAAATTGAAAATTTCAAAGTAATAAAAAGAAAATAAAATTATTCAAAGTTCTATTATACAAACACAAATGCATTTGAGGTTTGGGTGTATTTCCCTCCATTTATTGTATTTGTGTTGTTTTAAACATAATTGTTACCATAATATATATTCATTCACTTATAACTAAGCAGTTGTTTGTGGTGGTGGTATCCTGTTTTTTAAATTATTTTAAGGAGAAGGTGTTCTATTTACATTTAGATATTTATTTTACTATGTAGAAGAAACTTATATGTATTTACTTTAAAATAAATATTTTTCTACAAGAAACCATTTACATAGTTTCCAAGGTGTTTTCAAAAAAAATGTAGATAACTAATCTTTACTAAAGAATGTTTTCTACATAAAGATTCATAGCATCATTTATAAAAGGAAACTGGATACTGTCTATTTACCTACGTTTCCCAACATCTGTATGATGTATTCTAACTTTATAATTTTTTGGAGGAAAAGCAGGACCCTGGAAATTATTTTACATTCCTTGACTCTTGGAAGGTTAAACATTTTCCTATGTATCTCTTTACTACCTGTGTTTTCTGCTACATGAATATAAACATTGTTAAAATGTACTTATTTTTATCAATGGAGTTTTATATTGATAAAAATTTTTAAATAACAGAAATTTTAAATGTTTAAACAAATGTATCAAAAGTCTACTATATTTTTTACTATGTGTAGCAAATTATCATACCTGAGTTACAAACTTGAGGGAAAAAAAATCCTAAAACAGAGTTGACATGATACAATGCTGCCATAGTTGAATCACTTTTCAGGAGTCTTGAAATTACAACTTGCTGAATTAATTGTAAAACTCCCCCTTTAATGACACACATGCACAAGCAAAAAATAAAATCCTGCACATTTTAACAATTTTTTCCCTTACCTTTTAATTATTGGTTTCAAGAGTTTGTTTATTTGTTTGTTTGTTTGTTTGTAAGGGTGGGGGCACTGATATTAGTATGATGGTGGCATAGATATCCCTCATTTCTGTCTTCCCTCCCACCCCAGCAACAAAAAAGTCAGCATCCATCCACGGACAGAAGTGCCTTTGAGGGGGCTATGGGTCCCCGCATCATATGTCAAGGGACCCAGGAGGAGTCTTGCCAACCTCTGTGTCAGGTAATAGGCAGACAAACCTTGACTCCAACTGTGGACCTTGCAGTGACCCATAAACCATTTCCAGCTTTTCTCAGTCAAGATCTGGGAGTCCCTAGAGAACACTGACTTGGACAATCACTCACAAACCAAAGAGCCTTTGTGGAAGTCCATGTTTGCAGAGAAGTTCCCACACTCCATTGGAGAAAAAAAAAATTTGATACACATTGAACTGAGCATTTAGTAAAGACTAGAGGAAATGAGAAGACAGCAACACAAAAACTCCAAGGAACATGAAAAATCAAGGACACATGATACCACCAAAAAAATCACAATAATCTTCTGGTAACTGAACAGAAAGACATGGAGATCTCTGACTTACTGGACAAAGAATGCAAAATAACTATTTTAAGGAAACTCAGTGAGCTACAAGAAAACACAGAAAGACAATTCAGCAAAATCAGGAAAACAATACATGAACAAAATGAATTTAACAAAAAGATAGAAAGAACCAAACAAATTCTGGAGCTGAAGAATACAATGAATGAAATTAAAAATGCAATAGAGAACATAAGAGCAGACTTGATCAAACAGAAGAAAGAATCAGTGATATTGAAGACAGGAACTTTGAAATTTTCCAGTCAGAAAAGAACAGAGAAAAAAGAATGGAAAAGAGGAAAGAAAGCCTATGCGAGTTATGGGATACCATCAAAAGGATCAGTTTGTGATCATTGCTGTTACAGAAGGAGAAGAGAGGGAGAAGGGGGTAGAAAACTTAATTAGAGAAATAATGCTGAGAAGTTCTCAAATTTGGGGAGAGATTTGGATATCCAAGTTCATGAAGCTCATAGGTGACTAAACAAAATCAAAGAAACCCTTCCAAGACACATTAGAATAAAACTGTCAAAAATCAAAGACAAAGAAAATCTTAAAAGCAGAGAGGAAAAAGGGAAACCCTCAAAAAGCTATTAGTAGACTTTTCAGCAGGAATCTTACCAGCCAGAAGAGAGTAAAATGATATATTAAAAGTGCAGAAAGAAAACTGCCAACCAAGAGTACTTTACCTGGCAAAGCTGTCCTTCAGAAATGGAGAGATGAATATTTTCCTAGACAAACAAAAGCTGAGGGAATTCATCACTACTAGACCTTCCTTACAAGAAATGCTGAAAGGAGGTCTTCATGCTGAAATGAAAGGATGATAATTAGTAACATGAAAACATATAAAGATATACAACATACTGCTAAAGGTAAGTATGTAGTCAAATTCAGAAAACTCTAATACTGTAATATGGTGGAGTGTTAAACACTTAACTCTAGTATAGAGGTTAAAAGAGAAGAGTATTAAAAACAACTATAGCTACAATAATTTGTTAATAAGTACACAATATTAAAAAAAGGTAAATTGTAACATCAAAAACATAAAAGGGGAGGAGTAAAGGGTAGAGTTTTTGTATGCAATCAAAGTTAAGTTGTTACCTGCATAAAATAGACTGTTATGTTTATATTTTATGTAAGCCTCATGGAAACCATGCAGCAAAAACCTAAAGTGGATTCACAAAAGATAAGGAGAAGATAATAAAAGCATACCAATACAGAAAATCATTAATTCACAAAGGAAGGCAGCAAGAGCGGAAGAAAGGAACAAGGCAATTGCAAAACATCCAGGAAACAATTGATAAGATGGCATATGTAAGTTCTTACCTATTAATGATCTCTTTTTCACAGTCAGCCTTTCAGATCTAAATATTAGACTTTACCAGCTATAACATTTATTGAACTTCAACTGTGTGCCTAGAACTGAGAAGAGACCTGGATATAGGGCTTAGAGCAGGCACCAGAGTAGGTAATAACTTTAATTTTGCATTCAAATTTTTAAAAAGAATAACTTTCTGGGAATATGCTACAGAACTAACAAAAGTAAATGCCCAATAGATCTAACCAATGGTTTATTTTTCCAAGATGAGTATTTAAAAACCATGAGGCAGTAGAGAAACCTAACTGTGTACATAGCTCACTCGATTTACTTTTAACATATCTAGTTGCTAAAATTAAAATGTCATCTTGACTACTTCGCCAGTAGACATTTTTAATAGCTAATTATTACAAAGCATATTTTTATCAATATAAATCATTTATTCCTGAGAAGTATACACTGATTATGCTATCATTGATTTACATAAATGCAATTAAATCACTGAAATGAATTATGATTGTAAATCACTAACTCAGGTCCCACCAGTAGTTCAGTTAAAAACAGACTTGTTTATATGATTCATAAAATCAACAGAAGTTGCTCCTTGAAAGTGTCATGCTCTTGCACCCAAACCTTTGATTACACAATATGCTTGCATATGCCTTTCTGCCCTTGTCTGTGTACTTCTACTCAGATATTCTTTCTACACCTCTCCTATAGCACTTAGCAAGTTTTCTTCTGTTTATTTTCCTGTTTATTTATTTTCTTTCCTACTAGACTGAGAATTCCTTCCCTGCAGGGATATTGTCCCATTCCCAAGAATGAAACAGTGTTCAATACTTAGTAGGTCATCGGTAAATGTCTACAGATTTTGTAAATAAATTACATCTATGTCCAAAGATAATAAGGGAATTGTAACATATTGTGATATTATATACGTTTAAATATTATCAATTCCTTTCTACATAGTTTCATGCATAGACCATGAAAAGATATCTGGTTCTTGAATGCACACATAAAATGGAAGGAGCTACTTTATATCAAGAACTATGAAATCATTTTCTCAGGGTTTAAAGGAATATAAGCCTTAAATGTGTTACCCACAGTCGTTTGCATCAATCTGAAAATCTGAAAAAAAAATGGAAAATGGAGAAAAGATACTTAACCAGAACCCTACTAAAAGGCTAGCTTTTAAGCAGGCAAATATTCAATAATCTTTCCGAAACAAGATTCTGAAATAAGAAAATCATGTTAGTATTTCAGAAATATTGAAAATTACTTTAAAACAGGTTTCTTCAGGATACAAATATCCAATAACATAACTTTCTGTCTAACTCATCCCCTTTACCCAGAGGTAGGTCATTTAAGTTGGCTTTGTGAGAAAGGTAAGAGTCTTAACTGCTAACTGATCAGGTAGCAGTTACAGAAGGTGCTTCTATGACAAGCTTCAAGGTCCAAATGTATTACATGCTTAACATTGTAAGATATTGTCACTCCGAGGAAGTGACATTTAAACAGATACCTAAATAATAAGAATGGGCCAACTAGGATGAAAAGTAGAGGGCAGAGAGTGCCAGGTAGAGGAAATGGCACAGAATGACACAAATAAAGACCCAGAGGCAGAAGAGCCTTCGTAGAACTGACTTACTGAAAAGAAGCCAGTGTGGCTGCAGCATAGAGGACAGGTGAGGAGGGCACTAGGTGAGCTACAGAGTAGGCAGAAGCGGACCAGCCAAGATTGGTAGGCTTGGGAAGAACTTTGGAATTTATTTGAAGATTATATTCAAATTCACAGGTGATTGACTGGAGCCCTGATTTCCAACTCACCACTTTCCATCAGACGCACCCCAGGACCACCAACCATGCCCAGTCATCTACCTGGGTCACACCTTTTCCGGTGGATAGATCCACCAAGGACACCTTAATAACAATCAGTTCCTTGGAGAGCACAGAAGTTTTTAGAAAATGGAATGTGCCTGACTTTAAACGAGAAATACCTTTGGTCAGAGATCCCAACTTGTATCTTATTGCTGAGTTCCTTTCTCCTTTGGCAGTACCTGAGCTAATGCTGACCAGATGCTGGTTTTAAAAAATGGTCTCACATGTTTTCTACTGACCTTATTTACCTTCTGATTTGTAAATTTCGATCTTATTTTAGAAGATGTGTGTGTGTGTGTATGTGCATGTGAATGCGCATGCACGCTGTAGATTCTTTGAGCAGTGCCACGGCCATGTTTCTGCAAACAGCCATCACCACTGGCCATGATCCTCCCCACATATACTCTTCTTCTATCAGCCTGAAATCTGAACAAGACAGTTTTGAGTTAGAAACCAAAGGAAGTATTACTTCCAAGAGGCCGTCAGTCAATCATAAGGAAAGTTCCTATACATCCCCTACCCTCACCCCACCCCTATTCCCATCAGTCTGAATTAGTTATTAGATTAGGTGTCAGTCCAAAGACAAAAGACTGAGCTTCAGAAGATGAGCAAGGGGAACATCACCTGTATAGGAACTGCCCAAACTATCTCAGGAGGCCTGGGAACCACGTGCACAGCCACTGTGGGGGAAGGGGCAGGATGCCCAGCTAATGTGCTTCCATTACTCATCTGACTCTTGGGTACTGTACTGGATTGAATAGTGCCACACACCCTTCCCAAATTCTCTTCCTTCCCAGTACCTCAGCATATGACCTCATTTAGAAATAAGGTTGTTGCAGATGTAATTAGTTAAGATGAGGTCACACTGAGATAGAAAGGACCCTTAATCCAATATGACCGATGTCCTTATAAGAAGATGAGACACAAAGACCTGTACACAGGGGGACAGTCATGTGAAGACAAGAGGCAGAGATTGGATGCATCTACAGTCCAAGGAATGCTGAGGATTGCCAGCAACCACAGAAGGTAGCATGAGCGAGGCAAGGAAGTATTGTCTCCTAGAGCCTTCAGAGAAAGCATGGATGTCAGACACCTTGATTTTAGACTTTTAGACTCCATAACTGTGTGACTATAACTTTCTGTTGTTTTAAGCCACTCAGTTTGTGCTACTTTATTACAACAGCAATAGGAAGCTAACACATTACTGAGGGCAAGATCCAGGAAACTGGGAGATTGGACGTCGCTGTGGTTGCTGAGTTGTGTGTTTATGATGGGAAGAGGAGGCAATATGATGCTCCCGATCAAGGAGCGTCACGGCTGTTTTTGTGAAGTTGCCATAGGCTGGTCCATGCTGGATTCTTGTGTGTGTATGAAGTCATAGATCTTTGGATGATACCGTAATAGGATGGTTGCAAGAAAAAAGAAAAACTTCCTTTTGTTCTTTGAACACAAGCCGAGGTTTTCTGTCTTAAGTGAGTATAATGTCACAATTGGCAAGATCAAGAATGAGCTTCAAACCATAATCAGTAGAGGGATTATGAAAATTAGGCACATACATTATAAATACAGTAATTCACAAACTAATTTTCTTCAACATATCATGTAGTAGCTTTGACCTTAATCAAAGGTCACAGCACTGAACTCATCATCTTACCCTCAAACCTGCTTTGCATTCAATATTTCTTATGTCAGTTGATGACATTACTCAAACCAGAAACTTTGAAGTCATTATTGACTCCATCCTCTCTCTCCCCTTTCAAGAATCCAGTTAGGAAACTCCATAAATTTAACTTCTGAATGATTTTCTCTCACTTTCACTATCCATCGTTACTCAGTTGTCTAGATCAGACAGTCCCCTTTCTGACCACTTCTTCTTGGCCTCTGTTGTCAACTTGTCCTCTTCCTTCTCCTAATCAGTAAATGTCAAGGCCCTCAGGCCTGGCTTTCTTCCTCGCACTTCCCAAGCTCTTAGCTTCTCTCTCTTCCACTGTCAGGGCTTCAGTTATAGGATGAAGACTCCCACACTTACATCTCTAGCTTGGACCTCTCCCATGAGCTCCTGACTTGTATGTCTAGGAGTCTACTCAATATCTCTTCTTGGATGTTACATAGAAACCTTAAACCCAAATACTCCCCAGTGAATTTGTCATTTTCCCTCAAATCTTTTACTCTTCCACCATTCTTTATCCAGTTGCTTCAACAAGAAATCTGGGAAATCACCTTTTCCCTCCCTCTCCAAGTCCTTTTGATTCTACCTCTTAGATCTCTTCGGACTCTTCAACCCCATTACCAACACTTCATACAAGTCTGAACTACAATAGCATCCTCTTTCTCGGACACCTTGGAAGTGACACACTGCCAGCAGCTTCCCCTGCTCTCCTCCAGGCCGCATACCCTCTCCATTGTCACTAGATCTAACGTAAATCATCCAGTGCCTCCCCACTGCCTAGGGGATAATGTTCAGACTCCTTGGCACAACCCACCAGGCCCTGCATCGCATGACCTCTGCCTAACTCTTCAGGTTAATCTCTCCACCTTCCTGCATTTGATGCCCAAGAAGTACCTGAACTGCTTGCAGCTCATACCACATTTCAGGACTTTTGTGTGTGCTCTCCTCTCTGCTTGGGATGATCTTACCTAATATCCACCTGCACACTCCTGTCCAACCTGCCCAATCTGCTCCGTCATCACCTTTCTTGTAGGTCTTCTTACTCCTCACTCTTCTAGAACAGATCTACTCATGATTTCCTCCTCTCTATAGCTCTGGAATTTGTATATTTCAAATAATAAAAAGTTTATCTGACTTTCTCTCTGACTAGAGTGGACATTGTTTTGTGGGAAAGGGACCATTTTTATCATGACAGCACCTACCACAGTGCTTTGTAGACAGCAGGACTCAGTAAGTGTTTGCTGAACTAAAGTTCTGCTTGTCCTTAGATGAAGAAGCCCACTTCACATGGCGTAGTATATGGCATTTTGGGTAAATTATTTCAAGTAATAAAAGTAAAAATTCTGTTAAGCAATGATATTACTATGTCATATAATTAGGAGATCTTAATAAAAACTAATTTAAGATATTCTATATAAATAGAAACGTCAATTGCCTAAACATCAAATCACACATTATTTCCTTAGAAGCAGAGCATTTTATTGACTCTTCTCCTTTTATCACCCTTCACAATCTGTGAGTATGTCCTGTCTCCCCTTTCTCTAAAATGTATTCTAAATCTGCCCCTTCTCTCTGTCCCACCGTTAACACTGCCCCTCCAGGCCACCATCATCTCTGATTTAGATGACTGAAAAAGCCTCCTGTTCTCTACACTGCAGCTGGAGTGCTTCTTTTCAAATACAGATCAAATTCTCTTGCTCCTCTGCTGCAAAGTCTTCAATGGCTTCCCATGCCACCTCCTTATCATGACCCACACAGTCCTAGATGATCCACCCTTTTGCATCCGTGCTACCTCTCTGACTGTGCCTGCTCTACCGCCCCTTGCACATGACCCCTACCTCTCCAGCACTCTCTCTGTTCCCTGACCTCGTAACACCTCAGGGCCTCTACACTTGTTCCCCACCCTCTAGATTCCTGCATGGCTGTCTCCTTAGTCATTCATCTGTCAGCTCAAATGGCATCTCCTTAAAGAAGTCCCCTTCATCACCCAGTTTAAAGCAGCAACCAGCCACAAGGTATCACACTACCCTGTTCTATTTTCTTCCCAGTCCTAACCACTTGGCAGCAGGGTTGAGCAGTAAAGCACATGAGCACAAGGGCCAGACTCCATGGGCTCAAATCCCAGCTATACTTCCCACTACCTAGGTGACTTGGGGCAAGCACTTCATCTTTCAGTGCCTCTGTTTTCAGAATAAGAAGAGCACATACTTCATAGGAATTGTTGTGAAGACTAAATGAGTTAATACATTCAAAGTGTTAACCACAGAACCTGGCTTGTGGCTAGCGTTCCATGCCTGTTAATTGTTAACATTTATCTATTGTTTGGCTCTCCTTTCTCTACTTTCCTTACTCTCACCCCACAACTATCATCACTACCAAGCACGCAAAATGAAAAAGAGCAGAGACCTTACTGCCTTGCCCCCACTCCTTTATTTCCTAGTGTGGACCAGGTATATTTGTGGAATGAATGAAGTATTAGAAACAAGTGATGAAGGTGTTTAAATTTATCTCAGATTGGTTTCATTTTATAAAGACTCTCAGATCTACAGAAGAAGCACTGAGAATCATAGTGGTTTCTTTGTTTTTTCTTGGTTTCTATTTCTTAGTGCACTGCTGAAGGGAAGCTTCACAGCATTGAGAGGCAGGAGAAATGAATATTGGTTCTATCACTTACAAACTAGAAGACTATGAACAAGCTGCTCTGGGCCTCAAATGACTCATCTATAAACCAAGCTTGTAACTACTGGCTGAAGATGGAAGGATGGGTCAGGTGTGGGGTTGTTGTTGTTTGTTTTGTCATCAGCTCTAAGATCTATGATTTTATGAATATAATCAAAATCCAGGAAGAAAATATTAAAGTCTACAAGGTAAAACTTTGAATTATTTTACAGATTACCTAAAAGAAAATTATGTGAATCAATCCAGTTGTCAATTTGGTTGGTAGCTCTGGGATTGTTTGTAATCACCCGTAGAGATTAGCTTTTAACTTTATGCACATACATTCACTCACAAACTTACATATCTCTTTCTGTTTAGACTTATATGCTTAACTAGTAACTACAAAGAAAGATAAAATGATGATCTCAAACTTGAATGCTTGAAACATCATTGAAGTTTACCCTTCATATAAATGTCTTATTCCAAACTTTGAATAGGAAGACAACTTTTCCCAAGAATATCATTTTCAGTCGCAAATTTATGATTATTTCATTACTTTGGATTAGGTTAAATTTAAATTACTATACTAAGTTGCAAAAGTATATGTACCAGGTGTTTTAAGGCCTCGATCAATAAGTTTGGAGTTATTCTCTAACCACCTCCTTAAAACAGTTCTTCCAGTTTTTTCCTTCTGGATCTCTGGTTGTAATTCTGCTGGTGAAGTCCCCCCCCCCCTTTATCTCTCTCATTCTATATCCCCTCCCCTCCCCTCATCTTTAATAGGAAATCTGGATTCAAATGCTTTTTCTGTTACCACTGACCCACTTGAAAGAATTTTTTTCACGTGGTGTTTCCCTATTTATTTATATTAGTATAGACTCCTAGATATTTATTTTATTCAATGGTTTGTAATCCATTATTATTTATTTTGATGCTAAAATTATCCCAGCTTTAGCCATGGGGAGACCCTTCAAGCTGCCACCTGTGTCCTTTTGACCAGTTCCCATCATTTTTTAGCACTTCTATCTTACAGAACAACAGGTTCATCCTGTACTTTACCTGTCCCAGCCCTATAATCAGGCTTTTCTCCACGGTGCCATGGCAAAGAGTCATGGTTCCTTTTATTGGAGAATGAGATCTGGAAACCAAGATTTGGGTGCTAGATGTACTACTGGCTTAGCATTGCTTGAGCTATAAGAATTTGTTACCTTCTCTCACCACATAACAGCTAGAATTTACATTCCATTGCAAATCTGGCTGAAGACAGTGGATTTTTATCATTATCATTTTATTATCTTTCTCACATCGGACTCCATTTTGAGTCAGACTGGCCCACGTGCTTTGACAGACAGAAACTCATCACACCGAAACTATTCCAGGCATGTTTCCGTTTGGGAACCTTCAGGAGGGAGCCCTTGGTCACAAGGGTGCAATACACACCTGTGTCCTCCGGAGTCCGCTGTTTTGCGCCCAGCACAGCCCCAGAGCTTTCTCAAACCTGGAGTGTCTGCAACACTTTGCAAGGACACAGTGGAGGGGGCACGTCAGCGCTCCGACTTCCTCCCGACGCCGCCTCTGATTGGCTCCTGGACATGTAAGAAACCGGTGAATGAGCGGCTGGCCCTTGCAGAAACTTGCCTGAGGTCTTTGGTGGCATTGCCCTTTCCTCCTCGTCAACCCGGCAGGCCAGCCGATGCGGGGGAGGATGAGGTCGTCGTGTGTCCTGCTTACCGCCCTGGTGGCGCTGGCCGCCTATTACATCTACATCCCCCTGCCAAGCTCCGTGTCCGACCCCTGGAAGCTGATGCTGCTGGACGCCACTTTCCGGAGCGCACAGCAAGTGGTGAGACGTAGCCCAGCGCTGATTCTCTCTCCCTTCTCTTAAGCAATGTTTAAAGGGGGAAACAGAATTTCCGGACCTTGTCCCACGAGAATACAAATTCTTCTAACGCAGTGAGGCGATCGCTTTTTAAGGTGGTTCAGGCTGACATTTTCAGGGTGTCGCATTCGCCTCTTTGCTAGCAGCGGGTTAGGTCTATGTGCGTCTCGTAGTCTGTGTTGGTAATGGAGAAGGTGAAGTTCTTGAATAGAATTTGACGATTGTTTAATCCTTCGTCTTTCCTAAATGCCCCCCTCTTTCTTGGTTTGCAGCGCCAGAAACGGATCTTCCAGCCTTTTATAAACCACCCCTCCTCCATTTTTGTTCTCCTATAGAGGGCGGCAGAGAGTGAGTTAAATGTTTTAGGAAGGCTCTGGGAAAAACGGGTTCTGGTTCCTGGGAGTGCAGCCACCTTAAAAGCAGACTCGGGCGCGGGTGACCTCCCAATGTCCCCGACAGTGGAGCCCCCCATTCCCGGGGGCAGCAGGCTGGGCTCCTCCAAGTACTTGGGGAACAGCACAGATCTCGCATTTCATGCGTGGCACTCATCACCTCAGCCCAAGAAAAGAGGCCAGGAGACCTGGCTGGCTGGAGAGGCAGTGGCAGCCGGTGTTTGCATGATGCATTTCTTTCCTGCCTGCCCTGCAGAATTTAGTTTGTCTTTAACTGTTGAGGAGATAACCTTTGCCTGAGCCAGGATACCCTGGCTTACCCTGGCAGGGTGACGGTTCTCTCTACTGTGTCATGGGTGTGTATTTCTTTAACCCCGTAGACAGGAAAATGTAACTTTCTGGTTTATTCTATGTAAGAGGCATTATTTTTAGTGCCAGACAATCTAAAATCTAAACTACAATCTGTAGTCAAGGCTGAGCCCTATGACTGAACAGTATTTCTAAGCATCCTGCTCTATCTAAACTCCTAACCCTCCTCCAAAACCGAGTCTCCTCCCTTCCCCCAACCTTGGGCTTTAATCTCGGGTTATTTTGGTAAACTCCTTTCAAGAATGACAGCTAGAGAGAAAAAAAAAAACACATGATTTTCCTAGAGGGTCGATGTTCCTTTTCCCTGTCTGTTCTAATTGTGTGTAGGATTACATAGTCTCTGAAGCTTTGTCCTATCAAAAAGTCCCTTAACTAGGGTATTGTAGCACATTTCTAGGACTTTGCTTTTCTTGAATCCAGCATCGTTCTCCACCCCTAAGTCCCCTATTGTCTCTTAGGTAGGGCCCATTGAGGCTATAGAGCCTCTTCCTGACCTCCTGCTTACTACAGTGTTGACGTGGTGAAAGAATTACCATCCCCTGCTCTAGCATTGGCTCCAAGAAAGGCAATTTTCGTACAGGAAGCCCTACAATCACTCTCTTCCTCCAGAAATTATGTAGCTGGGGAGTAAAACCCTTTAAAGATTCTAGGGTACAATGGTATTTACCTGGGTGGCTTAAATAGCCCTCTACAATAAAAAGAATAATGACTAATAATAATAAGAAGAAAAACAGAAAAAAAAAAAAGAGTCAAACTACTATGTTGGCCACAGAAATTATTCTTCCTTTTCTGGTCACCAAGGAAATCTTCCCTATCATAAGTAATTTGGGAAAAGCCAGGTTTGGAAAAAAGCTTTTCTTCCCCAACGAAGCAGCCAACCCATTAAGGCCTTTGGATCTTACAGTCCTCTGCAGAGTATGCTCTCAGCTGGTGTTTGGGAATGATAATGTTTGTAACGCCGGGTCACAGAGATAGATAAGGTAACAGAGTGTCCTTACTTGACACTGTGGCCGGAGGTGGGTTAGCACAGAAGTGGCTCTCATCACTTGTCTTCTGAATTGTAAAATATCAGAAAGATCATTCAGACCACAAGGGAGCATATTCTACCCAGGAAAGCAATTTACCATTGTCACTTCAAATTGTCCTGCGGAAAAGGAAAAACATGGTTTGACACTTGGTAGTAAATAGAATATGACTGTTAAAGTTAAGAGTCATGCTTCCCTGAATCCCACCTCAGCCAGGCCACTTGCTGGCTCTGAGGGCAGCCCATTTACTAACCTTCTCTGATCCTCAGCTTTCCTTGTAAAATAGGGCTAATAGCTACTTTGTAAGAGTGCTATAATGTATTTAAATGGCTAGAACTGGTTGTAGTTATTCTTCTAACAGTTGTCCCAAAGGGCCGCTATGGGTTGTGGGGAAAATCTGTGGTACTGCCCAACTTTGTTGAAACAATAAAGCAAATGCAAACTGGAAGTAGTTTACCTCCTGGAATGAAACCCGGAATGCTGTCACTAAATTGCATGGCATAACATTTGTTACCCAAATCATTTTCATTTGAGTTGATTAGCTTAACTACAAAGGCTATCAATACTTCAAAGATAAGGCTTGGCCTACTTCCTAACACAGCAGGCACCTGCCTAGCATCAAGAAATGTGACTGCTCAGGACTTCCCTGGTGGTCCAGTGGTTAAGACTCTGCCCTTCCACTGCAGGGGGTGCGGGTTCGGTCCCTGGTCTGGGAACTAAGATGCCGCAGGGCCAAGAAAGTGAATGCTACTCTTATCCTGTTGTCATTGGCAAATGATTCACCCCTAGCTGCCCCTTCTAATCTCCTTTATCTTCTGCAGATGAGTCAGATTATTGAGATTATGTTCCTTGTACTTTTCTTCCTTGGCATCCTCCAGTATTACGTAAGAAGAAACTACTTAGGATCTTTCTTAAGTCATCTCAAACACAGATGCTACATTAGAGTCACCTAGGGAGGCTTCAGAAATCCTAAAGCCCAAGTCACACAATAAACCAAATTTATTCAGAATCTTTGGGAGATTAGTCCCAGGCAGCAGTATTTTTAACAGTTCCCAAGGTGATTTCAATGTGCAGCAAAATTGAGAACCACTGCCCTGTAAGTTAAATAAAATGCACTGCTGATGTAGATAATATATTTTTGTTAAACTGCTCGAGTTATATTTCACACATGTGGCTGGAAATGAGCCCCTTAACATTAGCATGGATTCGTTTATCAGATTTGTTGGTTGATACTTTGGCTCTAAGAGTCTAAGGGGATAAAATACTAGCTAGGCAACTTTCAGTGTTATAGCAAAGCCATTGTAAGACTTGAGCAGTGGAAAAGCACAAAAATAGATCTGGGAAGGACAGTGGAGAGAGGTTTAGATGAAGATTGGGCAGCAGGAGACTAGAAGAACAAAAGGAGGGAGTTTGGGGGAGGTTCTGAAGACATTTCAAAATGCTGTGCAAGCAAAGATTTTTTAAAAATGGTAATCCCAGTACAGGTAGAGATATTGAGAAGTATACACTGCTGGAGAAAATGTAAATTTTAACAACTTTTTTGAGGGCAGTTTGGCAATATCCATCAGAAGCTGTAGAAGCATTTATTCTTTGACCCAGAAATCCCTCTGGATGCATTTATTTTAAGTAATTATACATATAGTCAAAGCTGTAGCTATAAAGATAGAAATATTTCACAGGTACAGAAATCTTTTTAAACTAGTCCAAAAGCACTGCCATTTATGAGAAATATGAGGGAACATTCAGCAACCTTTCTCTTCTTTTTTTTTGCAGTTATTTAAAAGAATTTAAGAACAATAAGAGATTAAGTAAATATGGTAAACCCATATTTTGGAAACCATGCAGTAAAAAAATTTAAGTTGTAAAAATAAAGTTTAATGGTCTACAAATGATTTGTACTGTGTGTTAAGTGGGAAAATGCTACAAAACAACATATATGCTGTTATCCCATTTAAAATATCTATTTATCAAAACATAGTTTTATATATCTATATATAGATGTATAGAAAGAGCTAAAGGATATAATTTAAAATATAGTGGTTTTTTTCTGGGCCATAAGATTATATCTTCAGTTTTCCTATCTGTATAGTCTAGTTTTTCTACAATGAACATGGAATAAGAAATTAATTAAAAACTTTTTTGTAGTAGGTTTTCTACTTCTAAAGCAGAATTGATGTGCAATGCATATCAATGTGATTAATATTTTAGTAATTGTTCTATGAAGAAAATAGATTTCTTTCTTCCTTTTTTTTTTTGGCTGTGCTGAATGGCTTGTGGGATCTTAGTTCCCTGACCAGGAACTGAACTCCGGCCAAGGCAGTGAAAGTGCCGAGTCCTAACCACTGGACTGCCAGGGAATTCCCAAAAATATTGGGGAAAATTTCCTTCATTTTTTAAGTAAAAATAAAAGACACGTTTTTCATTTTCACCAAAAACTTTATTGAACAATGTATTCACTGTTTTGTTTCACTACCTTCTGTCATTTTTCAGGCAACTTCATAATTCCATCTTCCCAAAACTTTTAATCTTTTTTGAGCAAAGAACTGTTCTAGGTGCCTTTTACAGTCTTCCAGGGAATTTTCCATTAAGAGAATTTTGGGGCTTCCCTGGTGGGGCAGTGGTTAAGAATCCGCCTGCCAATGCAGGGGACATGGGTTCGAGCCCTGGTCCGGGAAGATCCCACATGCTGCAGAGCAACTTAGCCCATGAGCCACAGCTACTGAGCCTGCGTGCCACAACTACTGAAGCCCGAGCACCTAGAGCCCGTGCTCCGCAACAAGAGAAGCCACCGCAATGAGAAGCCCACACACCACAACGAAGAATAGCCCCTGCTCGCTGCAACTAGAGAAAGCCTGCACGCAGCAACGAAGACCCAATGCAGCCAAAAATAAATAAATAAAAAATAAATTTATAAAAAAAAAGAATTTTGTAAAGACCAAAATAAACGGAAATCTGAAGGTACAATGTCTGGTGAATATGGGGGATGAATCCGAACTTCCCAGCCAAGCTGTAACAGTTTTTGCCTGGTCATCAAAGAAACATACAGTCTTGCTTTATCCTGATGGAAGATTATGTGTTTTCTGTTGACTAATTCTGGACGCTTTTCGTCCAGTGCTGCTTTCAGTTGGTCTAATTGGGAGCAGTACTTGTTGGAATTAATTGTTTGGTTTTCCGGAAGGAGCTCATAATAGAGGACTCCCTTCCAATCCCACCATATACACAACATCACCTTCTTTGGATGAAGACCGGCCTTTGGTGTGGTTGGTGGTGGTTCATTTCGCTTGTCCCACGATCTCTTCCATCCCACATTATTGTACAGTATTCGCTTTTCATCTCCCGTCACAATTTGTTTTAAAAATGGAACGTTTTCGTTAGGTTTAAGTAGATAATTGCATGCAGAAATATGGTCAAGAAGGTTCTTTTTCACTTAACTTATGTGGAACCCAAACATCAAAGCAATTAACAAAACCAAGCTGGTGCAAATGATTTTCAGTGCTTGATTTGGATATTTTGAGTATGTCGGCTGTCTCCCATGTGGTGTAACATTGATTGTTTTCAATTAATGTCTTGACTTGATTGTTATCAACTTCAACTGGTCTACCCGACCGTGGAGCATCATCCAGTGAGAAATCTCCACCGTGAAACTTTGAAAACCACTTTTGACGTGTTTGATCAGTCACAGCACTTTCTCCATACACTGCACAAATCTTTTTTTGTGTTTCAGTTGCATATTTACCTTTCTTGAAATAATAAAGCATAATATGCTGAAAGTGTTGCTTTTCTTCTTCCATCTTCAATATTAAAATGAAAATTCACCAATTTTGATAAGTTTTTTAAAAATGCACGCTGATATGACAGCTGTCACAATACAATCTAACAAAATTGTTTCGAGTGAAGTTAAAGACAACTTAGCACTACTAGAGCCATCTTATGGAAAAACCGAACGAAAGAACCTTCTGGCCAACCCTATATATACATTTCTTTTAAAAACACATCCTGGATCCTTTGACAGCTATGACGATAGCAGGCTTCACGCTCAGTCACTTAGATGTAACACAGATTGAAAGCTTACTGTTTGAGTCTGACCTACAACAAATTGCAGCCTAGTATGATGAGAAGCCATGTTAATATACAGCTATTAAAAAGGCAAGGGACTTCCCTGGTAGTCCAGTGGTTAAGAGCCCACCTTCCAATGCAGGGGACTCGGGTTCGATCCCCGGTTGGGGATCTAAGACCCCACATGCTGCGGGGCAACTAAGCTCATGTGCTGCAACTACTGAGCCCACCCCTCAACTAGAGAGCCTGTGTGCCACAAACTACAGAGCCCATGCGCTCTGGAGCCCTTGCACCACAACTAGAGAGAAGTCCACGTGCTGCAACGAAAGATCCTGCATGTTGCAATGAAGATCCCATGTACCACAACTAAGACTGAACACAACCAAAAAAAAAAATAAATAAAATAAAATGTAAAAAAAAAAGGCAAGAGCTGACAAGTTTTTCAGAAGCTCAAAGGAGGGAGTGGTTATGTACAGTTCAGAGGGGTGATAAAGATGGTGACTAAAGGTAATAATGGTATCTCAAAAGAATTCAGAGCCAGAGTGTGGCTTGTCTTACCTCGATTATTTCCTAGCTTTCTAGTTCTTACCCTACGTATCTTTTTGATGACATAATATAAAAGAGAGATTATTGAACCTGGTATTTCTGCTGACTTTATTTCTTATAAATGGCAGTGCTTTTGGACTAGTTGAGCAAGGTTTTTCATCCCGTAAAATATCTCCAAACTTGTTGAAATCTAATGTGACCTCACCTGAATTCTCTGTGCATGTGCCTTTGGACTGTGTGGGTATGGCTTAAATGACAGCTCAGCTGGATGCCATGCAGAATTCCAACTTGGTAACCTTTTTTATAACCATTCATGAGCTGGAATGTTTACTACTGCCACGTAAATTTAACTTTAAAACATTAGTAAATAATAACTTTTGCCTACTGCCTTCTATATTTGCCTTGATACATATTTCTTCATGTAAATTAGAGATTTCACTAAGCACAATTTTTAGCTTATTTAATGGGATTTTCTTTAAACACCTGGCAGCAGAATGGCTTTAAGAATAGCTTAAGGGCACAGTATTTAATCAGCATTAGTTCTGACAGGTGCTCAATATGAGTTGGTCTCAGTAGACAGTACCTGCCGGTGAATCCAATCAAATATCAAGGTCAGATTGAATCAGCTACAAGTGTGTAAGACAATACCTAATTTATAATTCTCCTTTTTATTTTTCCCAGAACTCTACAAATATGGCCCTGAGCACAGAAATGCCATTATTATTACTTTATTTTAATGGGACATCCTATTTCTAACATGTGGCTCGAGCTTGATATGAAAACATTTCTGTGAGGTGTGAAAGTGTACTAATTGTTCTTAAACATTCTATTAATGCACAATTACTTCTTTTAAATTAGTAAGCATATTTTTACTTTTACTGCCAAGTGAAACTATATGGGAACTATCGCTTATTTTCTTCTTCATTTATATTTATAAAGAATTAAGACATATAATTAAATTTCCAAGTGGCAAACCTAGCTATATCCCCTACCTAATCTGTCTTATTATGAAATTTTAACTATCTTTCAGTGTTTCCAAAATGAAATTAAAATCCTGCTTTAATATCCTATCCTTAACAAAATTAAAATTCAGAAGTCATCGTTAATTCAATGAATATTAACTGAACCCTAATGCTAGGAGTTGGTGAAACAGAATAAGACACACACCTAATCTGGAGAAGTTTACAGTCCAGTGAAGGGAGATAAACCTACTGACAGTTACAGATTGTGCACTTGACTGATAGAGGAAGAGTTATGATGGAGGCATTTGTGGGTTGCTATAGGAGCCTTAAAAAGGACATCTAATGTTGACCTGGGCATTAGGAACAGATGTCTCCCTTTCACATTGATATCTACTGTGAATTCTCAAGGTTGAGCATTTATGGTAAAAATAACATCTATTAAGGATATAACTCAGCATTTACTCTGTGCCAGATACTGTGCTATGTGCTTTACATGCAATTCATTTAATCCATGCTATAATTCTATGAGATGGACGTTCTTATTTTCCTTATCATACAAGGGAGGAAACTGAACTGTGAAGAAAAGTAACTTGCTCATGATAACAAAGCTTATAAGAGGTGGAGTCACAATACAACTCGAGCCTGCCTTACTGTGAGTTCAAGAGTTCAACCATTGTGCTAGGTTGACTTTCCGTAAGAGCTAGCTGAGTGGAAGAGGTGGGGAAGAGAAGAGGGAGAGAAAGGAGGGTGAAAAGGGCATTCCAGCCAAAGGGATTGTTCCAATGGGAGAGGATGGTACAAGCTAAGTCTCTAAAAGTGGTTCAGAGTGGCTGGAGCATAAAACTCAGAAGTCAGAGAGATGAGGTAGGAAGGAAGCACAGGCCAGGTAATGAAGGGCTCTGTGGGCCAAGAAAGGAGCCACTGAAAAAGATTTTTAGTAGGGAAATCACATGCTCAGATCTGTGTTTGAGAACAGTCTTTCTCAGTGGCAGTATAGAGACTAGAGTTTAAGAAACCAAATGAGGGCAAAAGACCACTTGGAAGCAATTATCCAGGTAAGAGGGGAGGGCATGAACTAATAAAATGGGACTGGTTTGGAGTGAGGCTGACCAGAGTTGCTGATGGAGGGGGTGTGGGAGGTTAATGTGGAGTGAAGGAGAGAAAGGAGTCAAAGATGACTCTTGGGACAGACTCTGGAGTAACTGGGTGAATGGTGATGATGACCCTGATTAGGAAAAGGAGCGTAGCTGAGGGTGAAGGTAATAGAGTTTGGCACCTTGCTTTGAAGTGTCCGTGGGACTGGTTTAAGGATCGCTGGTCATAAATAGTTTGCATATACAAGACCAGAGCTTGGGAGTGAGAGAGAGAGAGACAGCTGGGCTCGAGACATGGATTTGGCAGAGGTCAGTGAAGGGGGGGGTGGTGGGAGTGGTGGGAATGAATGTGTGTGGGGGGAGAGGAGGATTGTTGATCCTACCAAGGAAACCCTAGAGGCTCACCAGTAAGAGGAGGAGGAAGCTAACCCTCGTAGAAATGAGACCCTAAAGAACATAATTTTTTGTTATACCGTATATGTATATAGCACTCCAGGTTTTACAAAGGGTTTCACTTACAGCATCTCATTTTATTTTTACAATAAATAACTGGCTGGCATTAGTTACTTCCATTTGTCAAGTGAGGAAACAGGTTCAGAAAGGGTCGATGATATCCCCAAGGTCACATGATTAGTTATAATGGCAAAACAGAACTAGAATAAAAATTCCTAGTCTCTTAATTTCATGTTCTCACTGCTGGGCCAGGGTGACCTGAAAACAAAGTCCTCCATGATGGATTTGCCCGTTTTTGTCCCTGGTGCTTGTTCTCTGACAGGCCCCTCATAGCTGTGGCCATGCACGTGGGAATGCTCATGATAACTTTATCACAACTACACTGTATCTTGACTTTTTTTTGAGCTCCTACCATTAAATTAATCTACACTGGTGTTTCCCAATCTTTTTTCATGTCAGAGACTTGATGACTTTTGTATGCCAGGAAAAAGTGGAGGAAATACCAGGGGAATCTGTAAGGGCTTGAATGACAGAATTCACAAGATTCAGAAAGAAAATTATACAAATGGTTCTCAAAGAGAATGCCAACTCTGATAAATTTTGAATAGTTATAAAAAATGGTTTTAAGTTTTTACCTCTGTAAAACACCTAACCATCAATATCTTATAGCCCATCTGTAACCCATTAGCAGCCTACCAGTTGGGAAGCTCTCTTCCTTACAGTTTGTAACTATTTAAATACACGTTTATTATTACTGCTATTAAACACAAAGATATGGTCCCCGAGTTACATATACCTAGGTAGCCACATAATTTATTGTCCAAACCATGACATTTTTGAGAGTGATAGGGGCTGCTGTTAGTAATCATGCCAGGACAACCGTTTTAAACCAGAACTATTCCCAGATAAATCTGTACATATGCTCAGCCTGCATTTTTGTGACTTGCATTGGTCAGCATAATCAACGCAAAGTTATGGAGTGATTCCTGTGCTCCCTGTTCTGCCCAGATTTGACTGTTAACCCTCCAGGGAACCAGCTCCCATCCATCACCTCCAGGCGGAATCCCTGTTCCCTAGGATAGTGGCCAAATAAAAGTACTAAGTTCCTTAGCTGGCACTTAGGGTCTGCTCCAACCTGGTACCACGCTGCTGAATCTAGCCTCACAGTGTTCCCATGATAATCCTGACAGTTGTCCTCCTGTTGTCACCTCTGCCTCACATGCCCTCCCACCTTCTTACTTTAGCCAACATCCCACATGTCTTTCAACACCTACTCAAAAATCATTTCTTTTGGAAACTTCCTCTTTTTCCCCAGTCAATCCTAATTTCTCTCTCCGTTATACTCTGCTAGCATTTCGTTTTTCTTTTATGGCCCTTGTATGTTTCTTTCCTAATGTTGATATTTCTTTACGTACAAGCTCCCCACCAAATCATAAGGTTTCTCACCTATCATAGACAATTTTTCTCTTACTATTTTAGGGCTTTTGTTTTTTGGGTTTTTGAGAGGGGAGGCTTGAAGATCATTCATGATAGAGGAAATAGGAATTCATAGTTCTGCTTTCTTTCAAGCCTCTGTGTTACTCCATTTGCCCCAAAGGGCAGACCTGGTGCTTTCTTGTGCTTCTGACTCTGAATTTATCCCCAAATGGCTTTTTGTTGTCCTTTGCAACTTTTTTTTTTTTTTTTTGCAAGCCTTGCTGTTTTCTGGGTTTCTAACTTCCTCATAATATTTTTGTAGATTTATGGTTGTTTTTGAATTTGTAATGAATCATGTGTTTCTAGCTAAACATTAGTTATAATTACAGGCCATCTCCTTAAAAGATCACTAGCAAATTCTCACATTCATTTGGTATCATTCTACTTTTCTCTTTTCCTCCACAATGGATAATTGATGAATGTCCCCTGAGAAATTAATTTGACCGACACTCTTCTGCGCTTCCTGTCCCATAATATTTACTCTGCCCTAGGACACAAATTACCTTTTCCTTGACCATTCTAAAGTCTACTTTTCTAAAATGCAAGATGTTTATTTCGCTATTCCTACTTTATGCCATTTCATGGCATAGTTCTTCCCTGTTAGAAGCAAGTCCAGAGCAGCAGTAATCCCTGCTTCCTTGACTTTGTTAGCAAGACAAATCAATTTTGCTTTTAAAAGATGATCTGCTTTTAATAGAATAAGATTACTGGCAGATATCTGCATAATAATGGATCCATTTATTGAATAATAAACACAGCCACCTTGTGAAATGGCAGTTAATGTCCTCACTTAACGAGAAGGGAAACAGAAGCTCAGCAAGGTTGGGTAACTTGTTCACAAACACATGACTGCCTGGGAGGCTGGCCGTGAACCAGGTCTGCTGGACTCCGCAGCCCTTTCAACTGTATTCCACAGCTTCCTGTTATGATTGTTCAGTCTGCCTTCCTCTCCTTGTCACTTGCCCACTCCATTCTAAAATCTTGTGTGTAATCCACATTGAACAAGCATCACGAAGGCAAGGAGTGTGTTACGTACTACTTACACATTTTAGTCCTGGAGGGTTTTAGTATATGTTACACATTGAAAAGTGTTCCATGATTAAATAAGACTAGGAAATGCTGAGTTAAAGAAATCAGGATTTCTTTTTTAACTGTGAAACATTTCAGAATTCCTACCATACTAACATGTATTTTGAATTTTAAAGAGAGAATATTTAGTGAGTCCCATATTTAATTGACTATAGATCCTTATTGAACCTCATGATACTGATGGTGTATTTGCTAAATTTGGGGGTCCATTTTCATGGTGTTTAAGAGCATGGATTTTGGGGTTAAGAAGACCTGTGCTTAAATCCAGGCTTGAGCTACACTAGCTGGGTGACCTTGAAGAGTATATTTAACCTATGCGTGTTTCCTGATCTAGTAAGTGGTCACGATACGTAGCCCGTAAAGTTATGGTGAAGATTGCATGTGATAATGTGTACAGAGCTTTATCGTTTGTCATCATCATCACACAGTAGTTAATACGTAAAACACTTGGAACGGTACCTGTCACCTAAGAAATATATTTGGTCCAAGTCTGATTTTTGGCAGTTGTCTACAGTATACTCCAATAGTAATATGCAGTTTTTTTATTTTTAATTTTCACCATTATTCTTGTCAATCTGCTACTGCTCTCAGGTTTGTGGATGTCTATACAGCTGTAGATCTTTTTCACCTGGGCTGCTGTTGGCCACGGCTACTCGGCTTAAATCGTGACTTTAGCACTTACTAGTCGTGAGACTAATTGGGCAAGTTACTTAAACTCTTTAAGCTTTAGTTTCCTTATCTATAAAAGTGGGATAATGACAGTGCCCCCCTCAAGGCTTGGTATATGGATTAAATGTGATTGTGTATATAAAATTCTTAGCACAGTGACTGGTATACAGCAAGAACTAAAAACCTCTTCGTGCAGTTAAAATTTTGGAGTCCATGGGCTTAGTTTGCTGATGTTCTAACTGGATATATGAGTCATCGTGATCATAGCTAACTCATACAGTCTAACCACTTCACATATATATTAATTCAATCTTTATAACAGCCCTGTGAGGTAAGTACTATTATTCCTATATTAGAAATGAAGAAACTGAGGCAGAGAGGGGTTAAGTAGCTTGCCCAGATCATACTCCCGGAGCCAGAACGCTAATTCAAGCAGTCTGGCTTTGAAGTTAGTGCTCTAAAAGCTGAAGAAATTGAATGTCTTTTAGACTGTCATTGTCTTATGTCAAAGATCTTCATCAGACTCTGCCAAGGTATCAATTCATTTTAGAATAATATGTGTCACCTGAAAAGAGTTCTTTAGACTTTAGGTACCTAAGGTACAGTTGGTGACATGACATTTTGTTATGTAAATTAAAGTGCTTCACTTGAACTCTGCCCTGATGGTGAGCCATATGCCACAATGTGAAGGTAGTAAAGAAGCACTTTACTTAAGGGTTGATACTTTCCTAAACAAAGGGCTCTGGATTTGCTCAAATGATTGCCATCTGTTGGGCCCAGAGATCTGGCCTATAACCTTGGAAAATATGACATTGACCTCTAAGGATACTAAAGGCAGGTGTCTTCAGCTGACCACCATAATAGAAGAAATTCACCATGGCCTCTATCACCTGTTTAATTGAGCAATCATTAAGTGCTGGGCCCTGCGGTTATAGCAATTCACAAAACAAATAGCACTTGGCCTTCCTGGAGCTACAACACTGAGCCAAAAATATGTGGCAAATAATTATAGAAAGGAAAATCCAGGAAATATGGAGAAATTTGTTGGCAGGTCACTGGTAACTGAAATCCCCTAAAGACATGAAAGTCCCCTAAGGAAACAGTTTTGAATAAGAGAATAGTTTTAGAGTTGAGGAGAAGAGGCGGAGCCAGCAGAGGAGATAGAGCAATCAGAGAACAAAGGAAAACCGGGGAAACAAGAGTGTCAAAGAAACCAAAAACCACCGAAGAGCTCCACTAGGAGCGGGTGGTCATCTGTGTCGAATTCTCCTGAGAAATGAGGAACCTGAGGATGGAATCAAGCCCATCAGCTCTGCATCCTGGTGGACCTCTCAGTGGATCAGCCACAAAATGTGCTTCCAGGCAACAGTGGCTTTTACATTTCGCCGTCTCAACCTGTATCCTCTTCATTGGAATGATTTCAAGGATTTCTGCCAAAACTAATGTTTGACTTTGGCAGTGTTGTTATTGAGCTATCACTTATGACAGGAGATAGCCAGAATATCCTTTATAACTTGCGATTAAAAAACCTGAGATGGAAGTTACTGATGGATATTACTGAGGTACTAAATAGGTTTATCTATAAATATATATGATAATTATAAATATATAACTACTTAGTACATTAAAGAAGTAAATATATATTTAAAAATAAAAATAAAAAACAAGGGGAAAGAAAAAGTCAAGAAACACCCCTTCCCCAAATAACTATGTCTAAATTTGTGTTGGTTGGTTCATCTATGTGGAAACATATTTTAAAATCTAGACTCTTACAGGCTAAGTAGCTTATCCTGTCTGCTTCCCAATGAGGTTCACATCAGATAAATATTAAACTTGCTCCCTTGCAGGTTGATGCCTATTAATCCTATAGTTAGCAGTGTACCATTTAAATGCATGTGCTATACTTTTGTCAAGGATAGTGGGCCAGTATTTTACGGGACACACAGTGTGCCAGATTCAGGGCTTACTGGCCCCCTACTGACCAAAACCAAAAACTTCTCAGTCTTATTCCCTCACATAGCTAATCCAAATGGCACCATCCTGCAACTTAAATGAAGATGTATCTTGGATGAAAAGAAGAACATTGTTATTGGTTATATCTACAGAAGGAACCTGTTTGGAAGTGATTTTCAGTTACTCTAAAAACAGTAACATGATTTCCTGACTCCATAAAAGCATATTTTGGGGCAAATCATAGAATTTAAACTGCTTAAAAAGTTGGACTTTCATTTAGGTGTTGTCAGTGGTTAAATGTCTTCTGCCATTATCTCCCCCACCCTCCTTTTTTGTTTTTGTTTTTGTTTTGTTTCATTTCCATTTTCAGATTTCAGAGAGTGGCAAGCAACCATGGGTAGCATTTTTTAAGTTCTATACACCTGTGATCCTTAAAGTTGCTGCACTACAGATTGGTTCCTGTGGTTTATAGTGCATGTGGGAGAGCCAGGTTTCCTTAGGGTCTTTTTGTAACTATTGAAATTATGCTTAATGTATAGTGTTATGCTGTTTCACCTCTTTCTCTTTCTGTTCATGGAGGAAAATGGTGCATTGTTCATTCTCTAAAGTGCCGATATACTTCCAGCAATTTATTGAAAGGTGTCAGACACTGCAGAGACATTGAGGTGCTCACATTTTAGTTTGGAAAAGCCAAGGAGACACTTCCAACAAAACCTACTAAGTGCTGTGGTTCGTGGTACGTAGTGGGTGCTGTGGGAACCCAGCAGAAGAAGCTTCTGTGTGTCTGGGGAACTCAGGCAGAGGATCCCAGAGGAAGTACTGGCTCAGCTGAGTGTGAAGGATGAGAAGAAACACATCACACAGGTGTAGAAGGAAGGGCATTGCAGGAAGAGAAGAACAGCAGGTGCATATCCCTGAGGTGGGACAGCATGACACATACAGGGAGTTATTTCTATTGCATTTCTGAAAGGTATAAAATGTTTGAAGGAGATCTTTGTATAACTGGGCCATGGGTGGAACTAGTCTCATCTTGTGTTGTTAAGATACATTTCACAGTTTTAATTATGGTAACTTTAAGTAAGCTAATATGATTATGAAAACACACAACCAATATATGATTCTTCAAGAATAAGTACTACTTGGTGAAATAAGCTTTAATCTACTTATTAAAAATATTCTCTGTTATAAACCAGTAGAATAGCATTAAATTCTGGTGCCCAAATACATTAAAAAAAATTATTTATTTATTTATTTATTTTTGGCTGTGTTGGGTCTTCGTTGCTGTGCACAAGCTTTCTTTAGTTGCGGCGAGCGGGGGCTACTCTTCGTTGTGGTGCGAGGGCTCCTCATTGTCATGGCTTCTCTTATTGCAGAGCAAGGGCCCTAGGCGCGCAGGCTTCAGTAGTTGTGGCACGTGGGCTCAGTAGTTGTGGCTTGCGGGCTCTAGAGCTCAGGCTCAGTAGTTGTGGCGCACGGGCTTAGTTGCTCTGTGGCATGTGGGATCTTCCCAGGCCAGGGCTCAAACCCGTGTCCCTTGCATTGGCAGGAGGATTCTTAACCACTGCGTCACCAGGGAAGCCCGCAAATACATAATTTGATTGAAAATAAATTATCTTTCTACTGTTGTTTGGTTTTAGTAACTTTTTGTCTTAGACTGACTTAATGAAATTGTTTTTCTTGTTGTGTTCCTACTGTGCTGCTTCAGAAAGTCTTTCTTTGTTTAAAGTTTGAAACAGACACTGCAGTTGTTGGCAGCTATGGTGCCTTAATTGAGACAAAAACTTCTTGCATGGTCATCAAAGGAGTTAGGTGTCTGGTTAGAGACCTCTTGTTTTAACCACCCAGTCTAGTTTCTGTCTCACCCCTATTTTCCTCTCTCACTCTACCCTGACTTTTCCCTCCATGGAACATACCGCTATTGGTGATTGTTTCTTTCATTCCTCCTAATTTGTCTCTCTAAGTAATCCTGTCTCCCCTGCTAGGTTGGAAGCTCTGTGAGGGGAAGGAGCAGGTCTGTGGGCTTCCCTGCTGTGTACCCAGCTCCTAAAAGTACCTGGCAGAAAGTAAACTCTCCCATAATTGCTGAGTGACTCAATGATGAGTGATTCAAAAATCTCTGGACAGCTTCCACAATAAAGAGGGTTGGTGATAACAACCGGCCAGGAAGTTTTCCCTGTACATCCTACTTCTCAAATAAGGCATCATCATCAGTAGGACCAAAGAGCAAAATGTGTTTGCTTTTACCCTGGATTCCTGTTTCCTTTCCTTGAAGAGCCCAAGTAGGAAATGATAAGGGGTAAGCTGCCTGCTTTTTCAGAAAGCAGGAACTTGGAAGCAACAGTGAATATAAGCCATTCATTCAGCAATTATACTGAGCACTAATTATGTACCAGGCAGTGTGATAGACCAAGGAGAACAAAGGTGAAGGAGATAGCTCTAGAAAATTCATAATGACAATACAGCAAGTATCAAAAATAGAAACTTGAACCAAGTCCTAGAGAGCACTGAGGCAGGAGCAACTGTCTGAGGAGTGAGTTGGATAGGGTGTCACAGAGGAGGGTGCATTTGAGATGGACACTGAAGGAGGAACTGGAATTTGGTCAAGCGGGAGAAATTCCATTAGCAAATGGAGCCCTGCAGTTCAGCCTTCTGTTATCTTTGAGGAAAGTAAATACTTCATGGGCAAGACAGACAAGGTTTATAGGCAAAGGTGTGTACAGGGAAGTAGTGTGTGGGAATATGAGTAGGTATAGGGTGTGTTTGAGCAGTAGGTGGATGTCAGAGAGTGGAGAGTGTTCTTTTTTTTTTTTAATTTATTTATTTTTGGCTGTGTTGGGTCTTCGTTTCTGTGCGAGGGTTTTCTCTAGTTGTGGCAAGCGGGGGGCTACTCTTCATCGCGGTGCACGGGCCTCTCACTATCGCGGCCTCTCTTGCTGCGGAGCACAGGCTCCAGACGCGCAGGCTCAGTAATTGTGGCTCACGGGCCCAGTTGCTCCGCGGCATGTGGGATCTTCCCAGACCAGGGCTCGAACCCGCGTCCCCTGCATTGGCAGGCAGATTCTCAACCACTGCGCCACCAGGGAAGCCCAAGAGTGTTCTTTAAGTTCTATAATCTCTGGCTATCACAGCCACTTAAAAATTTTTTCCCGTAGAAGCATATTTCCTTTAGTAAATTAGAAAACTGGATTATTTTATATACTATAACAGGTACATAATTATGCTATAGAAAATTTAGAAAATAGAAAAATTCACCTACTCTAACTGTAACACAGCCACCATTTGCTTTTTGTTATATTTCCTTTCAGTCTCTCTTTTTGTGTATATGTTGTCTTTTGTTAGATGCTGTCATATTATACAACTTTATGCACAACTTAATTTACTTGTCATTATACCAGAAGGATATACCACGTTATTACTGCATAGCATTCCTTTCTCTTTGTAATGGACGTATCAAAGAGCAGGTGCCATTTTTAACATAACTATTTCCCTATGACCAGAAACTTAGACTGTTTCGTTTCTTGCTATTATAAGTAATGTTATAGTGAACATATTTGTGTCTATAATCTTTTTTGCTTTTAGGATTTTTCCTCAGGAGAGTCCTCCAAATTAGAACTACTAGATCGAAGAGTATAAATATTTTTGCAGATCCTCCTTCTTATTTCCAAGTTATTTTCCTGTTCATATGATTAATAACAATGTGAGAAAATGCCAGTCGTGCTATATTCTTTCCAGCGTGAACTGTTGTAATTGATTTTTTTAAAAACTTGTTAATTTAATAGCTTGCATGGATACCTTGTTTAATTGTAATTTCTTTGAAAACAGTTGACATTAGAATTTTTGTTCATTCCTTCAGTGACTATTTATTGCATATGTATTTTGTATCAGCTCTACTCTGGGGAAAAAGTGGTAAACAAGTGTAATTCCTGTTCTCACACTATACATTCTTATATTTAAAGAAACTTTCATCTTAAAAAAATACTTGAGAGGTAAAGTATTTTTTATTTTATTTTATTTTATTTTATTTATTTATGGCTGTGTTGGGTCTTCGCTTCTGTGCGAGGGCTGTCTCCCGTTGTGGCAAGCGGGGGCCACTCTTCATCGCAGTGCGCGGGCCTCTCTCCATCGCGGCCTCTCCCGCCGCGGAGCACAGGCTCCAGACGCGCAGGCTCAGCAATTGTGGCTCACGGGCCCAGCTGCTCCGCGGCATGTGGGATCTTCCCAGACCAAGGCTCGAACCCGTGTCCCCTGCACTGGCAGGCAGATTCCCAACCACTGCGCCACCAGGGAAGCCCTAAAGTATTTTTTAAAAACTCATACAGCTGGTAAGCGACTAAGAAGGAATTTTAACCGAGTCTCTTATTTCAATTCCTTGGTCTTTCCAATCTGCTACGCTACCCTTCAAAGGGAAATATAGTGACTTGTTAGTAGAGTGCCTGTTCCTCCAGGTATCTTCCTCTAAACTTTAATCTAATGATGATGCCATCGCTAATACTCAGAACTTGTCTAAAATATATATATTTTTTAATTTTATTTTTATTTATTTATTTTTGGCTGCGTTGGGTCTTTGTTGCTGCGTGCGGGCTTTCTCTAGTTGCAGCGAGTGGGGGCTACTCTTCATTGCAGTGCAGGGGCTTCTCATTGCAGTGGCTTCTCTTGTGGAGCACGGGCTCTAGGCACGCAGGCTCTAGGCGCGCGGGCTCTAGAGTGCAGGCTCAGTAGTTGTGGCACACGGGCTTAGTTGCTCTGTGACATGTGGGATCATCCCGGACCAGGGCTCGAACCCGTGTCCCCTGCATTGGCAGGCGGATTCTCAACCACTGCGCCACCAGGGAAGCCCTAAAATATTTTTTAAGAAATTTCATTCCAAGCCATTTCATGTGGTGCATGTCAACGTCATTCTCATTACTTTATAGTCTCATCTTGTTTATGAACGAAATGGGATCCTCAGCTTGATCACACATCTTGTTATCTAGAGGAACTTTGGCTTTTCCAGAAATCAAATCCAACTTCAGGGAAAGAGGATTTGTCCCCATTAAGGGTATACAGAGGAGTGAACCAAGGTCTCTGAAAGCAGTTCTAAAAAAATACTTCAGTCAGTATTCTTAGTCAGTTGGATCACACATGTGAACTCCCTACTTCTTTGCAAGGGTTAACATTTACATGCTATGGAAGCTGCTTTGGTTTTCGGTTTGTGTGAGGACTGTCAGCTTCCACTCCTGCTGGAGTTATAGGGCCCTGCATGTCCAGAGCACCTGTGGGTTATCACCAAGTGTTTAACACGTCTGTCAACTTCAAGGAAAAGGGCCAGTGACCCTTAGCACAGTACTGAACACCTATCATTGTAACACCCAGTTTTAAATAGCCCACTTCCTGGCATCCTTGGGGTGGAGGGGAGAAGAAGGAGGTAGCATTTAGGCAGCTTGGACCTCCTTTCATACTCATATCATATGTCATATCATATTATAGTCTCTTTAACATATTTTCCTTTTATCTTCTTACTCTAACCCAGCTAATTGTCTCAGAAAAATTAGTCTTTACCGCCCCATTTCTTTTGTGATCTCTCAAGAATGACCATAATTACCTCTAACAAGACTATAGTCAAATCAAGGAAAAGGAAATCTGTGTGGTTTTAAGGGAAAATAATTTTTTTTTATTAAAGTATAGTTGATTTACAACACTGTATTAGTTTCAGGTATACAGCAAAGTGATTCAGTTATATATCTACTATATATATTTTTCAGATTATTTTCCATTATAAGTTATTATAAGAAATTGAATATAGTTCCTTGTGTTATATAGTATATCCTTGTTGCTTATCTATTTTACATATAGTAGTTTGTATCTGTTAATCCCATATTCCTATTTTATCCTTCCCCCCGCCCTTTCCCCTCTGGTAACCATAAGTTTGTTTGCTATGTCTGTGAGTCTGTTTCTGTTTTGTATATACCTTCATTTGTGTTATTTTTTAGATTCCATATATAAGTAATATCATATATTTGTCTGACTTACTTCACTTAGTATGATAATCTCTGCATCCCTCCATGTTGCTGCAAATGGCAATATTTCATTCTTTTTTATGGCTGAGTAATATTCTATTGTACGTATGTATTACATCTTCTTAAACCAATCATCTGTTGATGGGCACTTGGGTTGTCTCCATGTCTTGGCTATTGTAAACAGTGCTGCTATGAACATTGGGGTGCATGTATCTTTTTGAATTAGAGTTTTTGTCTTTTCTGGATATATGCCCAGGAGTGGGATTAGTGGGATCTCAATTCCCTGACTGGGGATTGAACCTGGGCCACGGCAGTGAAAGCCCAGAATCCTAACTGCTAGGCCAGTAGGGAACTCCCTATTTTTAGTTTTTTAAGGAACCTCCATACTGTTCTCCATAGTGGTTGCACCAATTTACATTCCCACCAACAGTGTAAGAGGATTCCCTTTTCTCCACACCCTCTCCAGCATTTATTATTTGTAGACATTTTGGTGATAGCCATTCTGACTTGTGTGAGGTGATACCTCATTGTGGTTTTGATTTACATTTCTCTAATAATTAACAACGTTGAGCATCTTTTCATGTGCCTGTTGGCAATCTGTATGTCTTCTCTGGAGAAATGTCTATTCAGGTCTTCTGCCCATTTTTTGATTGGGTTGTTTGTTTTTTTGATATTGAGTTGTATGAGTGCTTTGTATATTTTAGATATTAACCCCTTGTTGGTTGCATCATTTGCAAATAATTTCTCCCATTCTGTAGGTTGTCTTTTTCTTTTGTTGATGGTTTCCTCTGTTGTGCAAAAGCATGTAAGTTTGATTAGGTCCCATTTGTTTCTTGTTTGCTTTTATTTCTTTTTCCTTGGGAGACTCATCTAAGAAAATATTGCTATGATTTATGTCTGAGAATATTTTGTCTGTGTTCTCTTCTAGGAGTTTTATGGTATCATGCCTTATATTCTTGCCTTCTTTGTCATAGATTAACTGACTGTAGGTGTGTGGGTTTATTTCTGGGCTCTCTATTCTGTTCCATTGATCTATATGTCTGTTTTTGTGCCAATACCATGCTGTTTTGATTACTGTAGCTTTGTAATATTGTCTGAAGCCTGGGAGGGTTGTGCCTCGAGCTTCATTCTTTTTCCTCAGGATTGCTTTGGCAATTCTGGGTCTTTTGTGGCTCCATATAAATTTTAGGATTATTTGTTCTAGTTCTGTGAAAAATGTCATGGGTATTTTGATAAGGATCACACTTAATCTGTAGGTTGCTGTGGATAGTATGGACATTTTAACAACTTTAATTCTTCCAACATAAGAGCATGAGATACCTTTAAGGGAAAATAATTTTTAAAAAGAAACAAGTGCATCAACCTGTGCAGTCCTTGGGAGGACCCATAACTCCCATTCAGAGTCTCTGTAATCCCCATTGCCATCAATTTCTAATTAAACTGCTTCTATGCATCACTGTAATTTAAAATGTAAAATGAAAACAAGAAAAGCCAAATATTTCTAATTTTATGCCTTAGTTTTGTTATTATTGTCCAGGTTTGGGGATAGAACATTGTCAAGTACATACATTGTCTGTCTAAAAAAGTGATCTGACTTTCTCAAACAGCAAGCGTGAGAGATACAGATTGACATGCAGATATTATTTTTGGTCCACACTGCTTATTAAACATTTAAAAATTCATTGCCAACATCTAAAATTCAAAATATCTCTCACAATAATCTGGACTTCCTATTTTTTGAAAAATCAGATCATCTGACAGCACTGGGCCAGACTCTCCACATCACACAATCACCTGGGGAGCCCCACAGCTTCTTCCTTACTCAGGGCATTGTTTTCGCAGTTTGCCGCAAGCCTCCCCACTCCCTGATGTTTACACCTGTTTTACTCATTTGCATGAGCTGCCCTGGCCCCTGAAGACATGAGTTTATGACCTATGTTCTACAGTTAACACTCATTTAATGTTTCATGTAATTAACAAGTATGTTTCATTTTGCACAAGTGTTCCAAAAGGTTCCTATGCTTGAATGATTCAGAATCTATTTGGGGAAACAAGACATAATTGCATAGCCAATAAAGTCATAACAGGAGCATAAACCTAGAGATGTCAGGACTCAGTAAATACATGGGTAATTTTCAAATGGGCAGTGGAGTTAACAAGGGCTGTAAGCTCCAAGATTGACTGGAATGACCCTGGGAGGGTTAAGATCAAAGCTGTTCCTTAAAGAGTGGGTCAGAATAGCATTGCAGGGAGGCTAGGGGAAGGGGAGCGGGGGGGGGGGAAGAAAACAATAAAATATGTACAAAAGCAAGTTGGTAAGAATGAGCATTTGGGGGAACTGTAAGTAGGCCTGTGAGTTTAGTTGGATAAAGGAGCTGTTTAGCAGAGTATGGGCTGCCCCTCATCAGTGAATACTATCTGACATCCATCCTTTAATTCTTCCCATCATTGTCTATTCACTTTACAGTTGTTCTGGAAATGCCCACACCAAAGATAGCAAGCAATTTGTGCAAACACTTGGCCCACCACTCTTTATGCAAAGCATGTTATCCACTCTCTTAAAACTCCTTCTTTGTGTTATTGCTTCCTAGCTCTCCCTCCCTCAAGAAAATATGGAGAGGAGACCTTGATTCCTGGCCTAGTAAGGTCTCTAGAATCAACTAGGAAAACTTGGAGAAAATGAAAAGAAAGCACAGAGAGGAAGGAAGGGCAGTTTGACATGCACCAGCAAATTTTTGGAGAGGCCCACGTTCACCTAACTCTTTTACCTAGAGACTAAGGCCCCCATCTGGAGAGTCTTACCCTCAAATTGCCTCCATGACATTTTGCTCGGGACTTGTTCCTCTAATTCCCTAGAAACCCCTGAGAAAGATCCTTAGGATGGCTTTGCGTGCCTGTGTCCCAGTGTTTAGTGTTGCACAGAAGTTGTATAACTGAGGAAACCCAGCACAGTCCTATGTTGAATGGATGTAGGATCAAACTGAAATAATATGATCAAGCATCCACTCTTCTCATCTGCCCCCACAGGCATACACTACATGAACATTTGTAGTCCATCCCGGGACAAAGGGTTGGATCTTGAGTGTGCTGAAGACCAGAAAGAATTGGATCCAGCAGAGGGGAAATAATACTTAAAGAGTAGGCCCTGGCCTGAGACTCAGAGCTGGATTGGAGCCCTGGCTCTGGCCCCAAAATAGAGTAGGACCCTGGTCAGTCATTCAAATGCGGATTCAGTTTTGATTGTAAAACAAGAGGGGGTGGACTAGGCAAGGCCTTCCCCAATGAGTTTTTTGTTTTTGTTTTTGTTTTTGTTTTATTTATTTTTGGCTGTGTTGGGTCTTCGTTTCTGTGCGAGGGCTTTCTCTAGTTGTGGCAAGCGGGGGCCACTCTTCATCGCGGTGCGCGGGCCTCTCACTATCGCCGCCTCTCTTGTTGTGCAGCACAGGCTCCAGACGCGCAGGCTCAGTAGTTGTGGCTCACAGGCCTAGTTGCTCCGCGGCATGTGGGATCTTCCCAGACCAGGGCTCGAACCCGTGTCCCCTGCATTAGCAGGCAGATTCTTAACCACTGCGCCACCAGGGAAGCCCCCACAATCAGTTTTAAGGGAATTTAATAGGTGGAAAAGATGAATGACTCAGCAGAGTTAAATAAATTTCTCGTTTTCTATTGGGACTTGTCAGTGTCTTTAAAAACCTGATGTGCGGGCTTCCCTGGTGGCGCAGTGGTTGAGAATCTGCCTGCCAATGCAGGGCACATGGGTTCGAGCTCTGGTCTGGGAAGATCCCACATGCCGCGGAGCTGCTGGGCCCGTGAGCCACAATTGCTGAGCCCGCGCGTCTGGAGCCTGTGCTCCGCAACAAGAGAGGCCGCGATGGTGAGCGGCCCGCGCACCGCGATGAAGAGAGGCCCCCGCTTGCCGCAACTAGAGAAAGCCCTCGCACAGAAACGAAGACCCAACACAGCCATAAATAAATAAATAAAATTAAAAAAAAAACAAACAAAACAACCTGATGTGCACTGTGAATCTCTGAGAAAAGAATTGATATGCAGCATATCCTAAGCTTAGTTGATCACAGGATCACAGAACCCTTCACTCTTTGTCCTCTGTGTGAAATCATCACCTCAAAACTGCTGCTCCATATAACTCAGTTTGGGAAAACGTGCTCTGTAGTTTTCCTTTCAGATCTCACATACTAATATTCTAAGTATGTAAAGAGGCAACAAAAGCCTAGAAAGCCCGAGGTATCAAAGAGAGCTCAAGAATCATGTCTTTGGACAGTTCTGTAAAAATTGCAGATGGTGAGGATTTAGGAGGATGCTGTTGAAACAGGGATGCTCTAGCTGTAGTTCTGGGAGGCGGATGGAATGGTAAAGTGGGAGGGTGGAATTAAAACAACAAAAATAAGCGTAGAGTTAAGCAATTTTGCTATGAAGGGGAAGCAAAAAAAAAAGGTTAGGGTCTCAGAAACTTTGAGGTAAATTGACACTTTTTTCCGTAGAGATGTAGTGAAAGAACCTGGGACTAGGGCTCTGTTGACCTGAGTTGTGGTCCAAACACGTCAGTAACTGGATGATTTGGAACTTGTCACCCCACCTCTCTGTGCATCAGTTTCCTCAGTTTTCAAAGAAGACAGTCTATATGCATAGGCCCTTAAGATTTTAAAATTATATGACTTTATTGGCATCTAGTTTAAGTTAGTAAGGATTGAGCCCTTCAGAAAGGGATTTGGCGAGAAAGATGTATGAGTAAATGAGAGCAGAGACCTAGATTAGAGAGAATTAGGTCAACAGAGGCCCTTTACAAGTTCCACAGGGATGGATCTTTAATGGGACTCTGTGAAACAGTGTGTTCCAAGTACTGGCACTTCTCTGCAGCATTGCACATAGACTAGATGGTATCTGTTCAGCTGGCTTTTTAATGTTAATGTGGTTTAATTTCCCAGCTAAACTCACCAAACATTTGAACTAGATGAGTTGTCATTAACTCTGCTGAAGAATTGATTTACTTGATTAACTTTCACCCTGATTTATTGAGTTGGCCAGAAAGTTCGTTTGGGGTTTTCCGTAAGTTACGGAAAAACCCGAACGAAATTTTTGGCCAACCCCATATGTTTTTTCTGTTAGTAGAGTTTCCGGATAATGACAGTTTAGTGAGCCATTGCCAATTTTCATTGTTTGTAGTCTTGTGACATTTCCTACATTTGATTTTCTTGGGTATTTGCTAAGGTAAAATTAGTTTTAGTAATTTCATAATTATGAGCCATGATAACGCATGTCTTGGTAAATAGTTTAGATATATGAGAAGTACCACTGTATTTCTTTTTCAAGCATTAAACACATACTTCTAAGTGTGGTTATGGACACCCATTTGTTCCACAAGTGTTTGCTGTACATGTACTGAATGCCACGCAATGTACTAGAGATGAAGCAGTGCACAAATGCATTGTTATTATCCTTACAACCTGTGTTGATAGGTATCTAGCGTCAAAGAACTGTTGCCTATGCAAACATTCACTCCCTAATTCATTTTTATTTAATGATTCTTTTCATTTTGTGTTATAAAAGAATGATAAAGTGGCAACTTTCAGCGAAGCATTGACGGAAAGAAAATATGCTTAGTCACCTTATTTATCCAATATTCAGTAAGACAGGAAGAACATGTTTGACAATACTAGGTTTTATTAATACCACAGTGGTAAATAACCTTATGTTTATGTTTTTTTTAAATAAATTTCTGAGTCACTCACAATTCAAAACCCACAAAGAAGCTGAGTCTTTAAGTTAAATGCACTCTTCCTGAAAATTCTTAGCTGCTGTGTCTATCCTTGAACAGTAACATTTTATTATCTACCATTCAGTATCTACACAGCAAAATAATGAAGGCACAGCTACTGCAAGCAAACTTAAATCTTTTCTGCTTCTGAGCTGGGGGCGTGGGCACACACTTGGATTGGTGGTTTTCCCGGACTCGTTAACAATAATGTCCTGATCTCCATCCAACACAACCTTCTTCGAATCCATCACTCTCTTCTGAAGTGTAAAGCTGATGATCTCTGGGTTACAAAAGACAACATTTTTCTTCGGTTCTGCTTTTTCCGCACTAGGAAATTTCAGGGCTGAAGGCGTTGAAGAATTAAGCATCAAAAACATGTTCAGTTTTGTCTTGGTGTTCCATGTGTAGCATGCTGTTATGATGAATGGGTTTCAAAATGAAAATCTTTACCTTGTACCTACTTGACAACCTTTATAAGCCTCAATTTCCAATCCTCCCAGAAAAGCTCACGGAAAGGTCATCTCAAGGGTAAATCTTCTCCCACACCTTTGGATATATTTATAGTGTTCAAACGAAAGTCAAATTTAAAACTAAGGGGCTGGCCAGGATCTGACTGCTTCCATTTCATATATTTTAAGAATGTCAGACCGGGTTCACGTTGTATTTTAATGATAAACCTGGGCGTTTCTTAAGTTCACCAATATTTTAAAATGCTTTAGTATTGGGTTTTTTTTTCCTTAGTTTTCTTTCTCCTCTTCAAGCTCTGCCCTTTCTTATTTCTCTGGGTCATCAGACACTTCAGAGTGGGGATCCTGACCATTAAATACACCTTGTTATCATCTTCTTCCTCTTCCTCCTCCCACCTCTTCGTCCCTTAGCCCTCAGCCTCTAAGGATTCATCCCTGTCCCTCCATTTCGCCTGTGGGCTCGGGGATCTTGGCAAATGAGACCTTAGAGATGTCATTGTACTTGTTTCCCAGGGACTGAAATTCCTTCAAATATGGCTTCTATCTGATCTTGTCGCTTCTGCAGCTTTTTGAGGGCAAGGACTGGGCTTTTCACAGAGTGCGTCAAGCTCTCACGGAAGCCATTTTTAGACCTGGTACATTCTCCTCCGGGGCCTGGGGCTCCTCTTCCAGGTGACCAGTGCACCCTGAGTCCCCACTGTGCTCCGGCTGTTGTGCCACCGCCTCTTCCACCGTCTGGCTCGGCTCCGGGGGTCCCTTGTTCCCTGAGTCTGTGGTGTTAGAGAAGTGGCAAAGGGGAGGGGTGGCATTTGTGAGGGCCCAGCTGCAGGGAGAGAAACTGGGCTGCACCTGGGAGGGGCTGGAGGAGGTGGGAGAGGGCAGGCCTGTGGCCGGAGCTCCTGCACAAAAGGAGGCTGGGGAGTAGAAGCCTCCCCTGTCCGGCAGCTTTGAGGCACATCTAACTCCCCCTCTGTATGCATTCATCTCTGCATACCAGCTGCTTGGATATGCAGATTTCTTCAAATGGGTTCCTACTCTCAAAGAGTGGATGGGAGAGCAGGACACAAACCAAACCTCACACTGAGAAAGGAGAGGTGCAGAAATGGAGATACGTTCAAGCCACATCTTGACACACAGAACACAAAGAGATCAGTTCTGTGCCGAGGAGGGTACAGTCGGGGGGGCCTTTACAGAGGAGGTGTCTTGAAGGATAAGAAGGAGTTCAGAGAAGGGATCATTCAAGCCTGAGGGAAGCCAGAGTGGTCATTCAGACGTTCCACTGTGGCTTGTCATTGCAAGCCCCACCCTTAGCAGCATTGTCCCAGGACTTTGACCCATTGCTGTTGCAAAGAAAATCAGTCACAACAAAAACTGCCTAATGAGAGACTGTTTCACGCTTTGAAGAGAATAGGCCAGTGTTTCTCAACTCTAATGTGCAAAAGAACCACCTGGAGAGATTCCTGGGTCCCACTCCCAGAGATTCTAATTCAGTAGGCAGAGGCACAAGAATTTGTACTCAGATGCTGCCAGTCTGGGGAACACCCTTTGAATAATCTTGGACTGGACAACTTGCCTGATTGTGTAACGGTGATAATAGAAATAAGAGACAAAAGAACTAGTTCTCAATGACCTTCTCTTAAAAACAGGTGAATTTTTAAACCGAATAACTTGCTAACCTATTGTTTTGCCAAACTCCTTTAGTGTCTTCATTTGGGATTTATATCTTTTAGTGGAACCAGACTTTTGCTTCCCTAGGTTTTGTCCCTGGGATTGAAAGGGAGGGGGGCGTGGAGAGGAAGAATAGATGTTCTTAAAAAGTATCATGAAGAGAGATGATTCAAAGTCATATCATAGATATGGACCATTTTCCTTATGATGGGATGTCTAACCTATAAGTTCACCTTAGGACAGCAGTACAGTCAGTCCTCGGTTTCCACCGTTCCTCACCTGGATGGATATTCTATGCTTCAAGCCCTGGATGTAGAGAGCCTACTGCATTACGCCACTTTATATAAGGGGCTTGAGCATCCACGGATTTTTGTATATGCTGGGGGTGTTGGTGCTGTAATCAATCCCCCACTGGTACCAAGGGACCACTGTATAGTTATCTCATCTGTTATACAGATATTTTGACTTAGACTTAATATGTTATACATTAAACACATTAGATTGTTGTGGATCATGATTAAACGTTTGTGAGGAGTAAATTGTTTCAATTTCCTGAATCTGTTAAATCGAGAAGCCTCTCCTGGGGTAAAAGTAAAACCTCCATCATTGGGGACTCCAGATTCTATCACAACAGCCCTGCCTTTTGCTTTCCCTCTTGAGCCTGGTGGTCCAGCCTGTTTCCTAATGCCTCAGGCCAAGGAGTGACTGAGTTGTATTAACTTGACACTGCTGGCTGTAGAAATTCTAATTGCTGTAAACACTGGCTTTTGCACTGATGCCAATTTTCTTAGGCACTGTTTACATAGGCAAACTGGTCCTGCTACCCAGCCCAGCAGATCTCCTGGCAAAGAAAGTATGTAGCCGGTAGGGTAGAGTTTGGGATACATTTCATGACCTTCTTCCCCTCTCTACCCTGATTTTACACTTTTTAATCTTAAGTGTTCAAAACCTGTGTGATGGGAGAAACTCAGCTTTAAACAGTGGTTTGGTTGTTGATTTTCTTCTGAGCTCTGAGTAATAACATTCAGAGTGATGGGGCAGTCATTTGGACTTTTGGGTACCCATACTCACTTTGTAACTTGGAGCTTTACGATCCTGGGCAAGGCATTTAACTTCTCTAAGCCTCAAATGAGCAAAAAATGAGTGTAATACCTGCTCTTCCTATTTCACAGGTCCTTGTGAAATTCAAACCAGTGAAAGCTCAAATGGTCATAAACTGTAAAGCACTGTACAAAAGAGCAATTATTATAAATATTGTAATTTATTATGTATTTTATATAGTATGTATTAATTTATTATAATCACATTCTGAATGTGCCAACGGGGTCTTAATTTATTATAATTATCATCTGAATGTGTCTCTTCAGACATGAGTAGGTATCTATAAAAATCACTTGCCTTTTATCTTTTGGGTTTATATACCATTTAATAAACAACTTTTCAAAGAGACAACTAATTTGCTGCTTTCTCCACTTTACATAGAGCAAGATTAACTCAACTCCTGGAGTATCCTGTGTAACACACTTGTGAAGTCAGGCAGAGGGCATGAGTGGGCAAGCTCTGAACTGCCATATAGCAGAAGGGAGTTGAGGAGGTTTTGTTTAGAAGTTTAATTCTTTTGTGCTGTGCTGATTCAGCTGCTGTTTGGAACACTCAGATGAAGACAAATGCTGCTTGTCCTGACAGTGGAGGCTTTTTGCAGCTTGAGTAGCCTCATAAAGGACATTTGTTTATGACCGTGTACATGGGACACTGGAAAAAAATTTGATCTCCAAGCCTCAGACCTTGCCCCAAGGAGCTCACAATCTAGTTATTGCTGTTGTAGGTAACAGAGATGTGAGTACAAAAGAACTCTAATTTTTTAAATCAGCTCTCATGTGCGTGTGTATGGAAGGTAAAGGGGAGTAAGATAGGAACAGGACTGAGAAAGGTATTAGCAGAGAAGGCTTGAGAGAGAAATGTGCTGGTGAGGAAGAGCTGGAGGACAGGGGCAGAGGGGAGTGCCTTCTCAGCCCAGAGCCGTCAAGGCTAACCTGCTGATCCTGGGAGAGTCATGTATCCATTCTGGGCCTCAGTTTCCCTTTGTGTAACATGGGAGACAAAAGGGTCGTTCCAGATGTAAAAATCTTCCAGTTTTCTGAAGTAGGTTTGAGAATCAATTGACTAATGAATGGCTATAGAGGATGATGGCTGAAGGTTCTGGAGCCAGAGGGGGTTCAAATCCAGCCCACCACTTTATGCCTATGTGACGTTGGGTGAGTCACTGGAGCACTGTTGGTCTGAGACTCCAGACTAAGAACGGTGACTGGCAGAGAGCAAATGTCAGTACATGTGAGCTCTTATCCCCCTTGAATATAGGAGGCTTTTGGAGCTAAGCAAGTACATTGGCGATACAGAAACTGTCGTCTGTGTGATAGTAAAAAAAATAAACAAAAAAGTTTAGGGACTGGAAAGAGACAAGCCTCTCCTTTTTGTGTTCCCCCAGGTCGAATTGCAGTGAGAGAAGAAACTGAAGGCTTTAGGGTGAAGGGGTTAGGGTGTCAGATCCCTTTGAGAGCTCTTGCCTTTCTCTCTTCTAGATTACCTTATTAGTGAGTGGTGGTGAGGTTCTCCTCAGGTTTGCTTTGTAACTTATAATAAAATCTTCCATAGAGGACTAAACAAGTATGAAATTGTAGTACAGCAATCTCATCAGAGAACCCTACTGTTACATAATCATATTTGTGCTTCACAGGTTGGCTTCATAATTCCCTCCAGTGCTTTGCTCTATGGAGAGAGTGCCCTGCACAGAACTCTTTCAGTCCCTGACTGTTCTTAGAGTGTGGGCCAAAAGGTTTACTTTATAAAAATAATGCCGACTAAAGGAAATAAGGGAGAAAGGACAACTATAGGAAGGGTCCTTAACTGGATGGGGATCTACCAAAGGCCTGAGCAGGAATCCTGCCAATTCTGGGCCTCTGGAGAGAGGGGACAATGATTGATAACGTGGATTTACTCCTCACGTGCACTCTTTTTTACTCCTTTATCTGGGAAACTTGGGCCCAGACAACTGGGGAAGCTTGCCCAGGTCACGTAGCTAATAAATAATGGAGCCAGGACTTGGCCTTGGGTTCTGTCCAAATTCTGTGCTCTTGTCTCTCTATCTTATTTTGTTAAGCCTTTCTGCCCTTGCTCAAAGAATCTCAAGGCAGGATCATGAAAAGTGATTCTTCACAACCTTTTCTTCTGAGGAAGCCTTGAAGATGGGGTTTACGTCACTTAAAAGACTCTGCGGGGCTTCCCTGGTGGCGCAGTGGTTGGGAGTCTGCCTGCCGGTGCGGGGGACACGGGTTCGAGCCATGGTCTGGGAGGATCCCACATGCCGCGGAGCAACTAGGCCCGTGAGCCACAACTACTGAGCCTGCACATCTGGAGCCTGTGCTCCACAAAAAGAGAGGCCGCGATAGTGAGAGGCCCGCGCACCGTGATGAGAAGTGGCCCCCACTTGCCGCAACTAGAGAAAGCCCTCGCACAGAAACAAAGACCCAACACAGCCAAAAATAAATAAATAAATAAATAAATAATTAAATTTATTAAAAAAAAAAAAAAAAAAGGCTCTGCTACCCAGAAGTCCTTATATAGCTCTCAGTTTAGGAACATGCAGCTGATGATTCAGCCTGGCTCCAAGCACTGTGAGATTTACTTTGTGAGTTACCAGAGCTGAGCTAAGGTAGCAAGACTTCATTATAGGACAGACTGAAGTGCTATGAAGCCCTGACATAAGCAAATGAAAAGAGGTAACATTATGAGAACTTACGTACTAAGTTCTATGCCAGGTATCCTTTACAAATCACTATAAAATATAGGTATTATGATCACCCCAATTTTACAGGTGAAGAAACTGAGGCATAGAGAAGTTTGTGACTTGCCCAGAACTACCCAACTAGCAAGTATCAGAGCCAGGATTGAACCTTGGCTGACTGCCTTTATCATCCACACCCTAAAATGCTGTGCTCTGGATGAGCTGGGGATGGGGAAGGGTGAAGTAGAGGCAGTGGAGTGCTCTTTGGGGGTGCGGTGTGGGGAAACGCTGATTTGGAGCTATTGCTGATTTCCATGATATAAATACCCACCCCACCCCCATGGTCACTTTCAAGTTACTGACCTGATGTCAACTGACTTGTACATTTAACAAGTTGGTTTTCGTGACATGGCAAGAGCCGGCTTCAGCACAGACCTGAAGGGTATTGCCAAAGAGAATAGCAGGTACTGAAAAAAATTGAGTTATGCAAGTTATGCCTGGGTACGTTTGACTCTAGAGGACTAGAAAGTACAAGGGGTGGGGTAGTGAGAAATGGAGCTGGAATGTAGAGAGGGACCAGACTGGAATGTCAAGTTCAGATTTTGTTTTTTCTGTAGGAAACGGGAAGTCAGTGGAAGTTTTTAAGCAGCCAGGTATTGTGGTCAGTCTTTCAGGATAAGAACCCTGACAGCAGTGTGGAGCAGGTTATAGAGAGAGGAAGTGCTCTCTAGAATTCAAGTTAGTAGGCAAATGATGAGCATCTAATCAAGGCAGCTATGGGAGTCGGGCTAGAGTCTTGGGGTAGAGCTAGATTCAGAAAATGTTGGCAGGTAGAGTTGACATCAATTGATGACTGATTAGATATCCTGTGAGAAAAGGAAGGAGCTGAAGAAAATATTAAGATTTCTAGCTTGGAAGCTAGATTTATGGTCAGTTCATTCATTGAGAATTTAATGGAGTGAGTTGCTGAGTCAGGAGTGGAGAAGCAAGTGTAGAACATGTTCATTCTGAAGAGCATATAGGCTATAATCCTGGAGATGGTTGGAAAAGTGAACCCAAAGCTTAAGAAAGACAGATCATGGATGGGAGATGTGGAAGTCACCAGCATATGGATAGAGATTGTAGCCATTTAATTTATTAGGCTGCTAGTAAGCACTTCCTATTTGCCAGGCATTATGGCATGGTGGCACATTGGTCTGCTCAGGGAAAGCAGGAATTATGTAGCTGAATAAAATAAAAAATGGAACCTTGGGGAAAACCATCATTTACAGGGCCAAGGGACAGGAAAGGAAGAAACAATCAATTAAAAACCCAAAAGAAAAAAAGGAGGAATTAATTATTAGCATGCCAAGAGACTAGAGAAGTTCAGGAGGAAGAGAGCTTCAAGAAAGAGCAAGTTATTAAATGCTCACCGAATAGGTCATTGGTGATGGCAGTGGGGTCATGGTGTCATTGGTGAACCTAATAAGTCCAGTTTCATCAGAGATATGGGGCTGAAAGCCAGATTGTAATGGGTTGCCTTCAAAGAGGGTAGTCTTTGAAAAGTCACTGTCTTCTCTAGGGTACAGGTAGAACTGACCCAACAGAAATCAAGTTCTATTTAGAGGCAGATCTTCTCTGCTTTCCTCCCTGCTTCCTATATACTCCTCTCTTACAGCTTCCCCCAAGTCTAACCCTTCCTTATGTTTTCTATATCCTAGCTCCCCTTCATCCTCCAGGATCTTAATTCACACATCATTTCTTTTCTCCTCTGTAACCTTTGTTTCTCCTTGTTCACAGGCTGTTTCCTTAGAAGTGTGCTTAAGTGTCTCTCATCTTGGGAAAAAAAAAAAAAAGGTTTTTCTTTACTGTTTCCCTCAGGCTGTTGTCCTATTGCCTTCTTTATCTCTACAGTGAAAGTACTGTCTACAGTCACCGTATCTATTTCTCCACCCCTATGTACTTTGCAACCCATTCCAATCTGGCTTCCAGGCCCACATCTCTGACTAAACTGTACTTGCTGGGTTCACCAAGATCCCATGACCCCATTGCCAACACCATTGACCTACTTTTCCTCTCTGCTGGCATTTTTTTTTTAAAATAAATTTATTTATTTATTTATTTAGGCTGCATTGGGTCTTCGTTGCTGCGCACAGGGGCTACTCTTTGTTTTGGTGCGTGGGCTTCTCATTGCGGTGGCTTCTGTTGTTACAGAGCACGGCCTCTAGGCGCACGGGCTTCAGTAGTTGCAGCACACAGACTCAGTAGTTGCGGCCAGCAGGCTCTAGAGCGCAGGCTCAGTAGTTGTGGCGCACGGGCTTAGTTGCTCCACGGCATGTGGGATCTTCCTGGACCAGGGCTCGAACCCGTGTCCCCTGCATTGGCAGGTGGATTCTTAACCACTGTGCCCCCAGGGAAGTCCCTCTGCTGACATTTAACAGCTTGCTCTTGAAACTCTCTGCCCTGCTGAACTTCTCCAATCTTTTATTTTTCTTGCCATGATAATAATTACTTCCTCTTCTTTTGGGGGTGGAGGAGGGATCTTTTAATGATCGATTCTTCTCTCCTGCCTGCTATCCCTCTAAAGGATGGTGTTCCCTAAGGTTTCATTTTTATTTTATTCAACTTTATGATTCCTCCTTTCCCTGAGCAAATTGACTTTCCCTCTTTGGTGCAATTTACCATGTAGCCTAAAGCCTGCCAGCAGAGCCCCATACTTTCGTCAGAGTTGAGTTAGATTAGAGATCCAACCCCCAGCAAATAAAGGGATGTTTTTATCCTTGTAATCTGGGTGGGACTAGGAAAGAGGACTTCGATGCCTTCTTATCCTTACTGGAGGAGGGTGATGCTGAACACTTGCAAAGCAAAGTACGATTGACGGGCAGGAGACTGAAGTGTGGCCCACATGCCCCACAACCACAGACGTCTGTGTGCCTTTCCCCACCCTCCTCTCCTTCACCAGCCTACTGATCACTCATTAAAGTCATTTCAATCAGCTGCTACTATCTCCAGGCAACCAGAAGAGGCCGACTCCATCTCTTCTCTCCTAAGCTGGTTATACTGATACATACTTTTGTACTTTAAGGTACATATCTCTACTTTTTAAGTTTCTACATCATATCATAATCATCCATTATGTCTAGGATGTTCCCACATTTATATGTTCCTCAAAAATAGGCCATTGTGCTTTGTTCATCCTTGTACCCCCAATGCGTAGAACAGTCAGGACCAAATAGGTACTTAAATGTTGGTCGAATGAATTTGTTGATTTACACAGTGATTCTCAACTTTGCTATGTATGCAAGGAATTCCTCTAGGAATTCACCTACAGAGCTGAAAACAATACCTATGCCTTAGGTCACATTCCCAGAGATCATTGTTTAATAGGTGTGGAATGGGACTCAGGCATTGGTAATTTTTAAAAGTTTTCAGGTGATTCTAATATGCTTCCAGCTTTGAGAACCACTGGCTTAAAGGAATAAAATAAGATACACCAATGCCTGCTATGTGCTAGGTGTTTTAATTACATTCTCACAATAACCAAATGAAAGGGGATGAGATTTGATTTTGTTAACACACGGGAAAAACCTGAGGCTCAGAATGACATAATAACTTTGCATAACCCACAAAGTTGGTAAGAGGCAGGGCTAGGACCTGATTCTGTTACCTTGCATTACCTTTCCAGCTTCCCAGCAGCTTCCCTCCAGTGGTGAGGAATCCATTCAATCTCTTATCCATTCTCTCAGAGGCGGAGAGCTGGCCAGCTGGCTGAATTGTGTAACATTAGAAGAAATGTGTGATTAGCTCTATTCGACCTCCAAAAGTGAGGTTGGATTGGAATCAGCCCATGTAAGAACTTGTCTGTGTCACAACTTCATGTCTTTCACATTTGTTGGACAGTTATGCCTTTTTTTCTTTTTTCCCTGGGCTGGGCACTCAATCTTGCCTCTGGGTCTCTTTCTCTGAAGGATGGCCATTCCAGTAGCTTCTTAGTCAACCCTTTACACACCCCCTCTTACCCCTTCCATCTCTGAAATGAGCCTATAAATCTAATTTTTCTTTCCAGGTCACTTGCAATTTCTTTAAGGTTCTGATGCTACCAGTGTTTCTCCGTCTACAAGTTCTATATGATATATATTTATTACAAAGAGAACTAAAAAAATCACTTAGAGTTTTTGGGGAACTTTATGATATCTCAAATTCATTAGAAGATATGCTGGGATCTTACAAGTTAACCATAAATTACAAGTTAACATAAAAGTTACTGATGGCCAAAAGCAAGTCAGGTTGTTCTAAACATTTAATTTGTAAATTTTAATAAATTAGGCAAACATTCTCTAAATACTCTAGTTAGTCTTAATTAACAGTAAGTTAGACCTAAATATTGTCAAGTTTGTAATTAACAGTAAGTTAGACCTAAATATTGTCCAGTTTGTTCTGTGGGATAAAAACTAAGTAACACTTTCACAATATTAATTATGAGTTGGTAATCATCATAACAGTTACGTAGTGTTTGCTATGTGGCAGGCACTGTTCTAAGTGCTTTCTACATGTTAACTGATTTAATCTTCAGAAAAACTCTGTGAGTTAGGTACTATTATTCCCATTTTATTTTTATTTTTTATTCCCATTTTATAGATGAGGAAATTAAGGCATAGGAACATTAACTAAGACAAACCACCAGTATGTAGTAGAAATAAGATTCAAACCTAGGCAGTCAAGCTTCCTAGTGTTTGCTCCTAACCAGTTTTCTAGATTTGCCTAACACAAAGCTTGGAAATTAGACCAGTTTTGCACATGAGTGAGGAAGACTGATATGGTGCTGTAATTCCTGAGTATCATTTAGCCTGGACTGACACTTTTACCACTTGGCTTGAGCAACCATGAACACGGGAATTCTCTGCAGGTTGGAATGGGAGGCATGAGAAGATCTTGACAAAGCCAAAAGGTTGGTACAGCCATTAAATCTTTAAGGGAGCAGTACTCGGAATGCAGAGCTAGCAATGACGAGGCTGTTGAAATAATTGGATTATGCCTCCACAATGTGCCTAAAACTTCTCCTGGCTAGTAGTGATGACTTCCTAATTATGTTAATGGCCATTGTTTTAGTCCTTAGCTCCCTCAAATTGCCAAATTATCAGTCTTTTAAAAAAATTCTTCCAGATTTGACTTTTACTTTCTGATTCACTCTCAGTTTTCCTCTTGCCACTCTCTGGATTTCTCCCTCTAGATTCTTCTTTTCAGCCTGTCAAAGAATGTTTTCCTCCCTGGTCTATTTCTTTGTCACTGTGTTCTGTCTCTTCACTAAATTTCCTGAGTCTTACTACTGTCTGAGTTGTTAACAGTTACCTCTGAGCTCTTCCTCCAGGCCTGACCTCCTTGAATCTCTGACCCTGCATTTGCTATCTGTCTTTTGGACCTATCTACCTAGATGTTCCATTGGCTTTAAATGGAATAATTTTAAAATGGAAATTTTCTTACTTTCGCTGACTGTTCTGCCTGTGTTCTCTGTTTCTCATACTCCAAGTGAGGACCCTCCAGGATCTTTCAATCCTTTCTCTGTGTCCTACCTGCCTGCCTACCTGATCCCATATACTACTCTGTGAGCGGTTACCAAGGCCTATCAACTCTGTCTCAGTGAACTCTCTTGAATATATTCCCTCCTCTATATTCTCCTGGGGCAGACCTTCATTTCTCTCCTGTGGACAATTGCCAAACTATGATAGCTGTTGCCCTCTAGTCTCTTCTCCCACCAATCTACTGAGTACACCTCAGCTGCATAATTTTTCCCAAAGTATAGTCTCATTAAAGAGTGTCCACTGTATAGCACAGAGAATTCTGCTCAGTATTAACAACCTAATTGAGAAAAGAATTTGAAAAAGAATAAATACATTTATATGTATAACTGAATCACTTCGTTGTACATCTGAAACTAACACAACATTGTTAATCAACTATACTCCAATATAAAATAAAAAGTTAAAAAGAATGTCCAAAATCTTTGTTGTTTAACCATTAACAACTAAGAGCATTTCATCTGCCACCACCTTTCCAGCTGCGCCTGCAGTAAGACTGGATCGTCCTCTACATCAGAAGTTGCAGCTTGTGGCCCTTAGTCCAGATTTGGCCTGCAGGCAAGTTTTGTTTGGTCTGCAACTTAAAAAAAAATTAATCTGAATCAATGCTTTAAAACCAGAGGATTTCCCTTAAAAGTTAAAGTCTTAGAGAAAGTTCAGAGAACTGTGAAAACTTAAGGACAGATGGAAATTTGCGGGAGTCAGTCAAGATTTAAATTCCTAGCTACTTAAGTTCTCAGTCCATCTTTCACCCATCTTTGTATCCTTGTAACATGTAGCAGAATCTTAACATACAGTAGGTGCCTAGTTAACACCTGTTGAATTATAGTTACTTGACTTTTGATAGTTTCTTGGCGCAAACATTGAGGTTGTTTGTAGAACAAAAGTGCTGCATTAGTGAATCACAGGTGATCTGTACCGTGGTCTTAAGTGAAAGTCATATAATTTGTTCACCAATAGAAAAAAAAATCTGCATTTTAAAGTATACTCAAACTTTACAATGTTTAAAAAAATGTGACCATAAATTTTCATACACGTAAGTGTTCTACGAAATTGTTTTCCTGTAATAGGCAGGAAGAGAGCAGAATCTGGAGGGGAGAATTTAAAAGCTGCTTGACAGAATGAAATGGCCATCACTGGAAAAGTTGGGGAACCACTGGCATGGAATGCAAAACTTTGAATGTGAGAAATGAAGCAGGTAGTGAGTTATAATAGATGCTCTAACTATTTAATGTGGTTGGTTCATGTTGAAATTTGACCACATGCTAAGTTATTGATGTGTGTGGAATATCAGTGTACTATGGCTTTTCCCCACCTCTCCCTCCCACGTTGACATGAGCATACAGATGAACTTTTTAGAAATAACTATTTGACATCTTTTTCACCTGTAGTAATTTCAGAACTTGGTGATCATTGGGGTCCTAATAACAAATGTACATACTGGGAGAAAATGATAGTCTCAGCTTCCCTGGAAACATCGAGCTATCCATCCCTGGGCTCACATTTCTTCATGCAGTGATCTTCTGGATCAGAGGTGTGACAGTAACGATAACCAACTCATAGAAGGCTTGGTATGTGCCAGGCACTGTTCTAGGGGTTTTTACTTTTTTAAGCTTCACAACAGTATTTTGAACCAGTTAGTATGTCATTTCTGTTTTATAGGTGAGAAATTGAGGCACAGAGAGGGTGAGGAACGTGCCCAAGACCCCATTGCTGGAAAGCGGGGGAGACGGGCTTTTAACCAGGTATTCAGTCTGCAGTCTGTGCTGCTGACTTTGGCTCCCTACCTGCCTCCTAGACTGAGCCTTTTATTGCCAGCTCCCCCTGCCTACACTTGCCTTACTTAGCTTTTCTTCCCATAGGCATTTGAATTATAACACTTGCCCGACACTTTGGCATCTTGGTTTCCTATCCTTTTCCTTGCTACTCGCACTTCGTCTTCTATTAAGGCACAATTCAGAATAGATGCCTTATCGGATTTCATCCCAGAACGAACAGACACAAGTAATTCCTTCCTTCTCTGGGCTTGTCCAACCCTTTATCTAGGTTTCTCTTACTAAGCTTGTATTGCTTAACTAACATCAGCTATTCATTTACAAGTCTTGGCTCTCCTCTGTTTCCCTGAGCTCCAGAATATGGTCTTTTTCTCCCCCTTAAGTTTCCCTGCCCGTTGAATAGATTTTCTAATTTGTATGGTGAATGAATTAGCAGAGAACAACCCCATTCATAAACTAACAACAAACATATTTTAATAAGCAGGGTATAGATTCTGCTTGGCCACCTTTGATTTTTGCTTGTCCTCTGACCTTGGTCATCAGACCTGGGTAGGGAGCCAGTGGCCACCTATTTTGCTGTATCTGGTTCTACTGAGGTGTAATAGAGTACCCTTCATCCCTTCCACCTCCTCAGGCAGAATTCCCTTCTAGAGCCTGAAATGGTTATGGGGCAAGTTTTAAGACCTCTAGTACTGCCCTGGAGTAATTCAACTAGCCAAGACTGGGTCAATTCACAACCTGTGAAATTCTTAACACTTGGCTTGCTTCTTTGTGCTACTGGAGTTTTCCAGCTACTTCTAAATAGGTTTCAGGAAACTTTGTTAACTAGAGAATGTTTCTTGGGTGGATCTGTATCTCATTTCACAAACTCAAGGATGCAAGAAATATAACTTGATCTATATTTTGAGCCTTCATTCTTTCGGTGGAACTTAATTCCAATGAATTTGGGTATTCCCCCATCACTGTTTTCTTTGAGGTTTTGAAGTGTCTCATGCGATGTTGAGGCATAATGCATGGGGGGGGCCATCTGGGTACTCATCCTTAGCCCACATTCATGTTCCACCTGGTCCATGGTGTTTGGTTCCTACAAGTTGCCCTGGGATATCCTTTGTTCTTATTTATAAGAGCCCTTCGGGTCCATTAGTGCTCTCTTCTATTCCTGTTAGACCCTTGAGAACATGTAATGGGCCACGGACAATGGAGAAGTTGTCTCAGACCCATCTGCAAGACACTTATGCAGCCTTCCTATTTTTATGCCTTTTTGGACACATGGAGTCATTCTGCTGCTCCTGCACTAGCTGGAGCCTGAGGGGCTCTCTGAGGCCATTTGAGGCACCACCTTCCTAAACATACCTTGTGGTCACTCTTCCCTAGAGTCTTGCCTTTTTCCACGGTTCTGTCTGGGCATGGGGCACATGTCTGTTGCTCTCAGATTCCATAGACATATCTGAGGGTTGCTGTGTCCCAAGGTTCTTTTTTCATTGGATCTCAGATATCAATCCGTTCATTCCTCATTTCATCTCTAATAATTTCTCCTCCCCTCTTCCACCACCTAGCTCGGAGAATCACTTTCTATTCTAGGAGACTTCTTACTCATCATGTAATCTCCTAAATCAATGTCTTTTTTAATTCTCCAAAGGATATAGGCTTTTGAAAATCAAAAGCAGGAAGACATTTCTGTTTCTTTGCTATTGGTTCTCATATCCCTTCCCTGAAGTAACAACTACATAAAGGCTTGGCTACTGATTTTACTTGCTGGACAGTAGGGATGGGAGGGGAGTAGTGAGAGGAGCTAAGGGAAACAGATATTAGGGAAAAAAGTTAGATACCATTCACAGTTTTATCATGCCACATGACAGCACATACACATATGAATGTCATCCTATCCTGGATAGGACTCAGAGCAGCTTCCTGGGCCCACACTGTTCTCAACCAGCATCTCTAGGGTAATTCTGTATGTCCTGCAGCCCTCTCATAGTTCCAGGAATCCAGCTTCTATACTGGTTACTTAGTCTCTAAACTTCTCTTCTCTCTTCTTCACAAGGAGGAAAATAACAGAATTATAGCCAGAATTCAACAACCTCTCCTCATACTGTAGGCACTCAGGCAGTGATAACTATTATTATTAATAATAGTAATGATAAATTGGTTAATGACAGATTACTGCTTGATTCTCTTCATTTTCAAATTTCGAAACAAAGTCAATATTGTCTGTAGGATAATGATTTTTCATTCTCTAATTTATCAATACAGTTCCAAACATTAGCACAATTTTATTTTAACACCTTTCTGGATTCTTCTTTTCCCACCCTTCCAGCCTTTCTTACACCCATCTGCTTATCTTTTTCTCCTTCATAAACAAACTTTCCCTTCTCCAATCAGCACTTCTGCTCCCACACCACCCTGTCAATGTTGTGAACAATGCAGATAGTTGTTCAGAAATTCTATTAATGCAAGTGCTCATAAGCTAATACAGCAGAGGTGCTTCTGGAAAGGTATGGGCAGACTGAGGCGAGTCTGCATGCACTCAGAGCATGCAGTACACATAAAGGAAACCAGGGGTGGATTCTATGAAAATGAATACTCTTCTCTAATCTGCCTTGTAAAGACAACTCACTTGTTTTACAGCTTTCCTTTAGTTGAAGAAACTCATGTGATTTGTCTTAAATATTCAATGAAGTCTTCATTTAACAAAAAATATAGTTCAGGGCTTCCCTGGTGGCGCAGTGGTTGAGAGTCTGCCTGCCGATGCAGGGGACACGGGTTCGAGCCCTGGTCTGGGAGGATCCCACATGCCACGGAGCGACTGGGCCCGTGAGCCACAATTGCTGAGCCTGCGCGTCTGGAGCCTGTGCTCCGCAACAAGAGAGGCCGTGACAGTGAGAGGCCCGCGCACCGCGATGAAGAGTGGCCCCCGCTTGCCGCAACTGGAGAAAACCCTCACACAGAAACGAAGATCCAACACAGCCAAAAATAAATAAATTAATTAATTAATTTTTAAAAAATTAAAAATATATATATATAGTTCAGAAAGTAACAGAGCCAAGCCTGCCATTTCTTTGTTCATAGTTTATTATTTGATGCCTATCAAGCTACTTGGCCTGTGAGAAATGGAATGGATCTTGCGTGTTCTCTGTTCATTGACAGGGTTTATTGTGTGAACTCTAGAAATCTTAGTGAATACATTCTCAGCCATGCCCTGGCAGATCTCCATATTCTCCAAGTTAGACTGACGTCCTACCACGAAACTTAAGTGATGATTGCTTTTTCCCAATTTGCCAAAGACCTTAAACCCTTAAACTTGTGGTTAGATCCCTCTGTATGTGTGTGCGTGCACACACTCACATTTGTTTGTTTCGTATCGAGAACGTTAACAGTTGTTTTAACTTTTTCAATAAATTGGTCAATTGTACGTATAGAAATTGAATTATTTTCTTAATATTCATTTGCTTTCCTGTTGCTTATATTTCCAGCATATGAATATTAATAGAATTACTGGAAAAGCTGTTCATGGTCAGATAAATTGCCTCTTGTTCTTGTTTTTCATGAACACTCGCTAATGGTTTTATAATGCAGTCTTTCCAACTCTTTTCACAGCAGGGTGTATGTATACAATTTTATATGGGACACCGGGGTAAACAGCTCAGGAACTTGGCTGCCCAGGGGCTGAGGGGATCAGTGTCACAGCACATCTGTATCCTCTTCAAGGCATACCAGTGTGCCCCATGTACATGCTGGGAAGCTGTATTATGGTGTATTGCAGACTACATACAGTTCTCATTTCTATTAGTACCACTGTTTTCTTGATCTTATGAAGGCATTAAATATTTCACTAATCATCAGTGTTCTGTTTCATATTCTACAGAAGGGCACTGTTACTCTCCAGCTGCTCCCCTTCAAGGTTTGAGAGCCACTAGGTGATACAGTATCTGAGTTCATGCACCTGTGCAGGGAAGGTTTCTAATCACTCTGTGACACTCCTGGGCCTCTCTACCTTGACTAGTCACTGGCTTCCAGATGGCTTCTAATTCTCTGACTTTGAAGCATGGCCAGTAGGTCTCGCAGGGAGGTCAGTTTTATAAGTGTACTGAATAGGAAGAGCTTGTATAAGAAGTAGAAAGAGGGAATACACTCCACAGGGTCTTTGCTGGGTGGATGGCCTGGGTCTCCTCTCCAACCAGATAACTTCCTGTGAACACTTAATGCAGAGCTCAATGCCCTCAGGGCTCAAAAGGGAAGAGACAACAGGCTGCATGTTCTTTGTACATTTCTGCAAAGCTCCTGGTTGTGTCTGAGCTGGTCTGCTTCTAAATGCCAGGGCTGCAGTTGACTCTGCTCCTTCCCTCTCACACACTCATTCCTTTCTCTTACTCTCAAAACAACCAGACACACTTAAATATATAAGCTTAAAAACACTTTAAAAATACTTATAGTAAATATAAAACTCTCCTCTCTTCTATTTGTATTCGAATAAAGTATTCTTCCTCCGCTCCTAGTATGTTATTGGAACTGTGATGTGCTGATTTAGGGTGGGCAGGGGTCGGGGGAAGGGACTGAATCCTGGAATTCACAGTTCCTAGGTTTGAGTCGCAGAACTGCCATTTATCCAGCGAAATGGGCAAGTTCAGCTAATTTCTAAACGTTCTTGATAAAATGAGACTGATGACACATTTCCCTCTCAGAGACTATCTGAAGATCAAAGGAGATTTACTCTGATATTTTCAGATGAAAATACTCTCGAAGCTGAAAACGAAAGGTAAATATGATTTGTTATTGTACTAAAAGTAGCCAGTGAGTCCTCAAGGGCAGCGACAATTGCTTGTAAGAATTCGAACACTGAAGGGTTGGTGAGTGTGGCTCAGGTGATAACTCAGCTGACACACACTCTCCCTCATTCCCCCCTCATCCTGCAGAGCAACCTGATACACTACTTGGGCCTCAGCCATCATCTGCTCGCGCTGAACTTCATCATCATTTCTTTTGGCAAGAAAAGCGCATGGTCATCTGCTCAGGTGAAAGTAACTGACACTGACTTTGACGGTGTGGAAGTCAGAGTGTTTGAAGGCTCTGCAAAGCCAGAAGAGCCGCTGAAACGCAGCATTGTTTACATTCACGGAGGAGGCTGGGCCTTGGCAAGTGCAAGTATGTCCTGGTCACGTTCAGGTTGTTTGGGGTTGTACCTGGCCCACAGAGATGTGTGATTGAATTGACTTTCTTACTGGGTAAGGAGAAGGGGGCCACTGGACTTGGTTCCCCTGGCAGTCTCAGTTATCCCTATTGTCTCAGCAAAATTATTCATAGTGCCCCCCCTTTCCATTCTTGAAAGGGTCCTGGTTTGGATGATTGATTATATAGCTACCCTACATCAAGGGTTTTGCCTCTTTGTTTGTTAATTCAGGCAGACTGTTTTGAAAATATTTCCTGTAACCTAAATCCTAGACTAACTTGTTGTGAAGTACTGAAGTTGCTTTCTGCACCAAAACAAGGTAAAGTTTCCCTGGGCCAGAATATGAGGCAATTATCTGTAGCTCTATGCCAACTTGGGTTTTAAAGACATCTTTCTATGAAATAGAACAAGTATTTCTGAATACACGTTAACTCATCAACATTTCATCTGCTTGTGAAAACAAAGATGAAAATATAAAACATATGCCAAAGTTAAAAGGAAATGACCTTGCAAAGTTCAAGAACATTCTCTTTAGTATTGGTTCATTTAGTATTTAGTTCATGAGCAGAGCACACATTAAAAATGTCAGGCAGCCAAGGGGAGCAGCCTAGTGAAAAGCATACTAAGGAGGAAATAAGGGCCTTATCGCTGCTTGTAATTATTATGGCGCTACTTTCTCATCTTCAGCCCAGAGCTTTTGGCATCCCCTAAGTTTAAAGGCAATGGCAACTTGTTTTAGTTTGTCTTTTTTTTTTTTTTTTTTTAATGCAGCAAAGGCCAAAAAGTATAGCTTTTCCTAGTAATCTCATTTCATTTAGCTCCATATTCATCATTTATTCTTTTATTCATTGATTTGTTCACATTTCCATAAGATGATTACTGAATATGTAGGTTTGCCCAGGACTGAGTAGTTTCCCAGGGTGCAGGACCTTCAGTACAAAAACTCAAAGAGTTGTATGCAAACCTGGACCTCTGGTCACCCTAATGTGTGCTTGGTGATGGGGATACAGAACTGAGTAAGACAGAGTCTCTGCCCTAGAAAAGATTGCATCTGTAGCACTGCACACTTGCCAGGTGAGATAGTATCAGTACATCAGAGGCCAGGAAGTATAAGTGCCAGGAATGGTGTGGATTATGAGTCAGCCTGGCCTTTTCCACATAATTTTGACTGATCACTTCTGCCAGAGGAAGAGCTGGAGGTAGGTATGCAGGTGTTTATGTAGTTATTGAACTTCTGGTTCTTAGACTGCCTTGGAAAACCTATAAATAAGGTAGTATTTGGCTTTCTGTTGACACAATCCAGCTCTTAATATACTATAAAAACATTAATATATTAAAAGAACAGCCTGAGGGATTAAGTTTTTACATATTAAAATTGCTTCTGTCACTGCAAACCTTTGGAGTCTCTTTCTAAGAAATGCTAAGACTTCCTAAAATTCTATTTGTTCTGTGTTGGTTTAAACGGAATACCGTATTCTTCAAATTGGTGACTTTTCTGAATCACAGCAAATGATGGTGTTAAAAGAGAAAAATTTTTTGGTTCTAAGGAGGAAACTGCTTATTTTCTATGATTTCTGGAAAGGCATACATTTGAAGAACTACAAAATCAGAATGAATCTGATGCACTTCATATAGTCCATTATGAAATAATTTTTTAGTTAGTTAAAAATACATTCAAAGGTAATCTAATATGGATTTCCTGTTATTTTATAGTAATTGCATTTTATGAGAAACCAGATTAATTTTTAACATTTGTACATGTAGCTCTGTTAATGAGGTATATGTTCATATTTACTTTTTATTGTTTTTGTTATTAATAACTTAAGTCCAAGTCTAAAAACAATCCATAGTTAGCAGAATTTAAGAATGGACAGTATTAAATAAACTGCTTTATAGTGAGTGATTGCTCCTTTGTCTCTTTCAGAAATCAGGTATTATGATGAACTGTGTAAAGCAATGGCTGAGGAGTTGAATGCTGTCATTGTCTCCATTGAGTAAGTAATTAATAATAGTCATAGAAAAACATTTAAGAAGGAATCCTAGATAACCATCTAGTTATTTTATTTTACAAGTGCTAGAGTGTAAAATGAAAGTCCAGAGAGGTGAAGTGATTTTCCCAAAGTCACAGAAAATGATTTCTGATGTAACGTAGAATTTCTTGAACTAGCTTTATAATGCCTCAAACTATCTTTTTATTTTAGTTTTGGAACCTTCTGGAAATGGAATTAGCTGAAATTGAGAGAAATATATAATCAGTTATTTATAGTACATAGTTTGATTACTGCCTTTTTTTTTTTTACTTTAGTATAGCTCTGTATTATTAGACTATTGAAGTGTAAGAAAGCCATGCAATGCCTTTCAAGAGGAATTAAAGTATAGCTAACTAACTTTAATAAGTTATAGTTGAATCATTAACCTTGTGAACTGCAAGGTCAGACAGTGCTCATGGAATTTCAGGAGAAAAACCCTAAAGGGAAAGATTATTTTGTTATGCTGTTATGTGGAAATAAACTATGATAAAAGCATAAGAGAGAAGGGATTTTTTCCATCAAGTTTTTTCTTAGACAACCAAGTAAGAGCATATTCTAAAAATTACCACTATAAATTTCAACTAATGTTGAAGTTAAAAAAATTCCTGTATAGTGTGACTGTTTTCTGTGTTAATTCTCTCACTTTACCTTCACAAGTGCTGAGAAAGCAAAGGAAGTTTGGACATACCAGATAATTCCTACTATTCCATCAGATCCACTCATTTGAAATTAACTGGAAATACAGTTAAGTCCCCTACAGTAAGTCTCAGAACGAACAAGTTCTGTTCCGAGAGCTCATTCCTAAGTCCAATTTGTTCGTAAGTCCAACAAACACAATCGTTATCGCTTGGTGCTTCTTAGCAGTGTACCAGCTACTTCACCGCTGCTTTTAGACTTGCTTCCGGACACCCTGGGCTTGAAATAAAGATACTGTAATACTGTACTCCAGACAGTACTATACATGATTACTGCCTTTTTAAATCTGAAAACCAATCAGCATTTTAAGAGAATCTCTCCTACACCAAGAGTTGGAGAATTTATTCTCCTGGAGTTAGGTTCTGTAATTCAGACCTTGTAAATAATAGTGTGTTCAACCAATCTTAGTTAATGTAGCTATTATTATCATTATTAGTATTAATATTAATATCAGTGTTTTGAGTTGTTTCTACCAGTTCTATATTAGCTATTTTTCTGGGACACTAAGAAGAAAGTGAATAATAATTATAATGATTGCAGTGATGGTAATAATACAAAAATCATGGTACCTATTCCATGGCAGGCATTGTGCAGGTGCTATGTATATATTGTTTCTCCTCCTTCAGATCTTTGTTCAAATATCATCCTTTCAGCAAGGCCTTCCTTGACACCCCTAAAATTGCAGTCCACTTTTCTTCTGCTTTAGTTTTCTCCAAAATTATCATCAACATCTGACAGACCATATATATGACTTATTATGTATTTATTGTATTGAATATAAATAGACAATGTAAGTTTTATGAAGGCAGAAATTTTAGGAATTTTTGTCTGTTTTGTTCTTTGCTGATCATTAGTGTCTGGAAACATCCCTGGCAGATAGTGGAAATTTATGATATTGTGATTTGTAAGAAATATATATTTGGTCATTCAGATGACCAAAGTGTATTTTTCACATGTACTTGGTCTTCGTCCAAAATTCCTGGCTCACAGCTCCCCAAATCCTTCAAATTTCCTAAGTGTTCAGAGAGTTAAAGGAGTCTTTTGTGGGACTTCCCTGGTAGTCCAGTGGTTAAGACTTCACCCTTCCACTGCAGCGGGCAAGGGTTTGATCCCTGGTCAGGGAACTATCCTGCCCCTGCCCCCCTTGCATGGCCAAAAAAAAAAAAAGGTGTCTTTTGTTATGTGAATGAGGTGACTTTTGGAAGCACCTAAGGATGGGGGCTGGTTGCCAGGAGAACCAACCATGTGATTAGAGGGCTGGGACTTTCCCACCCCGCTGGCCTCTGGGGAGGGGAGATGGGCTAGAGGTTGAATCAATCACCAATGGCCAATGATTTAATCAATCATGACTATGAAGCCTCCATAAAAATGCAAAGGACAGAGTTCAGAAAGCTTCCAGTTGTTGAACACATGTAGATTTGGGGAGAGTAGTGCACCTCCAGAAGGCATGGAAGCTCTGCACCCCTTCCCACCTACCCTGACTTTTGCCTCTCTTCCATCTGGCTGTTCCTGAGTTGTATTCTTTTTTTTTTTTTTTTTAATTTATTTATTTATTTTTATATTTATTTTTGGCTGTGTTGGGTCTTCGTTTCTGTGCGAGGGCTTTCTCTAGTTGCGGCGAGCGGGGGCCACTCTTCATCGCAGTGCGTGGGCCTCTCACTATCGCGGCCTCTCTTGTTGCAGAGCACAGGCTCCAGATGTGCAGGCTCAGTAGTTGTGGCTCACGGGCCTAGCTGCTCTGCAGCATGTGGGATCTTCCCAGAGCAGGGCTCGAACCCGTGTCCCCTGCATTGGCAGGCGGATTCTCAACCATTGCGCCACCAGGGAAGCCCAATATGTATTTATGGAATGAATGAATAAAGAGTCTTGCTTAACTTTCGTATAAGTCATCCAAAGTAAGTATTTTGATATTTTCCTCATAGATGAAGAAATTGAGGTCCAAAAATTAAGTAACCTGCAAGAGGTCACATAGCTACTTAGTCACATATGTGGAGTGGGGAATTGAGGCAGGTGGAATCACTCCCCAGGCTCCTATGCTTCTTTGACCCAGTATCAAACTAATATTGAAGGAAGCTGATGATGCTGAGTGACAGGGTTATGGCAACATCAGCCGCTTTCCATGCCCTACATCTATTCAATGTAGCATCTGGTGTATCAGCAGATAAGCATCACAGCAGTGGGCAAGTACCATTACTCAAGGCTGTGTAATCTCAGCTGCCTCTCTCTGCCAGCTGCACTCCCATTCATAGCTCATCTCCTTCTTGCCCCTACTCCAGATCGCAGACCTAAGAGAATCCTTGCTTCTCCAGTTCCTTGGAAGGGTTGGTCTCCTAAGTCATTTAGGCAGCTCTGACCCTGTGAACAGGAGCCTTAGAATCAGAGTGACGCTGTGGCTTCCTCCTCTGCAAATGTGGCACTGGACAGCTCTGGACAGCTCCCAGGCCTCCCTGGATCCTCAGCTGGGCCTCCCAGATCACTCAAGGGCCCCTGATGCAGTTTTATAATGCACGAACCTTCAAGTAAACGATTGTATCATCTGGCCTGGGTAGCTGGCCAGAGGAAGGCAGGGCTGTTTAAGCAGCTGAACCCCATTATGGAGCAAGGCCCTGCAGCTTGGTGTTGGTGAGCTGGCCTTAGCTCAGTGCCTCTTCAGTGGTTTCCTGTGTAGCTCCAGCTCCTCAAAGGCCTGAGGAAAGGAGAGAAGGTGGACTTGTTTTACTTGGTACCATAAGGCTTGTCCACACAAGCCTTATCCTCCAGGGCTAATGTAAGCAACTGGCAACATGCCTAAGCTCTTCCTACATGCCCTTCTCCACCTGTTAGCATCTATCTCCAGTGACACAGGGGTTCTTTTAAGTCTATGCTTATCATAAAACAAAGAAGGATGGATAGGGTGTTTTTGGTTTTTTTAAAAAATAAATTTATTTATTTATTTATTTTTGGCTGCATTGGGTCTTCGTTGTGGCATGCGGGCTTTTCGTTGTGGTGGGTTCTCTTGTTGCAGAGCACGGGCTCTAGGCACGCGGGCTTCAGTAGTTGTGGCTCGCGGGCTCTAGAGCGCAGGCTCAGTAGTTGTGGCGCACGGGCTTAGTTGCTCTGCGGCATGTGGGATCTTCCCGGACCGGGGCTCGAACCTGTGTCCCCTGCATTGGCAGGCGGATTCTTAACCACTGCTCCACTGGATAGGGTGTTTTTAAGAAGATTTTTTTTTAAGAAAAGAACTAAAATATAGAAGGGCCCTGCTTTCATCTTCACTTGCCACTGCACCAAATCTATTCAATGTAGCATCCGGTGTATCAGCCAGATGTGTTAAATTCTGGTGGCATAACAGTGTAAGACAGGCATAATTTCTGTCCGCATGGAGTTTACAATCTAGATGAGAAATCAAACCTTGAACAAGTAATATTAAATGTGATAAGTGATGTGAAGTAGTAATGGAGGCATCGAGTAGGTAAGATCTTACCTAGTTTGAAGGGTTTGAATCGAGCTCCTAGGGATGAGCAGAACCTAGTTAGACAGAATGAATTGGTCATGGAAGTCCAAAGTGGTGTAATGAGAGGGCTTGGGAGGACGGGAGGAGGCAGAGAGCATTAAGGGAATGAAATATGAGAGAAGACAGATGGGGGGACTTATGCTTCTGGCAATGACTAAGGAAAATAAGAAATAAGGGTGGATGATCCTGAGAGCCTTCAGAAGGATGGTGGACTCTTGGTTCTCTTGGAATTCCTTCTCCTATCAGGGAGGTTGTCTGGAGACAGCTGCTCCTTATCCTTGAGGCCAACAGGAGCGGGTAGTGGTGTCATGGCTTTACTTCATGTAGGGAGTGGCCTTGTGGAAGGTTAGATATAATCTGAGGAAGCTGGTAGGCAAGGGCTGGGGGCAGCACTGGTGATGGAATCACTTCACATGAAGCAACACCAGGAGCTGGAACTTCTGAGTTTACATCACTGCTATTGGCTCAAGATTCCGCGAACAGATCCAACAACTGAGGTAGACAAAGATCTCAAGGTATAAAAACAGGCCATGACTTCTATTTAGTAGCTTCTACAACACTATGCTATTTTTACACATAATTGCACAGTAAGTATTTGTGAAATAAATGGAAGAGTTCATCTAATAATACCCAAGATACATGGATGTATCCTCATTTACATAATCTGGGAAGGAAGTTTATATTCATAAGCTTATTTTCATAAACTTCATTGCAGTTTAACTATAATATGGTACCTTTTTACCTGTAGTTTATATAATAAAACACAATACTAGAACCATAAGACATCAGGGAAAAGGAAGATTTAATTTCTTTCTTCTTTTTTTCTTAAATTAATTAATTAATTTTTATGTTTTTGGCTGTGTTGGATCTTAGTTGCAGCATGCCAGATCTTCTTTGAGGCATGCGGGATCTTTTGTTGCGGTGTGAGGGCTCTTCGTTGTGGCGTGCAGGTTTTCTCTTCTCTAGTTGTGGCATGCGGGCTCCAGAATGTGTGGGCTCTGTAGTTTGCCGCCCGTGGCCTCTCTAGTTGAGGTGTGTGGGCTCAGTAGTTGCGGCGTGCAGGCTTAGTTGCCCCGCAGCATGTGGGATCTTAGTTCCCCGACCAGGGATCGAACCCATGTCCCCTGCATTGGAAGGCTGATTCTTTACCACTGGACCACCAGGGAAGTCCCTAGTTTTTTTTTTTAAATTTATTTATTTTATTTATTTATTTTTGGCTGTGTTGGGTCTTCGTTGCTGCGCGCGGGCTTTCTCTAGTTGTGGTGAGCGGGGGCTACTCTTTGTTGCGGTGCGTGGGCTTCTCATTGCGGTGGCTTCTCTTGTTTTGGAGCATGGGCTCTAGGTGCATGGGCTTCAGTAGTTGTGTCACATGGGCTCAGTAGTTGTGGCTCGCAGGCTCTAGAGCACAGGCTCAGTAGCTGTGGCGCACGGGCTTAGTTGCTCCGCGGCATGTGGGATCTTCCCGAAGCAGGGCTTGAACCCATGTCCCCTGCATTGGCAGGCGGATTCTTAACCACTGCGCCAGCAGGGAAGCCCCCTAATTTCTTTTTTTTAAAAGATAAAATGCTAATGTACAGCATGGGGAGTATAGTCAGTAATATTGTATTAACTATGTATGGTGACAAATGGTAACGACTTATTGTGGCGATCATGTCATAATGTATATAAATGTCGAATCACTATGTTGTGCCCCTGAAACTAATATAATATTGTATGGCAATTATACTTCAATTACAAAAAGATAAAATGCGAGATAATAACAAAGTAGGCATGTCAGATATTACTAAATTCTACAAGGCATTTACATTGCTTTTTTTAGTTGTCAAAAACGGTTTCAAGTTGTGTTTTGCTTTTAACTAAGTTTTTACGACACTAAAACTCTCTGTTTTGTGTCAATGGAGACCTATTCCCATCCACCAAATATCAGGTGGCACTATGCACAGAGAACTTAAAACTTGACAGAGCTGTAAAGAAGAACGTTGCTCATGTAGACAGAATAGAAGCTGGACCGCGTATCTTAGTCTGCTGCTAACAGAGTTATAAGCAATGGGACTTTTATGACTCTGTCCTGCTCATCCATAAAATCAGATGAGTGCAAGCTGACAAAATCACAGAGCTTCTAGAGGCACAATACAACACACATCTCGATAAATAGTTGTTCAAACAAGATACTCTGAAAGACACGAGCCACGGTGACCTAGCTGTGACTCTCCCTCTGCTCCTTTTCCTGCTCTTCTTCCCAGACCTGCAGGCAGAAATCCTCATGCCTCACCCCCACCTGGGCAGCCCTGGGAGACGGGCAGACTGAGTTCCTCAGGGTTCCCCTCCAAGAAAGGGAAGATTTGTCCAAAACTTTCCTTTTACTCAGTCCAGCCTACCTTATTAGCAAACCCAAAGGCCAGTGTTACAAATAATTTATTAATGCTACAGAAAGATAATATTGAGACTTCTTTTAAGAAGTAGGTTGTTTTAGTTCCTTCACTATCATTAACTAATGAATCTCCTTTTTAGACATATTAAGCTAATGTCTTCTTGGCTCTGTTTTCTACTAACATTAAAAAAAAAAAATCCACTGGTTTCTCTCTTGTGGTTTAGGTCTTTTAGAATTTGGGGGGAGGGGGGCTTGGAGCTGTACAGAAAGCCTGTGCTGCACACTGCAGCGAGGTTGGGAAGCCTAGTTCCACCCACACCTGAGCCCAGAGCTCTGTTTAGCTTCTGAAATCACACAGAGAAAGGAGGTCCGAGGGACTTGGCACCAAGCCTGCTTGGGCTTCTGTAGCCACCTGAGGGAATGTTTGGCTCTCTAGTCCCCCTTGAGGTTAAAGGCGAAGTTTATATCTGAATTGGGGAGGGGAGGCCTGGGGAGCTCCCTGCCGTGTCCATAGAGACGTCTCAGGAAGTCTTAACTTGTAAACAGTGTCAGAGCATCACATCATTTAAACGGATCACAATCCTAGGTTCAATCACTCCTAGGATTTTGGTGACACATCCTGACATCTGTCAGTTCTTCTGAACGTACTTATTATCCAATCAGCCAAGCCTTTGTTAAGCTCCGCTCTGCCTTGCTGAATGACTCGCAGTCAAAGCTATCCCGAGAGCCAATTTTGAGAGTAGAAACAGAAAGGAAGACCCTTCCTCAATCTTTATGCACAAACCTCATTGCACAAATAGAAAGAGAAACAATTATACATTCACAATCTTTCCACTTTTATGTAATTTTATTATATATTCTTTTAATGGAAAGGAAGCTTCTACCTATTAGAGGAATAAACAGATTCTTCCCCTGGAGTTGTCCCCCTCAAATAACACAATATGACTGTAATTGTTGATTTGTTTCAGATAACCCCTACTGATATGGGTTCTTTAAGACTGAGGAGAATGTTAGCCTTTTTATGTTCTCAAGATGAATCTACTGAGCTCTTCTTGGGAGACAGTGAAAAAGGAAAAGAAAAAAAAAAAAAGGCCAAAATGGAATGTGATTTTATCTCACTCCTGAATCAAATAGGAGTATAATTTCATTCCGGAATATCACATGTACCTTTCACCTAACTGGCACTACGTGAAGAGAACTCAGTGTCCTTGCCCGCTGCCGAAGACTGTCTCTGTTTCCAGGCTAGGTTATTTTGAGGGAGAATGCACTTTACAGCACTCTTAGAGCACTAGTATTATTCAGGGCTTCCACATCCTTAGTCTTGGAAGCAACTCACGTTTCCCTTCAGCTCTGGGCTTGTGTATCTGCCTTTGACTTAAGGAAGAATTTGTCAGTCTTTCTGAGCATTGCTCCATCTCCCTGGTCACTAACAAAGTAGGTAATAAAGTAATAGATTGTAGAAATGATGCTGCTTATTTCAGGTGGGTATACATCGAACTGTAGTATGTAGCTGTGACTTTCCGTCTACTCCTAGAGGAAGTTGACATGTCTGTTATGACCTATTGTAAGAGAGACTTTGAGGGCTTCAAGAAAGGAGAGTTACTTTTGGCTGGGCTCTTAGAAGATTTCATGGAGGAAGTGGCATTTGAGATGAGACTTAAACAATGGCAACATTTTATGAGGAATTGCTGGGGGAAGGGCATAGGGGATGGAGAGAAGGACCAATGCATTGGGAACAGGAACAGGGAGTTGTGTTCGGAGGAGAGTGACAGTATGGTTGGATTCAGTAATATTTCTAAACCCCAGCTGCACATTAGAATTACTTGGGGGAATTTTTCTTCAAATATAGATGTGCTGAGCCCCACCTCAGATCAAATAAATTGGAATGTTTTGTAGAGGAGCTCAAACCTCAGTGTTTTTTTATAAAGTTCCCAAGATTATCCTAAGGTGCATATAGAGTTGAGAAACTCTGAGCTATGCAGAGCATACAGGCAGTCCTTGGAGATGTGCCTGAAGAGTAGGTGAGTTAGGACCAATTTCTTTTTTTTAATGTTTTTTAAAAGCATATAGCTTATTACTTTTCCCATCATAATAGTATGTAATAAAATATGACATATTTTATATGTAGAAAGTATAAAATAAATCTCTAAAATTTTGTTTGGGACGAATAAAAATATCTTATTAAAGATGTACCCTGTGCCAGGTACTCTGCCAGGTGGTTTGTTTTGAGAATATTGCAAAAGCATTGACATCATGAGAGAAGTTCTGGGAAGTCAGAAATCTACAGTTTTGAGAACTTACTGCTTTGGTGAGGTAATGAGAACACACACACATACATTTAAAGGCTGTGGGTTTGGAAGAATGAGAATATTTTAAAAGGGGGAGGCATGTGGATTTTGAAGTCAGTTGTGAATTCAGATCACAGCTTTGCCACTTACTAGCTGTTGTAGACTAGTTATGCATCCCCCTTGAGCCTCATGTTCTCAACCTTAAACCCACAGGTTTGCTCTGAGATTTGAGTGAAGCATCTGTAGAGTACCTGGTGAGGTACCTCACCTAGCAGGAAAAAGATAATTTTTATAGAGTGTACATATTTATTAAATTGAGTAAACCTCATTCCTGAATTTACACCAAATTTTGTTCTTCTAGTAGGACGCACGTGCAGTAATAGGTAGGTAGAAGCTGACACTGCAGAGTCATGCATCCTGCCCTGAGTTGGGCAAATTGAGACTGTATGTGCCACAAATTCATCAGGTGCTTTCACTCAGGATCTACAATTGAAAGAAAAAAGAAAAGGTGGACTCGTCCTTCAGTACTTTGCAGGGACACAGCCTTGAACAAAAGCAGCAGATAAATGTATTTATGCATGCTTTCTTTGACTACGCTACTCATAAATCTCCTCCTGACTCTCAGTTTTCTGTGTCTATAATGATCTTACAGAACTTTCGTGATACTTCTCAGGTCAGTTTCAAGCTACTTTGAAGGCTCATCTTAAAAATATCTAGTTTCACTACATCCTTCAGTCCGTGAAAAGAGTATCCCTTCTTATTGTATAAAACTAGAGAATGTTTCCAGAATGAACAAAGATAAGGGGAGGAAGACTTAGGAGATAGATCTTCAAGGGCACCAGAAGACTAGGATGTTTACTCTGTTATCTGAGCCAGTTATTAATCAACTCATAAGATTTGAGGCAGTAGCATAGTTTTTAGATTACCAGTTCCTCTTGATTCAAAGTCATTAAGACCTTTTGTGAAACAGCATCTGAAAATTTGATTCACGTATGTGTTCTAAGCAAAATATGTTCCGACCTCTTGGGCCACTAGGAAGATAGTCTATCATGCTATCTGGAATCTTCCTGAGACAAAATAGCCTTTATTTTCACACCTTGAGTCATGAAGTGCATTTGTTCTTATTTCATTGAAAGAATTAAGAATTCAGCTTGGTAATATTGAAAGTAACAAATTGAGACCTCATCCCAGAACTGAGGGTAAATAGAATCATATGAGATGACGCCACCTATTGGACAAAATGGTGTACTCCTACTCCTTTTACCCATTATTAATGAATGAAGTAAAGTAGCAGCAGCTTCACTAAGACATAGTGAAAGTCAGCTGGAGAAAAAATATTTCAGATGATTACTTGATCATCACAGATGGAAAAAAAAAGAAATTAGAAAACTTATTTTATCTGTTATAGGGCAACCACTAAGGGAATTTCTTATTGCATTTTGTGTTTTAAAAATGTAGTAATTCCTGAAAGAGCAGATCTACATTCACTACTTATCAAAGTATTTCACAAATATTTGTCGATTTGATTGTGTCTGCACAGAATGTCAAGATTTTTTTTTTTGGCTGCGCTGTGCAGCTTTTGGGATCTTAGTTACCCAACCAGGGATCAAACCTGTGCCACCTGCAGTGGAAGCACGGCATCCTAACCACCAGACCACCAGGGAGTTCCCAGAATGTGAAGATATTTAACTAACTATCTGGAATTTAGATGGGGGAAATGAATGACCTTATATAGAGTAGTATAGAAAAAACTAGTTTCTGAGAATAAATATGCTCATTACAAGTTGGAAATCAAAAGACTTGAGTATTAGCTGACTATTATTAGGTTTTAATTAATTAGTTCCTATCCTACGTTGTTTTGATTTGTGTTTGGTTTATTTTACAAATCAAGTAGTTTTTCTATGCCTCAGTTTCTTCACTTGCAAAATGAAGGTATGTTAATACTCAGAAAAGTTTTACTAGATGCATGATTATGTGCTCAGCACATTGATAGATATACACTGGAAACACATAGTCCCTGATATCAGAGAACACACTCTTAAGAGGAAATACGGAAAGAAATCATGTTACTATGAGGCAATATGAGCAATATACCCCAGCACATAGAAGTATCAAGGAATGGTAGCCAGCTGAGCCCCAGAAGCAAGTGGAGTTGTAGTCAAGGAGAGCTTCCTGAAGAAGGCAAACCCTCAAGTAAAGCTTAAAGGATGAGTGAGAAATAAGGAGGGTGGAGGCTGAGAGGGCACCTCAAGCCGAGACTACCAATGGATTTGTAAGGTGATATTATATATAGGTGGGGCATTTGACAAAGCCAGGGCTCTTGGGGCTCTTAAGGGAATCTGAATCCTACTAAGTGTACAGAGCAGGATCCCAGAGGGACTCTAATCTTGCAAAGTGGGGCAGTAGGAGAAGCCCCAGAAGTGTCCCAGCAGACCTGCCATGGGCCATCTGGAAACTTGGTTTCCCTTTTTTTTTTTTTTAATTTATTTATCTTATTTATTTATTTTTGGCTGCGTTGGGTCTTCGCTGTTGCGCGCGGGCTTTCTCTAGTTGCGGCGAGCGGGGGCTACTCTTCTTTGCGGTGCACAGGCTTCTCATTGCAGTGGCTTCTCTTGTTGTGGAACACAGGCTCTGGCGTGTGGGCTTCAGTAGTTGTGGCACACAGGCTCAGTAGTTGTGGCTTGCGGACTCTAGAGCACAGGCTCAGTAGTTGTAGCGCACGGGCTTAGTTGCTCCGCAGCATGTGGGATCTTCCCGGACCAGGGCTCGAACCCGTGTCCCCTGCATTGGCAAGTGGATTCTTAACCACTGCACCACCAGGGAAGCCCTTGGTTTCCCTTTTGCTGGTTGACAGCTGACGTTTTAGTTCCAGCCTTCCAGGGAGCAAATACATTGCTTGGGTTTAATGTCGGGCTGGCATGACCTCTTCAATGGAGTACAGTTTTACTATATTTATCAAGTAAATCATGAAGAATACCATATGGACTCATTAAACTTGAGACCAATGAAGTGGTTAGTGCTGCCGAGTCACCTTCTAACCCAGAGGTGCTGTGAACGGAACACTGACTTCCAGAAATAAAATTCCAGAATCTTTTGTGGTTCTATCTATATTTTAATAATTAACATCTGCCTTTGACTTCAAAGTTTTGTTTTTGCCTTGGTGGTGGTTGTAGGTTTCTGTTTTTGTTTGTTTTGTTTTGTTTGGTGGCCCACAGTAAAAATTACTATGACAAAATCATTACTTTTTAAAAGTAAGTATTTGAATTGCAAGAAAATGGTTTATTTTTATATTTATTATAATTCCTTACCTGTTTGTTTCTGGCTTCAAAAGAACCAGTTTTCCCTTAAACTTTAAATGGCCTATAAAGACTTGGTGAAGTCCTTAAATGAATACAATTTTTGTTTTCACAGATACAGGCTAGTTCCAAAGGTTTATTTTCCTGAGCAAATTCATGATGTTATACGTGCCACAAAGTACTTCCTGCAGCCAGAAGTCTTGCACAAGTATTCAGTTGACCCAGGCAGAATCGGCGTTTCTGGTGACAGTGCTGGTGGGAATTTGGCGGCTGCCCTGGGCCAACAGGTAACAGAGAGCCCTGAGGTGCTGGTGGAAGGAGAGCATGTGATAATGTTCAGCAGACCAACAGATCGTCCACTAGGCATGGCAAAGGCCTAGCTGGGTGGGCTGGTCACTTGGGGGCCAAGTAATTCAGATGACTGCACTTGGAAAGCTCTCAGAGATCTTTTGAAGTAGGAAGAGGGGTCATTGAAAGAATTGTAATCTCTGAGTCCTTGGAAGGGCCCCGATTACAATTAAGGTGAGTAATGTGAGAGGAGGGCTAACATTTTAGAGGGCTCCCTTACTCCTCAGGGATATGCATGGAAATTAAGTATCTTCTGCTCCTTTTCCATGTTGGACTTACAAAACAAGATAATTTTGCTTAAATTCCAATTGCTAAGATTGTTTCCTTAAACTTGGAGCCAAATTAAAATATTTAAAAGTGTTTCCCAAAGGTTTTTTTTTTTTTAATATAAAAGAAAGAGTTAAATGTTTCATCCACTTTAAATGTTACAATGCAAGTTAGTCTGAGCTCTAGCTGGTTAAATTCTTTGAAAACTGTCTAGCTGTAGTAGCATCCCCAATTTTGGGCAGCTGTGTAGACTCAAAGATAAGTACATTTTCTTCCTTTTCTGGGTTAAATAATTTAAGAATAGCATCTGTCTTCTTACCTCCAAATTTCTTTTGGCATTCTCAAATAGCATCTGCCTTTTCATTTGTGGCATGTCCTGATTTCTTCTCTCTTGCTATAAATAAAGAACTTTGTTCTCCGCTTGGCATTGGTGGGTTTGCTATCCACACGTCCAAAGCGGTAAGAAGAAAGTCCTGGTACAGTGGGGAGAGCATCATGGGCTTTAAAACCGGACACAACCAGGATGGAATCCAGGCCCCCCTGTGAGAGCTGTGGGGCTTTGGCAAGTCCTCTCACCTCTCTGAGCCTCAGGAAAATGAGGCTCATGCCATCTGATTGCAGGACTGTTGCCAGGATTTAGTGATATGAAGTATATACAGTTCTTGGCACACATTAATAATACTATTAACTGATCATTTCCTCCTGCTTTTACAGAGCAGTTACATCTTCCCTCGGGATGGGGTTCTAAAGTGCAGTGTGAAACAAAATTGTATGCCTAATGTTACCTTGAAGATTGTTTAGCTGCTTGTGAAACACAGTGACCTAGTTAGCTGCCTTTTAGATGTTATACAAAAAATACATCATTTTAGTCACTAGAATCACACAATGAGGCAATATATTTGCCTTTTGGGGAGGCCAGGGGGAATGGAGTTCTGCGGGGTGGGGGGATTCATTCACATTCCATCTCAACTGTACTCTAAGGCACATGCTCATTAAGTAGAATGGAGGGTGCACTGCCAACACGATTTAAATTCTCACCCTCTCACCAGCCATGGGGACTAACGGCTCGAGAGGAGACACCCTGAGGTCCTATTAAAACACTGTGGAGTCCCATCACCTGTTCATTTAGCTTTTCCTAGCCGTCTACTCTGGAAGAGTCAGACTAGTTTTTTCTCCCTAGTAAGCCATTGCCTTTTGGGGCCTTTCAGGGAATACAAAACTAAATAAGATTCACACATTATCCATCCATAATACCCAGCCGGGTGAGTATTATGCCAAAGGATAGATACAAGTAAAGTGTTGATGGGGGTTTAAGGACCTAAGAGATCATGTACCTTTGAAGTGTTCACTCAGAACTATGAGTTGCAAACATCACACCTTTCTCAGTAAATATCCAGCAGCTTGAAGTGTGGTGGTAGTGGTGGCGATGGGGAAGTATTTATTTTTTAAACTACATTCCTTAATACCATGCCTGGTAGAAATGTAACACTTATACCCCTTTGATTGAGTCAAGGTAAAGCACTGGGCTACTTTAAAGGGTATGGTTTCTGTAAAAGAAGCCATTCAAAATGAAATAATGTGTTTGCTTTTTCTTCTCCAGTTTAATCAAGACGCCAACCTAAAAAACAAGCTCAAGGTGCAAGCTTTAATTTATCCAGTTCTTCAAGCTTTAGATTTTAACACGCCCTCTTATCAGCAAAATGTGAACACCCCCATCCTGCCCCGGTATGTCATGGTGAAGTACTGGGTGGATTACTTCAACGGCAACTATGACTTTGTCCAGGCAATGATAGTTAACAATCACACTTCACTCGATGTGGGAGAGGCTGCTGCCCTCAGGGCCCATCTAAACTGGACATCCCTCTTGCCCGCATCCATCACAAAGAACTACAAGCCTGTCATGCAGACCACCGGCAACACCAGAATCGTCCAGGAGATCCCTCAGCTGCTGGATGCCCGCTCAGCCCCACTCATCGCAGACCAGGAAGTCCTGCGGCACCTCCCAAAGACCTATATTCTAACCTGTGAGCACGATGTCCTAAGAGACGATGGAATCATGTATGCAAAGCGTTTGGAGAGTGCAGGTGTGGAGGTGACCCTTGATCACTTTGAGGATGGCTTCCACGGATGCATGATTTTCACCAGCTGGCCTACCAACTTCTCAGTGGGAATTCGGACTAGGAATAGTTACATCAAGTGGCTGGATGAAAACCTGTAAAGGAGTGAAATTTCTAAAAGGCTTGAGCCCCTCTTGATCTCCTGCACCTGCTTTGGAAAGACATTCACTCTTTAGTTGACTAATTTCCCCTCGTTACTTGAGTTATGGAATCTCTATTCCCTGCAGACTTTATGTTAATTTAATTTTAAAAAATGCTTTTGAGTAACATAAGTGCAAAAACATCTGAATCTGGTTCTCTAAGTGAGCCAGTCTCTCTGTTCTTGTTTTAACCAAATTACTACTAACACCCACAGCTGCAGAAAGCAGGGCTAGGAGCTGGAAATAGCTTTGGGTCTTGCCTCCGTCAAGAAGTTCTTTTTAGAAGAAATTCTACCAGCTGTGGATGACCTTTAATGAGTAAAAAGAAAATGTGGGCTCTTCAACTTGCTAGAGTTTACTTTGAGTTAAGAGTGGTGTTACATGTGTTCACTTCAAGGTCAGTGCTGGCTACCAAGTGCCCTCTGTTCTCTGTGGATGGATGGCTTTGTTTCCTGTGGGAATTTTGGCAGAGCTGTTCTAGCAAGGACAAGTTTCTCAAATGACTTTCCTCCTTTAGAGTGTTAATTTTATGTGATAGCTATCTCTAAGTCCAGTTGGATTATGATAATACTTGAAAGTTACTTTCTACCACTATTATTAGAAACTATGAGGTTGCATGCGCTGGATATCTGTACATCATTAAGTTTTTTGGTTATGCCATCTCCCTGCGGGAGATCTTTTGGGAGCAAATTAATTTAGATTTAGAATAAATTTTCCTTTACAGAACAAGTAAAAACAGACAAATGAACCAACCTATTGTTTTCATAATGAATACTTCTCACATAAATTACCAAGAGTGGTGTGTATATATTTGGCATAGTCAGAAAAGAAGATACATTTAATATTAAGATTATGAAAAATAGCTTTAGAGGGTCTAGTTTATTCTTGAAAACTCAACTTTTTCACTTACATGGCTTTAAAATGGGGCTATTTTGGTATATATAATGTACTGTATTGTTTATTTTTTTAAGTTATTTAATGTTAATATATATAGCTAGACAAGATTTTTCAGAATAAAGTCAGTAATGAATATTAAAAATAATGATTTTTTAAAAAACTACCTTAGGGTTTAAAAAAAACAACTTTAGAATTATATCCACATGTAATTTTATGGAAAGAGGTAAAATAGCTATTAATATTACTATATATAAGGCCTAAATATTTTGATGTTTATATGCATATACAAATCACAATAATTAGAAACTGACTACACCTAGTAGAGTCATCTAAGTTTATAGTTCAATAGCTTAGACAAGACACACATTGGTCATTTCTGCTCTCTGTGGTCGGAGGAACTACTTCATACTCTTCTGGGTGACACCCTTCATTATCGCCTTCCAGGTAGGTCTAAAGTTACAATAGACTAGGCTTAATTTCATGTGAAGCCTTCACTGCCTGTGGGACATCTTTGGCATAGAAAGAAACTCCCAATTCTGACTTGACTTGTGTACCTTCGCCCTCCCTCCTGCCACTCTTCCTACTGCTGCAATCTGTGCTACTTTCAGAGACTGCAGAGAGCGGCCACACAGCCAAGTCATGATCCAATAAATTTATCAGTGGAAAGAAAGTAGAGCCTTTTCACTCATTTGAAAGATGGGTATTTCCTACTTAGGAGGATGAAATAACAAGTGAAAATCTGCATGTTTATTTTTCATTTATTATTTAAGTCAGGAGCATTTTATGTACAAGACAGAAGTAAATGCAACAGTGAGTATCTGTCTGTGTGCCTGTGTATGTATAAAAATTATCATACAAATTAACATGCTAATGGACTCAGGCACGTCACTTACTGTCTCCGGGCCTGTTTTCCCTCTCCTCTAAAGTCAGAGAATTGAATTACTTAATCTATGAGGTGTCTTCCAACTATAAATTCCACCCATTTTGTCAGACTGGAAAACTGTATTGGCCTCTTCTTCAACAGTGTTTTTTTGTGTGTGTGTGTTTGTTTTTGTAGGTCATTATTCCATATACACAGACAGGTACATGATCAATTTTTTCCCCTAAAAACATGGGATTTTAGTTCTTACTCTATGACAGCTACCCTCCTCATTTAATACTATTCTTTTTGATGCCATTTGAAGGAACCAATGTTTTGACCTTATTTTGAGGTTACCCACCTCTAGGAAAGCAAAGAAAATATAATACATGCACAGAATTCCTTAAAATGACATTCCCCCCCCCCCCAAGAATTGTGAGCCAAATCTTGTACTAACTACAGACAATGAATGATTCTAGGTCTCCAAAGGGCTCTCTCAGGTGAAAAGAGGGAGTGAAAGAAAAAAGGGGTCAAGCACTGTTTCTGATGAAGCATCTAAGTTTCATTAAAGCTTTTATTGGGAATTCCTTGGTGGCCCAGTGTTTAGGACCCAGCGTTTTCACTGCCGTGGCCTGGGTTCTATCCCTGGTCAGGGAACTAAGATCCCACATGCCACGCAGCATGGCCAAAAATAAATAAATTAATAAATAAACAAAGCTTTTATATATAAAAGAAAGTGACTTGTACTATATCCCACCTCAGACCTTTCTTGAAGGTCTTCCTTGAAATTTTCCTTGGTATAATGATTGGGAATCATGATACACAAAAACCACTAGATACAAGAGAGGCTAAACCAACCAAAAATCTGAGTGCTAAGAATTCCTTTGGGAAGCATACAGAGTTTATATTGAAGATATTTTGGCTTGGAATCAGTTTATTTTGTTTTAATTTTTGTTCTTATAAAAAATGTTTATGCTCTGCAGATTGATTTTTTTTAAGTGTTATGGCTTTGTTTTGTTTTCCTATTTTAAGAAAAAATGGATAGTCTTTTTATAATATCGTTGTTGTTTGTGAAATGTGACCATAAATATATGATGAAAAAATCTTGAAGTGCTACAAAATATAGTGAAGTATAAATTAGTTACTGTTTTATCATTGGTTTGTGAAGAAGTTAAGACTGTTGTATATCTTGGTGAATACAATATTTTATGCATGACCTTTTCACCTTTGACTTTTTGCTTATTTCTCACTGCAAAGGGCAAGGCAGATTTTATGAAGGATTTTGGTAGCCAGTCTATTTTGTAAGATGAAAATCCACTGTGGAGGTAGGAAAGTATAAATCTGTTTTGATTCATGTTTGTAAATAAAATGTCTCCATCTGGAAATGTGCCTCTTTCACTTCCCCTCATCTCATTTTCTGGTTCCCACCTCTCTTTTTCTTGGTATTCTAGATCCCTAGCCACAATTCAGCCCAAATCTTCTGCCCCCTGCAGTCCTCCAGCTGCCTTTCAATTACTGAGAGGGACTCAGTGGCCTCTCTGATGACATCCATTTCATGTCTGGATACAGTATGTGCTGCTCGTACTGGAAACCCGCCTTGGACTGGCTAGAATATTCATAAAAGCTAGGCAGGCCATGAGACAATTTGGGGACGTTCCATACACATATTAGGAAAGGTTGATCACAGTGCAAATGAATTTGGATTTGACTAGTTCGGGCAAAGAAGTATTGATACCACTGAAGGCAAGTTTTCACATTGACTCTGTCATTACAAGCAAAGCTAATAATTTCACGCTTGAGTTCATTATACTTAGTTCACTTCAATATCATAGGAATTTGCAAAACTTGTTTTTTCAAAGTAAATTGTTTGTGTTGGTTCTAAATGGTCACATATGTGTGGGTAAATTAGATTTTCCTATTCAATTAGAGTTATTTTCATCTTCTCCAACAAAACCTCTGGTGCGTGGCTATATTTTGCTGAAGGGATCCACTAATGGTTGCAACAATTCTCCTTTAGGGCATTTAAAATGTACTCTATGTGTTTTAATATTGTTTTTTCTTGTGATTTTCATTCTTGTTTAATCCCCCATTTAAAAAAATAAATAACATCTCATATTTTCCAATGGATCCCCTATTTAAACATCTAGAAGATACTGATATCAGCACCACATTCCCCAAATTTCAGAGATTGAAAATGTAAATGTGATTTCCAGTAGGCATACATGTATTGTTCAGCCCTGTCACTCAGCATTTTGTGTCATTAGAGAGACTGGTGACATTTTGTGTCTTGTTAGAAATGTCCCTCCTGGATTTTCCCACCACTGGTATTTCAGATTGAGAGCTCCATCTTCTCACATAGGCTGCCTACCAGACTAGCTATTTGTTACTGTTTTTCTGTCATAAGTGTAGAGTAGAGTTTTCCAGCTGCTACTTGACATGTGGCGTTGTAGTAGGTGGGCTGTAGAGGCAGATACGAGAATCCAGATGGCTCCTGTTAAGCCATACATTAAAGAGTTTTGCAAACACGTAAAACAATGCCACACTTCTCACTCGTTTGTGTTTGGAAAATTTAGTGATTTTTTTTCCCCCATAGAATATAGCTTAAGGTAACATGTAATTAAGTATATGAATAACTATGTTTACAATTTCTCAGTTTTAATTCCTAATACAGTAAACATCAATAAAGTTCATATGAGCAGAAGCTATTTGGGGTCCTCAATAATTTTTAAGAATGTAAGGTCCTGAGACCAAAATAGTCAAGAAGTGCTGTTGTACAGCATCATCTATGGTAAGCCCTGTATTCTGTGCCAGGCTATATAGCCAGCCAACGCTGACCTTATCACCATGGAGAGACACATGCCATATTTCTCTTACCTAATACTCTTCCCTCCACCCAGAAGCCCTTTCTTTGCCTTTCCTTGTCTTCCTTTGCCAGCCTGCTCCAGGAAGCCGTTCCTAACTCCTCCCTCCTCAGGATATTTAGGTGTCCCTCCTCTGGTCCTACATTGCACTCAACACATGGCACGTAATTGGCTATTAGTGGGTCCGACTCCCTCACAAGACGGTGGGATCCTTGATGTGGGGTCATGTCAGCATCACCTTTGTGACCCCAGTGCCTGACACAGTGCCTCTCACAGAATAATCACTCAGTAAGTCTTTGCTGAACAAATGTTCTTATGTTGTTGCAATTAAAGCATAGTGTTCTTTCTTTTCAATGGCATGTAAAACTATGCCTGGTGCTATTATATATATTTGCTTATTTATATTCTTAAGACACAAATCTCTGTTTGTTTTGATTTTTTTCCCCCTGCAGGTGTTTTCTTTCTACTCATGCATTAAAGACTTATTTGGTCAACAAATCAAATCCTGGAGCCCACAGAGTACTTTTAAAATTCAAGGCAACTGCCAGCAGAGGGCACTCTTGAAAGTAGATGACATTAGCCATCCTCCACGCTGCTGCTTATGTTTCACCTGGTGTTTAAAAAGAAAAGATTTCCCAACAGCTTATAAAAGGTAAATAAAAAGGCATGCTATATTTAATCACAGAATAAATTAAACTGAGTATTTTTTTTAAAATAGACTTTAAAATCCTCATAAGTACCTAGAGAAAAAGACTGCATTTTCAAAACAAAGAAAAACAAAACTAAAAAGCACTCACATTGATTCTTTGTTAAAGCATGACTCACCTCTCTGCCCACCAAAGTGTTTTGTCTTTTTTTTTACATGTTTTTATTCAAGGTAGGTATTTGCCATCCATTTGGAAAAAGGCTGACAGAAAAATGGTGTTCTACATTTTTGAAGGACCATTTAGTACAGAGGGAAATATAGGACCTTCATCTTTTGTTGTGCCCGCTGGCCAAACCTGGCACCCAGCACCAGATGAATCCTTAGTTGGGAAGAAACTACCTTTGAAAACAATAAGTAAGGCAGAGCTAGATGGCCTTCAAAAGCTAAAGCACATTTTCAATTCAAACATCATTCAGCAGTGACATTTTCAGTATTGCCATACTTTTTTTTTTTAATTTTCAAATTTTATTTATTTTTTTATACAGCAGGTTCTTATTAGTTATCCATTTTATACATATTAGTGTATATATGTCAATCCCGGTCTAGTATTGCCATATTTTTAAAAACAGATGTAATATGTTCCATGGTTAAGGGAAAAAAACCTTGCCATTCAGCTCACGTGGAACAGAGGAAATGGCATGAACTAGAATTTAGGAAACCACAATTCCAGTTCCAGCTCTGCCAGAAATTTCTCAGTGAATTTAGGTAAGTCTTTATTGGTACCTTGGTTTCCCCATTTTTAATTTATATTTATCCAGGCTTATTTTTTTAACCTCTTTATTGGAGTATAATTGCTTTACAATGTTGTGTTAGTGTCTGCTGTATAACAAAGTGAATCAGCTATACATATACATATATCCCCATATCCCCTCCCTCTTGCATCTCCCTCCCTCCCACCCTCCCTATCCCACCCCTCTAGGTGGTCACAAAGCACCGAGCTGATCTCCCTGTGCTATGCGGTTGCTTCCCACTAGCTATCTATTTTACATTTGGTATCTAAACTTTCTTACTCCATGAAAATACTTGAAGCAGCTTATAATGTAAAAATACAATGAAATAGAGATATAGAAATGGGAGCTTATAGCCAAGGAAAAGAACAAAAATATGCCAAATAGAAAACTCAGTTGTGGTTAACTTCTGGTTTGGCTCTGAGTCCCCTGGCAGTTGAGGAAAAAAGTAAAAAACATGATTAGTGATTTGGCATTTCTGTCAGTGTTTCTGAGGCATTCTACTTTCTTAGGGTTGGCGGTCTTTCCCTAAGAATTCTGAATTCTAAAAGAAAATCCCTCCATGTGACTTAATGGAAAATCTCCTCAATTATTTTAAAACAAATACAATAGGAACTCTTACATAGCTATTATTTATTTAGTCAATTTCAATGAAACCTGAGGACATGATTTTAAACCTCAGTGTATCCATGTGTTCACTCAACGAAAGTTAATAGTGCTTACCTTGCTGCCTGCCTCAAAGGACTATTTAAAAAATAAAGCTAAAGAAGGACATTTTTTTTTTAAGTTATGAGTTTGTTAACCTGAGACAAATAAGCTGCCAGATATTTCTCCAGCAATGATGGGTTTATTCGGGATCAGCAGAGAATTGCAATTCAGGGTCTGCGGCTATGGTGATCCACGTGCAAGTCCCAGTATGGCAGGGAAAGGAGAATACTTTTACAGAGAGGAAAAGGAAACTTGGGAGGACTATTTAGTAAACAAAGAGTCCAGTGGCTTTTCATTGGTTGAGTCCTTGTGGGGAAGAAAAGGAGGCTGTCTTCTTTTTGGGCTCTACTATCGCCACAGGGCACAAGAGCGCCCCCTTCTGGTCTCCCAACTCTATTTGATTGAGGTTTCTGTTCATTTTTTACAAGTTAAATGTTAGATATTATTAAATGTATCCCTCTAGGTATAGTAATAATAAGATGATCAGCTTTCTGTTCTTTTATTGATGCCAAGAGGGAAAAAATCAGGGAGCATTATAGGTAAGGTATGTAGGAAAATGATTAAAGGTTATACAAGACACTTAACTGGTTACCTCTGGGGAGTGAAGATAACGATCCTAGGGGAAGATCTTTTTCTCTACCTTGCTTCCCTCTGAAATTTTTGAATTTTTTATAATGACTATGCATTATTTAATATTTAAAAAGCATAAGAGAAAAGGCAATCTACTCATAAATAATATCTATACAATCTAGGGCATGCAAAGTAATGCCAAATATCTATTTTTATTTCCTTTTGGTGGTGATTTAGTTCATCTCTTTGCAAGTCATCTCTTGCAAGAAACAGATACTCATTCAAGCTAGCTTAAGTAAAAAAGGGAGGTTTATTATAAGGATACAACCAGAAATCTTCTGTACATCCAAGATAAAAAATGAAAGAAAGCCTGCTCTCACGGAGCTTGGTACAGAAAATTCAAGGAGCCAGTCTTCTTCCTCTGTCTCTCAGTGTATCTAATTTCTGCTTCTTTCTTCTTATCTTTCTAAATAACTAACTTTTCTCAGCAGATAGGCTTTCTTGGCTTGCTTTATGAATCCATCATAACTTTGTATGATCAAAAGTGACCATCAATTCTGGATAGGGTTAAAGCACCCACTACTGACTTTCTAAAATATTTGTGCCTCTTAAGCCAGCACTTGTCAAATGTTAATCTGCATTGGAAACACCTGAGGATCTTGTTACACCACAGATCCTAATTCAGTAGGTCTGTGTGGGTCCTGAGAACCCTAGGTGATCCCCTGATGCTGCTGGTAGGCAGACCACACTTTGAGCAGCAAGGCCTACTAAAAATAGCAAGTACACATTTCTGAGAGAAGGAATCTGATTGGTGGCTAACCAGCCAATGCTTTGGGTTGGATGCAATCATCTGGCCTGGGGTAACTATATGACATGACTGTTTAGCATGAGCTATGGATGGAAGTAGAGTCTTGGAGAAAGTGGGGAGGCACCTCAAAACATAGACATTTTACTCTTGTCTGCATCTAAAGTTGCCACAAACATGACCCAGCTACATACAATAGAAAAACTCTCTCTCCCTGTTCCCAGTAAGTAATAATCTAAATAAAGTCAGGTCCAAAGGTAACTCTGGTTTCCTCAGAGCTCACAACTTCATGATGAACATTCTTCCTTCAGGTTTGTTGCTGTCAGTTCCAGCTGTGGTTTCTCACCGTTTTGAGCTGATGGCATGATCAGTGGTTCCCAAACTTGAGATTCTGATTCAGTGAATCCGGTGTGGGACCTTGGCATTGGGATTTTGAACAAGCTTCACGGGTCATTCTGATGCATCATGGCACTCCAGTCTGAGACCACTAAACTGAAAAAAAAAAAGTCCTTTCCAGTGGAGTGGAGGGTGGGGCAGTAGAGGATAGTGTCCCTAACATTAAAATGCATGGGTAACCATATGTTACATCAGTGGTTTTCAAACTTTAGCATGTATTAGAATCCTTTGGAAGGCTTGTTAAAACACAGACTGTTGCACAGATTGCTGGCTCCCAAATTTCTGATTCAGTAGGTCTGGGACTAAGCCCCATAATTTATATTTTTACCAGGTCCCAGGTGACACTGTTACTGCTGAGGCTGCACACATTGTGAGGGCCTCTGTGTTATATGATACCACTACTGATGATCACCTACCTCACAATCCTATGAGTATAGGATTGGTGGAAAGTGTGCATGTAAAAATTTACGGAATAGCTTAGAGCTATAAAAATGTCCCTTAGTTGTCAGTGAATAAGAGAGGAATGGATAGAAGATGGTTTCCATTCAGCTACTGGCTAATTTTTAAGGACCTAAGATAGAAAGGCCAAACTCACAGATGCGTTATATTCTCTCTGCACACGAGGTGTATCAGTCAGAGTCCTGGCACATGAGAGATAGCACACTTAGATTGGTTCATTGGAGAAGCATTTAACAAAGTGACTCTATGCAAAGATGTGGGTAGGATTTAAGGAAACCAACAAGAGACAGGGCAGTCCTCTGGGGCTGGTAGCAACAGGGAGCTGTTATCTAGCCCTAGTAACACAAAGGAAGGAAGTAATCCCCCATTCTAAGAGAGGCTGTGTGAAGAAAGCCTGGCATCCACTGTGTCTTTTGGTGGACCATCAGAGAAGGAACCAGGGGAATAAATTCCCAAAACGTCATTCTTCTTCTGCCCTCCGTTCTCCTGCCTGTGCCTTCCCTGTTCTAAACTGGAAGTGAGGGAGCCCATTCACGCAGCCCATATCAGTCAGACTCTGTGGGCCCCCAGCAGGATAGAGAAGAGTAGAGAATGGATCTGCAAATAGAAGACATCCAACACACAGGTTCTGTAGGCTGAACCCCACATCTAGTGCTTTTGTAGCCCAGGGTTTAGCAGCAGAGATAAAAAGGAGAGGTAGATGTTCTCCATGTCAGTTTCACACAGGCAGATTTTAGCTCTTCATGCTCTCTGAAGTAATTATACTTAAAAAAATAGTAGAAGTGATATTTAATTTAGGATGGCACTTAGCAGAAGTAATAGGTGTAGCTGTATTATGACATCTAGCCCTAGTGGTTACCCTGGCTCAAAATTTGTAAGCACAGTAACTAACAAAAAATACACTACTAGCCTTTCCTTTTAAGTATGAGTTTTAGGATCAAATGATTTTTCCTGCCTACTTCAGAGAAATAGCTTTGGCTTATAGTAGGCAACAAAAGGACCTCATAAACTGTAATTCCAGCATTTATAGGGATGAAGACTTCACTTAAACTGTCAGTTTACTGGTCAGTCAAGAAAGAGAATTGTGCTTCTCTTCTATGGCCAATGAGGACCGTTCAGGCACAGAAGGGACACAAAGATGGTACATACAGCAAAATATTGGGTCTCAAAATACCCTCTTCTCCCGTGGTCTTTCATTGATTCATTCATTCATTTAATAACTGCTGTTGCATCCCTCCTAAATGCCTGGCCCAGTTCCAATCTCTAGGGATCACTGGTAAACAAAGCACTCTCCAGGCTTTCGAGGAACTTGCAATCCTGTGATGGAAATGCAAAAGTTAATGATATTCATCTAATTATGAAAATAACTAAACATGTTCATAATAATCCATGGTTTACCAAAGCATTTTTTTTACAGATGTTATCTTACTTAATCCTCATTCAACTTGGGAAGTAATTTTAATTGTCCTGATTTTACAGGTAAATAACTGAGACTCCGAAAAGATGGGTACTGACCAGTGATTGGCGGAGATGGAACTGAATCCCAAGTCGTAGGACATACACCTCTGTGCTGGGCATTGCTCTGTAATTGCCATCTTTGTTTAAAAGCCAAATACACAGGAAGGGTAAAGTATCAAGACAATTCCAAAATATAAGTCAACTTTAAGCGTGACAGGAATAGAACACCTTGAGAGAACACAGAAAAGAAAGTAAGTACGTAATGAAAGTTGACCTGGAAAAGAGGAAAACAGCATAAAAATAAAAGATGAAGGTCACCAACAGGCAGCAGTCTCTGCGTTATAACTTCACTCAGCTCTGGCCCTGTTACCTACACAGTCTCCATGACTGCTGCCCCCAAGATTCATTTCCAGGCTTGAGTCTATAACCAGGTCAATTATAATTAAGCTGAATTATTTGTCTAGCTTTGCTGAGAGGGAGTGGGATACCAGGTTAATGTGATAAACAATGTTCTATCTGTCCTTGTGGTCAGCATTTGTTCTTTTCCTTGGGGCCATAATGAATTTGTGCCCCAAACAGCACATGAAGTTCTATGTAGCCAATTAAAATGCTCTGTAAGTAGTCCCAACAGCATGTTTTGTTTTGTTTTTTTTCCAGTTTCCAAATTGGCATGGCCTAAAAGGGAAAGAGTTTTGAAAACAAGTGGGAACACTTTGTTGTCTGTCAATGGAGACGTGCCCTATTTCTTCCTTGGCTTACCTTGCCAAGTTTGGTACATCAGACACCCAGTGAAGATTCAGGTTGTATCAAAATCAAAGCACATGATAGAGGAACATGGAACATACTAAGTATTAACATCATGGTCTGGTTTGATTTTCAAGACTTTACTAAAAGTTGTGGATACACTTTGGTGATTTTAAAAGAACACTGAACATACCTTAAAAAATACTACGTTCAAGCTACTCTGATTCATCTTCCATCTACAAACTATTTTCTATTTTACCTAAAGTACCAAGTGCAGAATAATTATTTTTTGGAACAATGCTCTATAAATCCTGAGGGAAACACTAATAATAATAGATACGATGTACTGAATGCTTACGTATGTGCTAAGCACATCACAATATTTTTCCCTAACAATCTGCAGTATCTTGTGCTTTGGGGAGGAGGAAATTGAGAGGTTAATTAGCTTATCCAAGATCACATAGCTACAAAGTGGCTGAGATTAGGGATTTGAATCCAGATCAACTTAACTCTAAATCTGTGCTCTTTCATCACATCACTCTACCCCAAGGAGGCGAGTTTTCTGATCCCAAGCTCCGACTTTAAAGTCTTAAGAGCTGCATTGATTGTTTCGGGCAGTGGGGGAGATCCTGTTAGAACAACTCATGATGGTTAATTTTATGTGTCAACTTGACTGGGCCATGAGGTGCCCAGATATTTGGTCCAACATTACTCTGAGTGTGTTTGTGCGGGTGTTCTTGGATGATATTAACATTTGAATTGGTAGACTGAGTAAAGAAGATTGCCCTCCCTAATGTGGGTGGGCCTCATCTAAACAATTGAAGGCCTGAATAGAACCAAAAGGCTGACTGTCTGTGAATAAAAAGGAACTTCCATCTGCCTGACTGTCTTTGAGCTGGGACATTGGTCTTCTCTGCTTTTGAACTTGGACTTGGACTGGAACTTACTCCATTGGCTTTCCTGGTTCTCAGGCCTTTGAAATTGAACTAGAACTATACCACCAGCTCTCCTGGGTCTCAGCTTGCAGACTGCATATCTTGGGAGACCTCAGCATCCGTAATGACATGAGCCCATTCCTTATTATAAATATCTGAATGAATATATATATATATATATATATATATTCAGTTGACCCTTGAACAACACGAATTTGGACTGTGCAGGTCCACTTATAAGATACGTGGATTTTTTTCAATAAATATAGTGCCTGTATTTTCATTTTACAGATCTTTATGTTAACAAAGTGTGGAGGAAAATTTGTGTTCGATTAGAGAGCACAATATGTGGAATCAACAGAACTAAGGTTTGAGTCCTGATTTTATTCAAACTGTTTCAGCCTCCTGTCCTTGGGTGTCACTGATCAATTCCTCGTTTTTGAGGAAGAGATAGCAGTACACAGATTTTTGATTGGGGGGGGCGGGGGTTGGCACTCCTAACTGCCCCGCATTGTTCAAGGGTCAGCTGCGTATATATGTTTGTGTGTGTGTGTGTGTGTGTGTGTGTGCGTGCATATATGCATATGTATCTCCTATCTCCTATTGGTTTTGTTTCTCTGGAGGACTCACAACTCTTCTCATCATGTATTCTGAGGTCAGCCAGTTGGCCAACTGTTATTTAAGTTTCATTTGGTCCATCTCCAAGCCTCTGACGCATTCATCTCTGGTAATATTCTGGAAATTCCCACTACACTTCCCTGATGGCAAAATTCACACCCACTTACCCTTGATGTTACTGAGATTTTCAGGAGATAAAAGTGACTCACCGTCCAAAAAGAACTAAAACCTTCTATCTTTTAAATTAAATTTTTAAACATAAAATTTATTTTTTAAAAAGTCAAGTTCTTTGGTTCAAAGTAGAAATTTATTTTATATTGAAGTTTGCATATTTAGTTCAACATTCTTTTTTTTTTTTTTTTGGCTGCGTTGGGTCTTTGTTGCTGTGTGCGGGCTTTCTCTAGTTGCGGCGAGCTGGGGCTACTCTTAGTTGCGGTGCGCGGGCTTCTCATTGCAGTGGCTTCTCTTGTTGCTGAGCTTGGGCTCTAGGCACACAGGCTTCAGTAGTTGTGGCACGCGGGCTCAGTAGTTGTGGCTTGCAGGCTCTAGAGCACAGGCTCATTAGTCTTGGTGCACGGGCTTAGTTGCTCCGCTGCGTGTGGGATCTTCCCGGACCAGGGCTCGAACCTGTGTCCCCTGCACTGGCAGGCGGATTCTCAATGACTGTGCCACCAGGGAAAGCCCCTGAACATTCTTAGTAGATAAAATATACTGCCTAAACTACTTCAAGTATATCTCAAGCCGTATGAAACTCATCTTTGGGTCAGAAAGGGGGACATTAAAAACTTGAAATGCATAAAAATCAAAATGGATAATTCACCCAATTTCTAAGACCACATTTTGAATTAGATAGTATAATCAACTGTGCCATACCTAAGAGGGTTTTCCAACCAGTCACCTAAATTGTATTGAGGAGTCCGTGAAACAAACCAGTTGAATAGGATGTTGCCCTGGGCAGGAGCATCCTGACCCACCTGGGAAAAAGTTGGCTGCTTATCTACCACCAACGGGCCCTGGCCTCAGCTCTCTGACCTATTTGACATTCAGGGGATTTTCTGTGACTGCCCTATCTCTGTGGCTGTAAGAGTAAATGTGCCCACAAAGGAGAGCAAATTCATTTCCAGGATATTAATGAGATCAGACCCAAGGACAAGTGAGCAAGAATCCTATTTTTAAAACCTCAAAAAATTGTTCATGAGTGAAATGCAAGCTGAATCTGCAAGTCACTGGCTACATTCAAATATCCCAACAAGGGGAGGTGTTTCTGTGCATTATGATGTATTCCCCCAAGCTCGTTTTGTAAATATGCATTAGAAATGTGTACCTATTTGCCTGCTACATCGTTAACTCATTTATTTATTATTCATTTATTCAATACACATCCATTAGGTATCTTCCATTTTTGAGCCATTATGCTGGGTACTATAAGAGGTTTTAAGATAAATAACAGAAACGTAGGGGGAAGACAATTACCCAAATAACTGAAATGCAAAACAGCTTTTTTTTTAATTTATATTTATTTTTTAATTTATTTATTTTTATTTTTTAATTTATTTATTTTTGACTGCGTTGGGTCTTCGTTGCTGCGCGCAGGCTTTCTCTAGTTGCGGGCAAGCAGGGGCTACTCTTGGTTGTGGTGCGCTGGCTTCTCATTGCGGTGGCTTCTCTTGTTGTGGAGCACGGGCTCCAGCAGTTGTGGCACGTGGGCTCAGTAGTTGTGACTTGCAGGCTGTAGAGCGCGGGCTCAGTAGCTGTGGCACACGGGCTTAGTTGCTCCGCAGCATGTGGGATCTTCCTGGACCAGGGCTCGAACCCGTGTCGCCTGCATTGGCAGGCAGATTTTTAACCACTGTGCCACCAGGGAAGTCCGTGCAAAACAGCTTTATATGTATAGGCGTATGAGGAAAAACAAATGGTTATCAGGATTCAAAACAGGCTAAAATTTAGACAGCGTACTGCATGAAGTAAGTTAAGATATACTATATGAAAGATGAAGAATGTGATTTTAGCATTGAAGGTTGGCAGACACTTCAGCAAAGGGCCACTGTGAGCACACATGTGTAAGTGGGAAAGTTCACTGACCAGCACAGTTGGTTGATGGGAAAAACATGGGCGATTGGAATGGGATGATGGACCCAGCCCTGATCAAAGGAGAAACCAGAGAAGCATATAGGAATTAAAGGTTAAACTCGACCAGAAAGAAATAGCCCTGTGCATACCATGGCCAGTATGACACGGTGGAGCAGGTGCTGCCAGGTCTGTGAGTCAGAAAATCTCTACTCTACTCTGGGCCCTTCCTTGTCTTCTGGGGGCTCATTTCCCCTCTTTGGGTCTCAGTGTTAATATATGTGAAATGGGAGTACTACTCTGCCTACTTCACAGATTCCTTATGAGGATTAGACAATGCAGATGATTACTGATTTCCAGTGTAGAGTGGAAGATCAATTGGTTAGGACTATGCTATTCAATTTTTGAGAGCTCAGAACACTAATTCATTTTTAATGTAAAAACATCCCTCAAAATTCTGCTTAAACAATATAATTACTTGATGTAGAGCAAAAGCAATCGAATCATATTATAGCAATGATGATAAAATTTACTTTGATTTTTAAAATAACCCTCTTGATATGGATACTATTATCACCCCTAATTCAGAGGAAACTGAAAATTAAAGGGAGTAAATCAGTTGCCTACAGTCAATGGACTAGAAAATGGCAGAGTTGAGTCTATAAACTCAAGCAGTCAGTCATGAGCCCACACCAAGCTACACTACTTTCACGTAAAGCAAGAAAGACACAACCTTGCACATGGTTTTAATAAAAGAAAAAGTATATACCTTCAGTGTCTATTGTCCAAACGAGTATTAGCCCAAAGAGACCTAATATTCAATTCTCTCCTTTATTAAAAAAAGTACACAAAAGAACCTTATTTAATGTTAATATTATAACTCAATGAATTGAAATTAAATGAGATACTACTTTAGTTAACATTATAGCAGATCCTTTAAAAATCATTTGCATATATTTTTCTGATTTTAAGTTGACAGGCTCATCATAGAAAATTGAAAAAATATTGAAAAGTATAAAGAAGACCATAAAAATAACACACAATCCCATTATTAACATTTTCTTTCTTTTTTTGGCCGCGCCTCACAGCTTGTGGGATCTTAGTTCCCCGACCAGGGATCGAACCTGAACCCTAGGCAGCAAAAGCTCAGAGTCCTAACCACTGGATCGCCAGGGAATTCCCTAACATTTTGTTAAATGTTTTTTCAGCCTTTTTTAAATCCAAAGATAATATTTTTACGCTTTTCTGTCCCTAGTGAAATATAGCTACTTTGTTAAAAATTAAAAATATTTGCATCTGAAGGTCTAGGTTCCTCAGCAACAGAATTTTCACTCACTGCTAGCTTTTTCCTTTATTATATATAGTTATATGTATATGTAAAATATAACATGTATAACATATAAATTACACCTATATGTTTAATTTACACACGAAGTGTACACATCTTAAGAGTCTAGATCAGTTAATTTTTACATACACCCATGTAACCACCACCCATGTCAAAATATAAAACATTTCCAACATTCCAGGAGGCTCACTTTTGTCACCTCCCTGTCAATACTGTCCCCCAACCTGGGATAACTATTGTTCTCATCTCTCAACCTTCCCAGCTTGGCTTGAATGACTATCCTTGATCAACCGATCAAAATTTTACAGTCTGTCTCTTACTTATTATATAACATCTTATAAACATCTGACAGTACAAAGCAACTAGGTGGCAAAATGAAATTGCAATTCCTGCAAAAGCAGAATTTCATGACATTGATAAAAGTGAAGTTGGAGAACTGTTCCAATCTCATGTATATTCACATATCAAGAGACTAGGTAAAAACTGAAGAATAAAAGAAGAGAAGATGGGTAAGGATGATGACACAATAAATGATTCCAAAAGGTACTGGCTTAAATACCAAAGAATTAAAAAAAATCTCTTTGGAAGATTGACTAAAACGCTTGATTTTTTAAAATTCTTAATTTTAAATTATTTTGGAAAAATGATCCCCTTTGATAGTGTTGCACAGGGTAACATGAACTAAAGGATATTGCATTGTGCCATTCTACAATTTTGCCCAAGAAAATGTGTCTTCTCTCTCCAAGCCAAATCAGCTCCCTAACATTCTTTGGACTAAGAATTTGTGCATTGTTGCAATTAATCATAAATTCTGTTAACTTTAAGATAATTATTTTTATTATATACTTTGAAATTTGCTCCTTATTATAAGAGGGTTAATTCACTTTGACCCTTTGCTGCTACCATTTATCCTTGGATGACAAGTGTTTCTTGTAACTCTGGTCTCTGTGATGAAGTTTAGAGATGTAATTTATTTATTGCATCCACACTGTCCTCACTTGGCCAACAGAATAGAAGCATAGAGCAGATAAGTGATCTGCAAGGGCCACAGTGATGGTGTTTGCATCCATGTCTGTCTGACTGCAGAGTCTATTCTCTTTAGATCAGAATTCCTCCCAGGACCTCAAAAGTGGAGGCAACCAGAAACCCAAGGTGATTCCTTTTACTTTCCAATCCTCAGTCATTTGAATGAGAAAATGATGTCTGTATTCTTACTCTTATTACTAACACGAATGCTTTATGACTGCAAGGGCAAACCACCTCCACACACATCTCATTTGGTCCTTACTACCACCCAAGAGGTGGTGGAGAAACAGGCAAGCCGGAAGCTGAATGACTCGCCCCAGGACCCCCAGCTCACAAGCAGCAGTGCTGTTAACTGGAATTAACACCTTTAGACTTAGAGAAGAGCAGTACTCTTTTCTCTTTACAACTGTCTCCTGGCATGAAAAGAGGTCTGGGGAAGTTAGAAAAGAAGTTCACTGACCAAGTTAACGTCTAAGTAACATCTCTACCTAATACATGGCCTTCTATTGTGATATTTTCCAGGTGAACAACCATACTGTCTCCCCCTAAGGGTGGTGCCTGCAACCCCAGCGAGAGGGAGGCTTTGAAGTCACAATTCTCACCTTGGAGGCTCAAGAAGTTTCTAGCATTTGAATTCTGTACCAGTAAGAAAACCGGCAAAAGGACCCCTCAGGGTCTCTGCCCCACCCAGCGCACTATCCAGGGGAGCCGACAGAGGGCAGTGACCCAACACAGATCCTGTGAAAATCAACCCCCTGAGTTGTTTTCTTTCAAACAGCTTTAACAGTTTTACTTTCTATTTCTTGAACTAACTTCTCAATTTCCATTCTTGTCAGGGGAAGGCTGAAGACCACAGCAGCAACACACCAGGATTTATAAATCCTGTTTAGCCCTTATTTCCCATAGAACTCTCGGGTCTTCAGACCTATAAGATTTATTCTAATAAGCCCGGATCAACGTACACTCCCGCCCCTCTGGCTATGACTGGTAATAACATAAAAAGCAACAGGGTCAAATGTGGGGACCCAACATTGCAGGGCGGGGAAAAAGCACAAAACCAACCGTTTGGTACTGCACAGCCTATGAGAGGAAGCAGCAGCTTGAAATGGAAACAAACACATTTTGAAATAAAAACAAAAACATACACATTCTGAGCTCATCTACATCTAAAGCTAGTTTGAAAAAGTTGTTATTCCTTTTTCCTTCTCTGTCATGTTTATCAGGATTTTCTCTCCATCTAGGGAAAGATTTTTTTTTTTTTTTTAGGTTAGTAAAGCTTTTGCTCAGTTTTTCAGTCGAAAAAGAACATGAACTTTCATATCATCTTGGAATTCTTATCTAAGAACTCCACCCAGTTCTTGGCAAATTCCAGATTAACTTCCCGCTAGCTCTAGTTAATCAGTTAAGCAGTGTGTTAGCTACTCAGGGGAGCAGTTTCTAGATGATTGAACCTGCTTAGCTGAATTCAAATGTCTTCATGTCCCCTGACCCGGCACACACATTCTCTACCTGAGGAATAAAGTGTAAGGGTCAAAGTGAAGTAACCCTCTCATAATAAGGAGCAAATTTCAAAGTATATAATAAAAATAATTATCTTAAAGTTAACAGAATTTATGATTAATTGCAACAATGCACAAATTCTTAGTCCAAAGAATGTTAGGGAGCTAGCTGATTTGGCATGGAGAGAGAAGACACATTTTCTTGGACAAAATTGTAGAATGACACAATGCAATATCCTTTAGTTCATGTTACCCTGTGCAACACTATCAAAGGGGATCATTTTTCCAAAATAATTTAAAATTAAGAATTTTTAAAAATAAAGGAATTTAGTCAATCTTCCAAAGAGATTTTTAAAAATTCTTTGGTATTTAAGCCAGTACCTTTTGGAATCATTTATTGTGTCATTATCCTTACCACAAGATAGGCAAGACATTTCAACAGCTTTCAGGATATATATGTGCAAACTATATATATTCATTTGATATAGATGAATATAGACAATATGCAACATCTATCTGTCTGTTTATCTATCGTATATATTGGTAGCTAGTTGTTAAAGTAATAGTAATTCTTTACCTCTGGAGAACTCAAAGTGTAATTACAGCTATTATTCTCCTGTCTGCATTGTCTTCGGGAGGGAGGGAGGGAAGGCAGGAAGGAGAGAGGGAAAGAGGGAGGGAGAAATCAAAACTGAGATTCTCTTCTCCAGAACTGCTCAACTTCTAGACCCCCTACGGCTACTCCTGGGAGGGGCACCAATGCGTCCTGAGGACCAGCCAGCCGGCCACGGTGTACCCAGCCCGGGAAAGGACAGTTACGCCTGGAGCCGCCCTCTGACCAGCTCCCAAGACCAAGGCAGGAGCCTGAGGCCGAGGGCGGCTCCCGCTGTGGTCAGATGCCCAAGACTCAGGGCAGTTGAATCCCCTTAACCACATTTAAAACATCATACTACAAAAAAAAAAAAAGTTGAGCAGCTCTGGAGAAGGGACCCTGGGGAGGCGGTATATGGTTCCCTGGCTCCTTCCTCCAGGGCTTCTCTAGGCTTTGGTGGCTGCCATGTCCCCATTCACATGATCGGGTTTCCCGCCGTCCTCGTCTGGGCTTCCTACGGGGGAGGAAGGTGCTTTCCTCGGGACTGGCTCCGTGACTCTCACTGTTGGATGTAAGCCGAGTTCTGATAATCCTCAGAGCCCTCCTTCCCTTGGGGAATTTGGCCAAGTTTGAACAAACAGGAACACCTGCCTGTTAGACTTTGACGCTGTGGGAAAACTTCCAAAGCACAGACACACTGGCCTTGATTGCCTTAAGTGGCTTAGAGTGGATTTGCCTGGGTTGAGTTCTGGAGTCTCCAGAATTTTAAGGAGAAACAATAAATTATTTCTTGGTCTTTGCTGTGTTTACAACAAAGCCAGCATGACAATCACATCCTCAGGGACATGTGGAGGAAGCTTTTTTAGGATTCTGAAGCTTTGCTTCTACCCCAGCACACATCACCATACACACATTATGGCTCAGAACTGTGTCTTCAAGGGGCCTAAAATTGCTGGGCCGGAAAGGGAACAAAACAGCCTATCTCTGGCCTCTGGACCTCTGCCCATCTTTCTACCTGCCGCCCTAAACTAGGAGAGGCAAAAGCTTTAAGGAAAGTTCACCAGTGGAGATCCCAGTGTTAAAGAAAATCCACTGGGATATTTTGGACTGAACTGATGTTTCCTCTCCTTTCATACAATTGTATGGCTGGAAGTCCAAGAGTCTCAGAGAAGCCTTACCAAAGGTGAGTGAGAGAGAGGCAGCTGGACCCAGGAAAGGTATTGACTAACTCTTCCCTCATCCTATCCTAGCAAATGCAAAAAAAACCATATTAAATCTTCTTTTAACTGAATGCCTCACCTGTCAAGATTTAGCTTATCCTGCTTTTTGAAAGAAAAAAAAGTCACAATAATAAGGATCTGGCATCTGGCTCTGTGTAAAAGCTGATGTTCTTAAACCCCAAGGGTCTCTCCGAAGAATTATCATTATTTCAAAGAAAAAAAATGCATTGGGGAAAATAAACATACATACTTGTATATTTAATTTGTAAAGAAGAATACGTTTTCCTCCTCTTTTCTTTAGGAAATGACTCCACTGATTCTTTGTAATGTTTCTTCTTATAGTAAACACATTAAAGGATATTTTTCTTATGCTCAGACCTAAATCCTTTTCCTGTGTTTTCTTTTTTTCTCTCTTCTTCCTTTCTTTACTCTCCTTTTCTGATCTCTACTCTCTTTGATTTTCTTCTGTTTCTGAAGATAAAATCAGGAAAAGAGAAGAAAGAAAAAAGTTAGGTGTGTACTTACCACACTGGCAAGACTTCCATATGTATTTGTACTGGAGTAAACAAAGAGATAAGCCTGAGTATACCTAGATTAGCTGGCAAAATTTGCCTTAAATATTCTCAGTTTAGTCTGAGAAGGACCAGTGTACTACAGTTCCATATCCCAGAAGTAAATAAATGCCTGTAACACTATCTCATGAATCCACTCACGCTTTTTTTGAGTTTAAATAAAATAAGGTGCTTTCATGGGATGCTTTTTTCATAGCTTGTGTCTGGGTGTTTGTGTGGAAGAGTGACTGTAGGTATGTGTTTGAATGTGTAGGTGTTTATTCATGTCAAGTGTTCTTGCCAGATTTTGAGCTGATGCCTTATTTCCTAGAATTAGCCCATTTATAAATATGTTTCTCTTTGCTTAGCTTTCACTTTTGCTTACCCTTATCTCAGATGAACTGTACAGGTTTTTGGTTTCTTAGAAAATAAGCTTGGAGTTTCTCTTCTATTAGCCTCTGTTGATTTACATTTGTTCAATCCCACAGATCTTGATGAATTACGGTTTTGGAATCAAGAGCTAAATCTGAGGCATTCTGTCATACAGCAACAGTTTCTAGAGTTTCATCCATTCTGTAAGTTTTCAGCATTCAACTTGGCAGTGGAAAACTATAGCCCTGTAGCCTGGGTTGGAGAAGAACAGTTCACCTTCCCCTTACCCCATGTTCCACGTCATGGAATGGTTTTTACAGTGGGGGCAACTGTCATCTTTGTCAATAAAAAGAACCCAAAAAGATGTGTTAGGAGCTGAACAATCAGACTCCTCCAGGTCTCAATCTTATGTCCAACCACATCCCCCTTTATTTGCTTTCCCTGACTTTAGTTTGGTGCAAAGAATCCAGCTTTTTAACTCTGCAAAGCTCAAGTCTATCCATCATTCAACCATATTGGATTTATGGTCATAGGCAAAATGTATCTTTCTTAGAAAAGCTGTATTTCCTTCTTCTCTGCCTTTCAGGGAGGCCACATTTGATAGAAGCTTCTCACTTGTATGATGTTACTGAAGTTTTCAGGACATAGTCAACACATCCTAACATCCTGATATTGTCCCATCAAGCCCCCCAAAATCAAGGCTTAGTACCAGGCTGTGCTATGATTTTATTTTTAAAAAACAGGTGGGGAGAAAATATTTGCAAAAGGTATATCTGATAAAAGATTGTTATCCAGATTTTATAAGGAACTCTTAAAACTCAACATAAGAAAACAAACAACCTGTTTGGAAAATGGGCAAAGGACCTGAACAGACACCTCACCAAAGAAGATATACGGATAGCTAATAAGCATATGAAAAGATGTTTAATGTCACATGTCATTAGGAAATTGAAAATTAAAATAAAAATGAGATACCACTACACACTTATTAGAATGACCAAAATCCTAACTACTGAAAGCACCACATGTTGAGGAGGATGTGGAGCAACAGGAACTCTCATTCATTGCTGGCAGGAATGCAAAGTGGTGCAGACACTTTGGAAGTCAGCTTGGCAATCCGTTACAATACTAAACATACTCTTACCATATGATCCAGCAATTCCATTACTTGTTATTTACCCAAGTGAATTGAAAATGTATGTCCACAAAAATCCTGCACACAGATGTTCATAGCAGCTTTGTTCATAATTGCCAAATGTTGAAAGCCACCAAGATGTCCTTCAGTAGGTGAACGAATAAACTGTGGTATATCCAGACAATGGAATATTTCAGCACTAAAAGGAATGAGATATCAAGCCATGAAAAAAACATAGAGGAAACTTAAATGCATATTACTAAGTGAAAGAAGTCAATCTGAAAAGGCTACATACTGTATGATTCCAAATATTATGACATTCTGGAAGAGGCAAAGCTACAGAGACAGTTCAGTGGTTGCCAAGGGTTAGAGAGGAGGGAGGGATGAATAGGCAGAGCACAGAGGATTTTTAGGTCAGTGAAAGTACTTTGTTTGATGCTATAATGGTGGGCACACATCATTATACATTTGTCAAAACCCACACAATGTCCAACACCAAGAGTTACATATACCCTAATGTAAACTATGGGCTTTGGGTGATAAGGACGTGTCAATGTAGGTTTGTCAATTGTAGCAAATGTACCACTATGGTGTGGGATATTGATAGTGGTGGAATTTGTGCATGTATGGGAGTAGGGGGTATATAGGAACTCTCTCCACTTTCTTTTTTTGGCCTTTGAGTCATACAGAAACCCAACTTAAACTGGCTTATTCAAAAATGAGAATGTATCAACTATATAACTGAAAAGTTCAGGGATGAGACTGGATTCAGGTTTAACTAAATCCAAGTGGTTAAAAGATACAGTCAGATTCCCCTCACCTCCCCCCCTGCCACCCAGTCCAATGAGGGCTGGCTCTCTCCATGTGGTGGCCATATGGATACCAACACTTCTGGACTCATGTTACACTGGTTAATCCGTAGTTAGAAGAAAGAATGCTCCTTTCTCAGTAAAATTTAAGCTGCTATCTCATTGGAAAGCTACTTGCTGAAACAACTTTAGTCCACTCTTTCCAAAAGTGTGTATGCATGTCACTAGTGTTCTATGAGATGATTCAGTGGTAAGCAATCATTTATCTTAACTTCAAGAATTACATTAACTTTCATGTATATAAAAAATAACTAGTACAACGAAATTTCTTTTATGCTTTGGGTGAAGCTGAAATATTATAGAAAGGAAGGTAGTAAGCCACTTTTCGTGGCTAGGATGAGTGTCAAGTAAGATGTTCAGGCATGTTCATGAACATTTCAAACCGTTGGTAATCTGAATCACTCACCGAGTTTTCATCTTTTCCATGAAGGCAAAGTGTTGCATAGGCAGAAAAATCTAAGCATGTTGTATATTGAGGGGAAAAGTTTAGGATAATTTAAGTCAAGGATTCTGGAAAGATCCTTGTGATCCATGCGATTATTCATCAGGTAACTTTTGAAATGAAGTCAATATGCCACAAATATTTAGTATTTGATGGTTTCACATTCCATATTACAGTTGATAAATGAAAGATTTACTTCTGTGGAATGTCATAATATCATGTATGACCCAGGGGAGTTTGAATTAATGAGGTATGTAGGCCCATAAGTGTACCTTTGAAAATTTTTTCCCCACTTGAGAATAGTGTCATTTTAGTGTAAAGCAAAATTAATTACGTGACTGACTCACCCACAGTTAAGTTCCTTATCAACCAACATTACATAACTGATTTTTGTTCCTTCTGATTTATTTTCATGCAGTTTGATTTCCGAGATAAAGCAAGCTTCCTTCTTAAGTTTAATTTGAATTCTATTCCAGGAACAAACACAAGCTGTTTCTTTTTACATTTTCTTTTAAGGTATCACTTTTGTTTCTCTGTTGTTTCACTACGAGGAGTAACCCAAGGAGGAAGAAGGCTGTTATAATATGTTCGTATTTCTATACATGAGTGAGTTCTTAAAAATTCCTTCAGGTAAGTACAATATGTAGTTAAAATGTAATTTTCATGAATTTACAATAATAAAAACAAAAGGATTCATCCACCACAAAAATACAAAATAAGCTTTCATTGCTCTATATAAATGATTATTCTACATGATGACCAATATACCAAACCTAAATTGTCTATATCCTTCCTATGGTCATTCCAATTTCTATATCCTTCCTATGGTCATTTCTTTTTATTCATTTTGTCACGAAAGAACTCATTGAACCCATATGCACAATCAGGGCAAAACGAAACTGAGGATACATCTAAACAATGGTCAAAACAGAAACAGGAAAGAAGTGAAAATTAAAAAGAAGCACTTGTAAACTAAGGAATGGAAGGAAATAGATATTTACTAAGCACTTTATTACACATGTTATTTATATAGTACTCACATGTGGAATATTATTTCTGTATATGTACATATTTTTTAGGAGGTTAAATAATTTTCTCCAGTTCACCTGGCTTGTAAGTGGTATTTTGTTTGACTCCAAAGACATTGCTTTACCATTCAGCCTCAGGAGGAAAATCTCACAGGCAAAATTAATGTAACTTATTTAAAACTCTTTGGAATTTCTTTTGTGCATTCTAATATTTCCTGCCACATTAGAAGGTGATTTCTCTAATAAAATAGATTGGAGGCCAGAAAAACCACTATTTGGCTAACCTGCTTCTTGAGCACAGCAAAGGTGAAAGGTCTTGCTCAACAGTAGGAGAGGCAGACACTTGAGAACCCATAAGGCTCACTCAAAGCATGGGGGAAGCAGCTCAGAAAACTGTAAAGGCCTTGCAAATACCATTATCCATGTACAATTTGCTCTTGCCCAAGTACCCTCTAAGCAACAAGTAGTGAAATCCCACGTTTCCAGTGTGGGGGAGGGGAGGGGACATTCTGAGGCCTTCTGACTTAAGTGGAGAGTAAAAAGCAACTACCAGTTGAAATTCTACAGTGAAGCCAGGCCCACACGGACAGGCCATAGTAACAAGGAGTAGCCAGTGAACCAGGAAACAAAGAGGGGCTGTTTAAAACCTAGGTGTGGTCTTATTGCCAGTCATAGGAGCCACACAGATCTACCACGCTCTGCTATTGTGATAATAACAGTAACAGTAATATATATTTTTTAAATGTACTTATTTTATTTATTTTTATTTTTGGCTGCATGGGGTCTACGTTGCTGTGTGTGGGCTTTCTCTAGTTGCGGCGAGCAGCGGCTACTCTTTGTTGTGGTGCACGGGCTTCTCATCGCGGTGGCTTCCCTTGTTGTGGAGCACGGGCTCTAGGCGTGCGGGCTTCAGTAGTTGTGGCGCACGGGCTTAGTTGCTCCGCGGCATGTGGGATCTTCCCGGACCAGGGCTCGGACCCATGTCCCCTGCATTGGCAGGCGGATTCTTAACCACTGCACCACCAGGGAAGTCCCAACAGTAATAGTAATATTAATAATACTTTATCATAGGTGCCTTAGATATATTATTTCTTGTTCTGAAAACAACTCTGCAAGGTTAGTATTAGCATTTTGCTGTGAGGTACAATGAAGTTCAGAAATGCAAACCCACCCAGCAAGGGTGGAGCTGGAGCCCTCCCAGGTCCTGGGCTACTTGATTTCTCCAAGTCCCTGCTTGTTACACAGTCATACCAAGCAGAACACATGTGTTAAATATGTAGCCTTTCACTTAGTACATGCTAGGGCACTCAATAAATTTTAGCTTTCTTCTTCTTGCCTGTGACTTGCCTGTTGGAAAGAAACTTCTGGTCTTATTTCATCTTTGGGTCTGATTGTTGGCTGTCTTTATTAGCATCCTATTGCTGCTACAAATTTAATGTCTCTAAACAACACAAATTTATTATCTTATATTTCTGGAGGTCAGAAGTTCAAAATCAATCTCACTGGCCTAAACTCAAGACGGTGGCAGGACCGGTTCTTTCTTGAGGCTACAGGAGGGAATATGTTGCCTTTTCCAGCAGCCAGAGGCTACCTGCATTCCTTGACTTGTGGCCTCTCATCACATCTCCTTTTCCTCTCTGTGCCTGTCATCACATCTTCACAACTCTCACCCTTTTGCCTCTCTCTTGTTAAACCTGTGATTGCAGTGGACCCACCTGGATAATCCAGGAGAGTCTCCTTAACTCAAGATCCTTAATTTAATCCCACAGCGAAGTCCCTTTTACCGTGTAAAGTAACATAGTCACAGTTTCTGGGGATTAGGGCGTGAACATCTTTGAGGGGCCATTATTCAGGCTATCACACCATGTGGGTGACCACTGGGTGGTCAGGCTGTGCTGCAGGATAGAGTATAATATGAGTGGGGCCCAGGCTAAAGGGCAGGCATGTCACCCAGGGAAGAAACCAGTACATGATTTGAGGTCACTGCGAACAAACAACGCACACACCAAGCTCAAGTGGCACAGCATTTACTCATAGCAAGAGGAGAGAAAGCGTGCATAAGATCCAGCTCCTTGCAAAGCGTTGGGCCCCCAGGGCCACCTGATCCACTTAACCACCAATTCAGGTAGCGTGGTTGCACGTACTCTATTTTGTGCTGCAGTAAAACAACCCAGACTCCAACCCCACACCTGTGGGCTCTGACTTACAGAAAGCTGGGAGTGTGCCTGAGGGCACCGACACATGCATACGGTCCGGTCATGTGCATGCAGACGGTCGTGCACAGTCCTAAGCAAAACAAAGGAGCACACGGTGAGTCTGAAACAGGGAAAGCTATTCCCACACAAGGCAATAAACCCAGCACAGGTGTGGGGGCTCCCTGTCTCTTGGGAAAGCCCATTCTTATGTGGCTGAAAGACTGCATGCTTGAGACTGCCTTTCCCAACACTTTTTTTACCCCCTTCACTGGGAGCTGGTTTGGGAGCTGCAACCGGGAAGTATAGGAAGAGGGGAGTGGCCAAGATGGTGGGGTAGGAAGACTCTGAGCTCACCTGCTCCCACGGGCACCCAAAATTACAACTATTTACAGGGCAACTATGGATGAGAACGACCTGAAGACTAGCAGAAAAGATCTACAGCTAAAGATATAAAGAAGGAGCCACAATAAGATGGTAGGAGGAGCAAAGGCACAATGTAGTCAAGACTCACACCCCCAGGTAGGTGACCCACAAACAGGAGGATAATCACAATTGTAAATGTTCTCCCGAAGGAGCCAGGGGTCCAAGCCCCACATTGGGCTCCCCAGCCTGGGGGTCCTGCACTGGGAAGACGAGCCCGCAGAACACCTGGCTTTGAAGGCCAGGAGGGCGTACTTTCAGGAGGGCCAGAGGGCTGCAGGAAACAGAGACTTCACTCTGAAAAGGAGCTCACACGCTCTGAGACCCAGGGCAGAAGCAGTCATTTAAAAGGAGCCTGGTCAGACCCACCTGCTGATCTTGGAGAGTCTCCTGGAGAGGCAGGGGGCAATTAAAACTCACCCTGGGGACACAGATGCTGGCAGCAGTCTTTTGCGGAGCTCGGAGCTCATGCTACAGTAAGGACACAGGTGCTGGCTGGCACCGTTTTGGAGTCCTTCCTCCAGCTTTTCAGCAGCTGGGACCCAACCCCATCCACCAGCTGGTCTGCACCAGTTCTGGGAAGCCCCCAGGCCAAGCAGCCAGGAGGCTGTCAGCTGCCATAGGTCCCTGTGAGCCCACCTAGGGACCCCGCCTTGCCCACCACTGAGCCAACACTAGCCACAGACCAGCCTCACCCACCAGCAGGCGGGCAACAGCCCCAGGACCCACCCGGGGCCCTGCCTACCTGGGGGTGCCATTCACAGAGCACACATTGTAGATCTGTATATTTATTACATCAATTTTCCAACAGATGGAAGTAATGTGTCTTGAGAAAAGATTTCTTTTATTAATCTGCACAATGGTGTAGCGCTGGCAAGCACTGGTCCTGCTCTGCCCTAGGAAGAAGAAAAAGCAACTCTGGGGTTGTGGGGAAGGGGAAAGAAAGGCTTATCACAAAGAAGGCTGGTTCTCATCAAGAGTTCCTTAACTACCTGCTCAAGGAACTCAGCTTAAGGATGTTTAAAAGAACAGTTATCACTTGAAGATACCAAGTAGACTAGCAAGTTAAGTCACCCCCTTATCCTGAAATTTTGACTTGATGGTCTTAATTTTCACAACATTTTACAATTTGTTTTAGTCTTGGGAGATCTGGAGCAATTCCTATGAAAATCCAGCTGAAGTAATTGCCAGATGAGAAACATTGACAAGGTAAAGTCTCTTTTTTTTAAAAAAAATAAATTTATTTTATTTATTTATTTATTTTATTTTTGGCTGCGTTGGGTCTTTGTTGCTGCATGCGGGCTTTCTCTAGTTGCGGCGAGCGGGGGCTACTCTTCATTGCGGTGCGTGGGCTTCTCTCATTGCAGTGGCTTCTCTTGTTGCGGAGCACAGGCTCTAGGCGTGTGGGCTTCAGTAGTTGTGGCACGCGGGCTCTAGAGCGCAGGCTCAGTAGTTGTGGCGCACGGGCTTAGTTGCTCTGCGACATGTGGGATCTTCCCGGACCAGGGCTCGAACCCGTGTCCCCTGCATTGGCAGGTGGGTTCTTAACCACTGCGCCACCAGGGAAGCCCCAAGGTAAAGTTTTGCTTGTGTTTTTTGCTTCCTTTCTACCCTCCAGGGCTGCCTTAGCTGGGCTCAAATCCTGAACCATATTCAGGAAAAAGTTCTGTCATCTACAGGAGGGAAACAAATGGCTGCCCATCCGTTTAACCTGTATATTACTCCGCCTCATGTGTGTTCTGTAAGATCTGTAATAAGAATGGTGTCCAGCTTGCATCTCTGGAGTAAAACTACTTACTGTGGACATACCCAGTGCACAAATTACACAGGGAACTATACTCGATATCTTGAAATAACGTATAATGGAAAAGAAGCTGAAAAAGAATACATATGTTCACTTTGTTGTACATTTGAAACTAACACAATATTGTAAGTTAACTACACTTCAATAAAAAACATTTAAAAAGGGAGCCCTACCTATGCTCATCTATGCTGGATGATGATGGTCACCAATATGTGAAATATTTTAAAATTTGGTATAGATAAACAGAAATAATCTCAAACTGTAGTTTTCCTTCGATAGATCTTGAAACATCTAAGGAAAATCATGGAATGGAATCATGCCTTTTTTGCCTATATGGATTGATGGTGTGTGTGTGTGTGCGTCTGTGCGTGTAGTTGGGGGAGATGAAACTTACTACCAAATACCCAAGATCTCATTGAGGACCTCAAGGAAAAAATCTCAGAGGACACCTCCTCAAGTAATTGTAAAATCCTTCTGGAAAATGGCCCCCAAGACTGTCCTCTGGTCTCCACCCCACCCTACACTTGACAGGAGCATAAGTCTGCACAGTTAGGCTTCTCTCTTCCTCTGCTCCCAAAGTCCCCTAGACCCTCTTTGTTCTGAATCCTCAGGCGCCTCCCAGTAAACCATCCCCTGAGACTCTGTGATCCCATACATCAGGTTGCGTCAGAATAAGGTTAAGCCTTCAAGGCATTATCTCTAAAATCTTGAAACAGTAGGAAGATCCACTCTGGAAATAATGGACCCAATATCTGGGACATTTGATCTTCATAGTTGGAAACTAGAAAGAGTCAACGTGAAGTAGCTGTATCCTCAGAGTAAGCCTAGATTGCAAAAGGCAGAGGATAGAGCAGTGGCTTGTATCAAAGAATCTGAATCTAGCAAGCAGCATTGATCCTGAGATTTGAATAAGTATAACTGGAAGCAACTTGGCCTTTACATGTGAAATAATTTTCGTTTTACAGATTTAAAAAATATTTCCACAGGAGCTCAGATATAATATTAACATACCTTATAATTATAGGATATTAAAGGTAGAACTGGTTTGCAGGGACTCATGCATTTGAATCTTACACATACCATTCATTTAGTTACTGATGACGAACCAAATGGTGGCTTAAATGAAATTTATACACAGAACTTTGGCGATTCAGTGGCTGACTTTTTCCCTCCTATCTGTTATGGAACTTTTGTTTTCCTCTGAAGTAAAACTTAAAATCTTCTAAAACCTGAGAATGGTCACCATAAGAATATGAACAACCTCAAATTGAAAAAGAGCAAACAATCGCACATTAGGTAAATGTTTCTATAACATGTAGAAATGAAGGATTGTGAATGACTGTAGACCAAAATAAGTTGATAATACATCTGTAATGAGACGTATTCTAAGGACAAAAACAAGTAAAAGAAAATCTCGAACTTCATCCTATCATCTTATAGTTTGTATTAATGGTGTTATTGTTTTGGAGTTATTTTCTTTTTATTGTTAGGTAAAAACTAATCAGCAATAATATTTATTTTGTTAAAAATCAAGTTTTTTTCCAGCATAAAAGAAGTGGAGGTACAATTATAGAAAATAATTTAAGTAATAGCACAATAGTGTTAGAACTGAATGAGAAAAATCAATATAAACTCATGCGTTAAGAGGAAAAAAAATGTGTCTTTACTAGAACTATCCACTAAAATTGTTTTCTAACAATGGCATCCCAGGTGTAATACAATGACTATGTATGTTTAGTATACATATTATGGTTTATAATACCATATTTCCACAAAAACAAACCAGGACTCCTTGGAAAAATAGCCAATTCCATGTCTGTATCTAGAAAGGTGTAAGGCAGAAGACAGGAAAACTTTCCAAGAACAATCTGCATAGGTGCTTTAAAAAAAAATTTTTTTTTTCCATTTTGATAGAATTTCTGTCTTACAGAGAAGTTGCAATGTTATTACAAAGAATTCCTGAATGTTCTTCGTTCAAATTTCCCAAATGTTAACATTTTAGTGCATTTGCTTCATTTTTTTCTCCCTCAATATATATTCTGAAATATTTGAAAATAAATTGGAGGCATGCTAGCCATTACCACTAAATACCTTAGTACATTCTTTTATATAATCACACAACAATAATCAAAATCAGGAAATTAACACTGATATAATTCTTATCTAATATCAGATCTTATTCCAATACAGCAAATTATTCCAATAATGTCTTTTATAACAAGTGAAAATCTTGGATCATGCATTGCATTCAATTATCATGTCTTTTAAGTCTCCATTAATCTGAAATATTTCCTCAGATCTCCTGTGTTTTATGACACTAACATTTTTGAAGCACACAGGCAAGCTATTTTGTAGAATGTCTTTCAGTTTGGATTTGTCTGACATTGTCTAACCATTAGATTAGGATTATTTGTCTTTGTCAGGAATATCACTCAAGTGTTGCTGTGTTCTCACTGCCTCACACCAGGAGATACATGACGTTGATTTGTCCCTTTACTAATGATGTTGACTTTGGCCAGTTGCTTAAAGTGGTGTGATAAAGGTTCTTTTCTGTATATTTCTTCTATATGTTTCAGTTTGCTTTGTTGGGGGTTATAAAGGAGACAACTAAGTCATATTTGTTAGCAACTAAAGGTAAAAAAATCAGAAAGTATTTCAGCAGAGATTATATTTGAGAAACTATTATATCAATATACACTGGGAAAGCATTTAAATGAATATAAAGGATTGTTATTATTTTTAATAATTATTCTACTTTTAACATTTCCCAAGAAAAAAGTTATTTAATACGTGATAGGGTAAGCCACTCAGCTTTTTTATCTGGATTTTGTCAAGTAAAACAATCACATGAAAGTAGTATCAATCCAAAGTCAAATGCCCTAGAACTCTGGATGAAGGATGACGTCTATGTTTCTCAAAGTCTTGATCTCAGCTCATTTACCTACACCTTGGATAAATTACCTAGAGTCTCCGAGTTTTAATTTCTTCTTCTATAAAAGAGAGAGAGGGGGGAGAGAGAGAGAGAGAGAAACCCTTAGTTTCCAGAATAGTTGGGAGGAACATATATAAAGTACAAGGCACTTAGAGTAATGCATAATGCTTGGCAAGTCACTGTGAAAAAGAAGACATATTATTGTGGAAGTTGTCCCTATCCTTATGCCCTGTGGGTCCCCATAAGATAGGTAGGATAAGCATTTGTTATTATCTCCATTTTAGATGTGGTAACTGTCTCCAAGATGACCTAAATCAAACTAGACGTGGGGCTGGTGCCTGCTTTTGGGTTACTATTTTATTGTTGTTTCTTCTACATTATGGCCATGACCTTGTGTTTGTGCTTAAAGAATTAGTTTCACGTTTAATGCATATACAGTTTTGCTTACACTTTTCATAGATTTCATGCAGATCAAAAAGTGATCATGCAGGGAATTCCCTGGCTGTGCAGTGGTTAGGACTTGGTGCTTTCACTGCTGTGGCCCAGGTTCAATCCCTGGTCGGGGAACTAAGATCCCACAAGCTACGCAGTGCGGCCAAAAAAAAAAAAAAAAATGATCATGCAAAAGATAATAATAGCCTCTATTTAATATCAGTTAAATCATTTTGTTCACTTATCTCTTGTGTTGAAAAGAAAGTTCTCAATAGAATGAAAGGTGATCTGAGTATGACTGCAAAACCAAGTCATATATCAGTGTTGGAGGCAACAGCTGCAAACATTTCTCTAATCTGAATTCAGAGGCATTCTCACCAATCATGCTGGCAGAAAGCAAAGCAACATTGCTTTTACCCAGAGCAACCTTCCATCTGACTAGTAACCATAAAACCATGTGATACATTCTGCTGAAAATATATTACCTTGAAACCTCACCCAGGAAAGACCAATAAGTCTGTCTCTGTGGCATTCAGTTTTCTAATTGCAACTTTGCTTTTATCAAACTGTTTCTCAGATCTAGATCTTTAGCTTATAAATACAGTTGCCAAAATGTGAAGAAAAAATTATTAGTTTTCTTTGGTTGGCCATATTCTTTGGTTTGGTGTTATATAATCCAGAAATGAAAGAGAGTCAGAACACTGCTAAATAGTTAAACAACTTCAATTGCTTAATAATTTGAAAAAGGTCCAATTAGTAGGGAAAATTGCTAATAGGAGGCTCCCAAGACAGTGTCTATTCCTGGAACTTTCCCCACCTCAGGGAACCCAGGAGCAGGGTAGCAAATCCACCCAAGCATAACCACCTCATTCCTATCCCCCAGATCATATTCTCCCCCTTACCCACCCGCCACTTCTCTCTCTCTCTCTCTTTCTCTCTCTCCTTTCTGTTTCCCGACTCATACCTTTTTTGTGAAAACAATCTAACATTAATTTAAAAAGTAAAGGCTGGATGCTGACAATCTTAAAACAACTTTTGAGAGAAAACCTCTTTGGTCTTCTTCTTATATGTAAATGCAGATAATATTGTGATGGTTTTTTTCTTCTTTACCGAATTGTAAAATGGGTAAAGTTTTGTTTCATTTCCCCCCTCTCAAAAATATGTTTTCCGTTTGACCTGGATGATTATGGGTATTCAGGTTGTGTAGATGTTTTTAGTCAATTGTGAAAGCACTCAGACAAACCCATTCCAGATCCAGGAAGCCTAGAGTGTTCCAAATAAGATGACTAAGCTGAATCCAAAGAAATCTACACTGAGACATATTATAATTAAATTGTCAAAAAGTTAAAGACAAGGAGAGAATCTTAAAAGCAGCAAGAGAAAGACAGCTCGTATGTACAAGGGAATCAAGTTTTTTAGCAGAAACTTTGCAGGCCAGAAGGGAGTGACACACTATATTCAGAGTGTTGAAAAAAAGAAACTGCCAACCAAGAATACTATAATCAGCAAAATGTTTTTCATGCTTTTTTTAAAAATGCAGAAGAGATAGACTTTCCCAGATAAACAAAAGCTGAGGAAGTTCATCACCATTAGACCCACCTTACAAGAAATACTAAAGGGAGTTCTTCAAGTTGAAATAAAAAGATGTTAAACAGCAACATGATAGCATAAGAAAGTATAAAATTTTTGATAAAGATAAATATACGGATAAATACAGAATATTGTAATGATGGTGGGTAAGTCACTTCTAATTCAGCATAAAAGTTAAAAGACAAAAGTATTAAAAATAATTATAACTTTAAAGATGTTAATGGGTACCCAGTACAAATAGATATAAATTGTGACATCAATAACAAAGTGCATGTGGTAGAGGGAGAAGTAAAAGTGTAGAGTTTTTATATGTGATTGAAAATAAGTTCTCATCAGCTTAAAATAGACTTATAACTATAGGAAAATTTATGTAAGCCCTATGGTAACTACAAAGAAAATACCTATAGAAGTTACACAAGAGAAAAAGAGAAAGAAATCAAAGCATATTAATATAAAAAATAAATGAAACATGAAGACAGCAAGAGAAAAAAAGAGATGAACAAAGTACAATACAAACAGAAAACAGCAAAATGGCGATATTAAATCCTTCCCTAACAATAATTACATTAAATGTAAGTGAATTAAACTCCCTAATCAAAAGACACAGAGTGGCTGAATGCATTTAAAAAACAAGGTCCAACTATGTACTATCAACAAGGAACTCACTTTGGATTGAAAGACACACATAGACTGAAAGTGAAGAGTTGCAAAAAGATAGTCCATGAAAATTGTAACCAGAAAACAGCATGAGTAGCTATACTTTTATCAGACAAAATAGACACTAAGTCAAAAACTGTCACAAGAGACAAAGAAGGATGTTATATAATGATAAAAGATCAATTCAACAGGAAGACACGACAATGATAAATATATATCCATTCAACATCAGAGCACCTATATTTATGAAGCAAACATTGACAGAACTAGAGAAGAAATAGACAGCAATACAATAATATTAGGAGATTCAATACCTCACTTTTAATAATGGCTAGAACAGCTAGACAGAAAATCAACAAAGAAACAGTGGACTTGAAGAACACTACAGAGCAAATAGACTTAACAGACAGATATAGAACATCCCACCCAACAGCAGCAGCATATGCATTCTTCTCAAGCATTCACAAAACATTCTCAAGAATAAATCCCATATTAGTCACAAAACAAGCAGACAACTTATCTGATTCCACAGGTTCACAGCTGGAGAGGAATTTTGCTTCAGGATGAATCGTACCTGTCTCACCCATACTTGATTTAGATATTTAGATGAGATTTGGGACTTAGAGTTGATGCTTAGAGTCAAGGCTTTGGGGCTATTGGGACTGGGCGGGGGGTGAATGTATTTTGCCTGTAAAAGAACATGAATTGAAGAAGACAGGATATTATGAGCTGGATTGTGTACCCCCCAAATTCATATGTTGAAGTCCTAACACCTAGTGCCTCAGAATGTAACTGTATATGGAGATAGGGCTTTTAAAGATTAAGTTAAAATGAGGCCATCAGACTGTGCCCTAATTCAATCTGACTGGTGTCCCTATGAGAAGAGAAAATTTAGATGCACAGAGACACCAGAGATGTGTATGCACCGAGGAAAGACCATGTGAGGACATAGCAAAAAGGCGGCCATCTGCAAACCCAGGAGAGAAGCCTCAGAAAAAAATCAAACCTGCCAACATCTTGATCTTTGAGTTCTAGTCTCCAGAACTGTGAGAAAATAAATTTCTATTGTTTAAGTCACCCGGTCCATGGTGCTTTGTTAAGGTAGCCCTGGTGGACTAATACAGGAGTCCACTGTTGACCACTGTCTCACCAGTTGACCTTAGCAGGACCCTCCTGCTCTCCGGGCTCTGGGTTCCACATCTGAAAATGACAGTTCAGATTAGATGGTATAGGAAGGTCCCATATGTTTTTATGGTCAACCATTCCAGAATTATCATTGATTTTGATCTGACAGATTTGACTGTGAGAGGATAATCACAGTTTTTTAACTTCCCATTGTTCCTCATCTCTAAAAGCCAGGAGGTTATAATTAGGCACTCAGCATCTGTACTAGTTTGCCAGGGCCGCTACAACAGAGTATCACAAAGTAGGTAGCAAAAACAACAGAAATTTTTTGTCTCACAGTGCTGGAGGCTGGATGTCTGAGGTGTCAGCGGGGTTGGCTCCTTCTGAGAGCTGTGAGAAAGAGTCTGTGTCTGCCTCTCCCCTAGCTTCTGGTGTTTTGCTGGCCATCTTTGGCATTCCTGGGTGTACAGAAGCATCATCCCGATCTCTGGTCTCTGCCTTCTTCTCTTCATATGGCACTCTTCCGTGTGCATGTCTGTGACCAAATGCCCTGAGCACTAGTCGTATTGGATTAGGGCCCACTCTAGTGACCTTATATTAACTTAATTACCTCTGTAGAGACCCTATCTCCAAATAAGGTCACATTCTGAGGTGCTGGGTATTAGGACTCCCTCGTAGGAATTTGCGGGGGACACAATTCAACCCATAAATAACAGCATCCTTAACGGCTCACCTCCCACCTTCCAAAGAAACGATCACAGAAATCTTCCAGGGCAGCCTCCTGTCATAGTTCGTGTCACACCCACATGCTCATCCTGGGTTCTCTTGCCTGCTGCTTTGTGTCTATTACCTGGTTCTCTGTCTCTGGAAGCTCCAGAGCTGACAACAACTTAGAGAATCTGTTTGGTAATCACCTTCACCTTTCATTGGAGGTTACAACAGTGTAGGTGCATATTTTCCCAGCCTCCATTAGATCCATATCCTCAAGCCCATGGACACGCCCATTTTCAAAAACCCATGAGGGCCAAAAATCCCCACCCGAGTCAAAACCCTAGATCCCACCCTCCAACCCTACAATCGTCTGAGAGGGGAGTGTGAACAAGAAAACTCACAGATCCTGAGATGGTAGATTAAAAACGATCTCTAAAACAATAAGCAGAAGTAGAAAAAAGACAATAGGGCAAGGAGTACCACCCCAATTTGTAAAAACATTCATTTTGCCACACCCCATCTCCTTCCTAGCAGACTGCTTTCATGTTCTCAGAACTTGGATGGGGAGAGTTCTGCAGGTCAACAGCAACCTCCCTGCTTTCGTAAACAGTAAGAAGTGTCACCCAGGACCAGGCAAGACCAATTCACATGCTCACAACCTTTTGGAAGCCCTGGTTTAAGAATTAATTCACTCCACTGGGAAAACACAATTATCATTTGTCACTTAAGGATGTTGGTACGCTGAAGGAGAGTAATTAAATAACATATGTTAAAAAGATGATTCCTTAAAAAAAATTGATCCCTACAGAAATGTTCCTTGAGCCTCGGCATACAAAACACAATAAGAAATGGCGTTTTCCACAGCCAGCACTGAGGTTGCCATGGTAAGAACAATTTTTTAGAGCTACCTAGGAAAAAAAAAATCAGAAACATGTACAGTTTGTTATGTTCTAAACACTAGCATAGAGATGTTTTTCTAAAAAGGTGAATTTAATGGAAGATAAAACTTTCTAGTCTAGAAACTTTCTATTCTATTCTAGACCATGATTCCCCACAAAGCTTCCTATTTCAAGGAGAACTGTAAACATATTTGAATGCTGCATTGTATGAAATGTCAGTAAGGGAGCAGCTAAGTTCCTTGAGTATGTCCTGAGGTGCTGGAGAAAACACCTCCCTGTCAGGGTTGTTCCAGACACATGCAGTCATCGGCTATCTTGTTTTCCCCTGGCCCTTGCGTCTGTTATGTGTTATCTCTATTTCATGCTGGGCTGAGCTGGTCTCACAGTTTAATGCCTCTCAACCCTTTGAAATTGCTAAAGAGAATTCACTTACACAAAAGTATGTAGACTTTCTGAAAATGTCAAAGGGTAAATGAAGAAGACAGTTTCGCATTGCACAACTCCCTCTCTCCTTATCTCAATTTTTAAAAAAAAATCTCTATTTGGTATTTTTTTCTCTACTGTTTCTTCTTTGGCTGTTTTAGCCACTAAAAACGGGCTACCTACACACACTGCTCACTGGCCCAGGCTTACCATCCACACTTTCTGTTTCTCCCGAATCCCTCCTCACCATTGTCCCTCCTCCCTTCTCTTTTGCTGAAGAATTCAGTCTGTCTTTACTCCTAAATCCAAAGTTGCACAATCCAAACCATTACGAAATTCAGGAAAAGTCCTCTGTTACGTAAGGATAGAAACACCCCGTGTTAGGGACTATGCCCACTCCCCAGCCCATGGTAGGCCCTCAAAAGCCTAGGGTTAGTATAACTCTCCTCCTGTCCTTGAAATTCAGCCTCTTCTCACTTCTTCAGCTGTTTTCCTCCCCTACAATGTTCCCTGCAGCTCCTGGAATGAAAGACTCCTAAAAGCTTAAAGCTGAAAAAGACTTCAGAAGCAAATTTCACACTCTCACTTGACAGAGAAGATCAGTAAAACCCAGAGAAGGTAGGAGACTTACTTGTCCAGGTCACAGGGGAATGATAGTGACAGAACTGTGATTATAGCCCAGATCTCCAAGTTCCTCACATCTCCCAACACTCTTTCCACAGGATCAGTGACATTCAAAATATTTTTGACCACAACCTGCAGTCACAAATACATTTTACATTAGGTCCCTGAATATCCATATGTGTGTAAATATATGATGTAAGATGCTTAGCCTTACTACATGTGATGCATGTCGATATTTTCTATTTTGTTCTATTGAATCTCACTTTTTACTTTTTTGTCTTTTCTTTTTCTTTTTTTTTTAACTTAGAGTATAATTGCTTTACAATGGTGTGTTAGTTTCTGCTGTATCACAAAGTGAATCAGCTGTACATATACATATATCCCCATATCCCCTCCCTCTTGCATCTCTCTCCCACCTTCCCTATCCCGCCCCTCTAGGTGGTCGCAAAGCACCGAGCTGATCTCCCTGTGCTATGTGGCTGCTTCCCACTAGCTACCTATTTTACATTTGGTAGTATATATATGTCCATGCCACTCTCTCACTTCGTCCCAGCTTACCCTTCCCCCTCCCCATGTCCTCAAATCCATTCTCTATGTCTGCGTCTTTATTCCCGTCCTCCCCCTACGTTCTTCAGAACCTTTTTTTTTTTTTTTAGATTCCATATACATGTGTTAGCATACAGTATTTGTTTTTCTCTTTCTGACTTATTTCACTCTGTATGACAGACTCTAGGTACATCCACCTCACTACAAATAACTCAATTTCGTTTCTTTTTATGGCTGAGTAATATTCCATTGTATATATGTGCCACATCTTCTTTATCCATTCATCTGTCAATGGACACTGAGGTTGCTTCCATGTCCCAGCTATTGTAAATAGTGCTGCAATGAACGTTGTGGTACATGACCCTTTTGAATTATGCTTTTCTCCAGGTATATGCCCAATAGTGGGATTGCTGGGTAATATGGTAGTTCTATTTTTAGTTTTTAAAGGAACCTCCATACAGTTCTCCATAGTGGCTGTATCAATTTATATTCCCACCAATAGTGCAAGAGTGTTCCCTTTTCTCCATACCCTCTCCAGCATTTATTGTTTGTAGACTTCTTGATGATGGCCATTCTGACTGGTGTGAGGTGATACCTCATTGCATTTGCATTTGATTTGCATTTCTGTAATGATTAGTGATGTTGAGCATCCTTTCATGTGTTTGTTGGCAATCTGTATATCTTCTTTGGAGAAATGTCTATTTAGGTCTTCTGCGCATTTTGGGGTTGGGTTGTTTGTTTTTTTGATACTGAGCTGCATGAGCTGCTTGTATATTTTGGAGATTAATCCTTTGTCAGTTGCTTCGTTTGCAAGTATTTTCTCCCATTCTGAGCGTTGACTTTTCGTCTTGTTTATGGTTTCCTTTGCTGTGCAAAAGCTTTCAAGTTTCATTATGTCCCATTTGTTTATTTTTGTTTTTATTTCCCTTTCTCTAGGAGGTGGGTGAAAAAGGATCTTGCTGTGATTTATGTCATAGAGTATTCTGCCTATGTTTTTCTCTAAGAGTTTTATAGTGTTTGGCCTTACATTTAGGTCTTCAATCCATTTGGAGTTTATTTTTGTATATGGTGTTAAGGAGTGTTCTAATTTCCTTCTTTTACATGTAGCTGTCCAGTTTTCCCAGCACCACTTATTGAAGAGGCTGTCTTTTCTCCACTGTATATTCTTGCTTCCTTTATCAAAAATAAGTGGACCATATGTGCGTGGGTTTATCTCTGGGCTTTCTATCCTGTTCCATTGATCTATATTTATGTTTTTGTGCCAGTACCATAATGTCTTGATTACTATAGCTTTGTAGTATAGTCTGAAGTCAGGGAGCCTGATTCCTCCAGCTCCGTTTTTCTTTCTCAAGATTACTTTGGCTATTTGGGGTCTTTTGTGTTTCCATACAAATTGTGAAATTTTTTGTTCTAGTTCTGTGAAAAATGCCATTGGTAGTTTGATAGGGATTGCATTGAATCTGTAGATTGCTTTGGGTAGTAGAGTCATTTTCACAATGTTGATTCTTCCAATCCAAGAGCATGGTATATCTCTCCATCTGTTGGTATTATCTTTAATTTCTTTCCTCAGTGTCTTATAGTTTCCTGCATACATGTCTTTTGTCTCCTTAGGTAGGTTTATTCCTAGGTATTTTATTCTTTTTGTTGCAATGGTAAATGGGAGTGTTTCCTTAATTTCTCTTTCAGAATTTTCATCATTAGTGTATAGGAATGCAAGAGATTTCTGTGCATTAATTTTGTATCCTACTACTTTACCAGATTCATTGATTAGCTCTAGTAGTTTTCTGGTAGCATCTTTAGGGTTCTCTATGTATAGTGTCATGTCATCTGCAAACAGTGACAGCTTTACTTCATCTTTTCTGATTTGGATTCCTTTTATTTCTTTTTCTTCTCTGATTGCTGTAGCTAAAACTTCCGAAACTATGTTGAATAATAGCAGTGAGAGTTGGCAACCTTGTCTTGTTCCTGATCTTAGTGGAAATGGTTTCAGTTTTTCACCATTGAGAACAATGTTGGCTGTGGGTTTGTCATATATGGCTTTTATTATGTTAAGGTTAAGTTCCCTCTATGCCTACTTTCTGGAGGGTTTTTATCATAAATGGGCATTGAATTTTGTCAAAAGCTTTTTCTGCATCTATTGAGATGATCATATGGTTTTTCTCCTTCAGTTTGTTAATAGGGTGTATCATATTGAACGATTTGTGCATATTGAAGAATCCTTGCATTCCTGGGATAAACCCCACTTGATCATGGTGTATGATCCTTTTAATGTGCTGTTGGATTCTGTTTGCTAGTATTTTGTTGAGGATTTTTGCATCTATGTTCATCAGTGATATTGGCCTGTAGTTTTCTTTCTTTGGTGACATCTTTTTCTGGTTTTAGTATCAGGGTGATGGTGGCCTTGTAGAATGAGTTTGGGAGTGTTCCTCCCTCTGCTACATTTTGGAAGAGTTTGAGACGGATAGGTGTTAGCTCTTCTCTAAATGTTTGATAGAATTTACCTGTGAAGGCATCTGGTCCTGGGCTTTTGTTTGTTGGAAGATTTTTTTTTTTAATTATTTCTGCATATATGTTTTGTTTTGTTTTGTTTTTATAAATTTAGTTATTTATTTATTTATTTTTAGCTGTGTTGGGTCTTCGTTTCTGTGCGAGGGCTCCCTCCAGTTGCGGCGAGCGGGGGCTGCTCCTCATCGCAGTGCGTGGGCCTCTCACCATCGCGGCCTCCCCCGTTGCGGAGCACAGGCTCCAGACGCGCAGGCTCAGCAGTTGTGGCCCACGGGCCCACCCGCTCCGCGGCATGTGGGATCCTCCCAGACCAGGGCTCAAACCCGTGTCCCCTGCATTGGCAGGCAGACTCCCAACCACTGCACCACCAGGGAAGCCCTGTTGGAAGATTTTTAATCACAGTCTCAATTTCAGTGCTTGTGATTGGTCTGTTTATATTTTCTATTTCTTCCTGGTTTAGTCTCAGAAGGTTGTGCTTTTCTAAGAATTTGTCCATTTCTTCCAAGTTGTCCATTTTATTGGCATATAGTTGCTTGTAGTAATCTCTCATGATCCTTTGTATTTCTGCAGTGTCAGTGGTTACTTTTCCTTTTTCATTTCTAATTCTGTTGATTTGAGTCTTTTCCCTTTTTTTTCTTGATAAGTCTGGCTAATGGTTTATCAATTTTGTTTATCTTCTCAAAGAACCAACTTTTAGTTTTATTGATCCTTGCTGTCATTACCTTCAGTTCTTTTTCATTTATTTCTGATCTGATCTTTATGATTTCTCTCCTCCTGCTAGCTTTGGGGTTTTTTTGTTTTTGTTTCTCTAATTGCTTTAGGTGTAAGGTTAGTTTCTTTATTTGAGATTTTTCTTGTTTCTTGAGGTAAGATTGTATTGCTATAAACTTCCCTCTTAGCACTGCTTTTGCTGCATCCCATAGGTTTTGGGTCATCGTGTTTTCATTGTCATTTGTTTCTAGGTATTTTTTGATTTCCTCCTTGATTTCTTCAGTGGTTTCTTGGTTATTTAGAAGCGTATTTTTTAGCCTCCATGTGTTTGTATTTTTTACAGATTTTTTCCTGTAATTGATATCTAGTCTCATAGCGTTGTGGTTGGAAAAGATACTTGATACAATTTTAATTTTCTTAAATTTACCAAGGCTTGATTTGTGACCCAAGATATGATCTATCCTGGAGAATGTTCCATGAGCACTTGAGAAGAAAGTGTTTTGTGTTGTTTTTGGATGGAATGTCCTATAAATATCAATTAAGTCCATCTTGTGTAATGTATCATTTAAAGCTTGTATTTCCTTATTTATTTCCATTTTGGATGATCTGTCCACTGGTGAAAGTGGGGTGTTAAATCCCTTACTATGATTGTGTTACTGTTGATTTCCCCTTTTATGGCTGTTAGCATTTGCCTTATGTATTGAGGTGCTCCTATGTCGGGTGCATAAATATTTACAATTGTTTTATCTTTTTCTTGGATTGATCCCTTGATCATTATGCAGTGTACTTCTTTGTCTCTTGTAATAGTCTTTATTTTAAAGTCTATTTTGTCTGATATGAGAATTGCTACTCCAGCTTTCTTTTGATTTCCATGTGCATGGAATATCTTTTTTCATCCCCTCACTTTCAATCTGTATGCGTCCCTAGGTCTGAAGTGGGTCTCTTGTAGACAGCATATGTACGGGTCTTGTTTTTGTATCAATTCAGCCAGTCTATGTCTTTTGGTTGGAGCATTTAATCCTTTTACATTTAAGGTAATTACAGATATGTATGTTCCTGTTACCATTTTCTTAAATGTTTTGGGTTTGTTATTGTAGGTCTTTTCCTTCTCTTGTGTTTCCTGCCTAGAGTAGTTCCTTTAGCATTTGTTGTAAAGCTGGTTTGGTGGTGCTGAATTCTCTTAGCTTTTGCTTGTCTGTAAAGGTTTTAATTTCTCCACTGAATGTGAATGAGATCCTTGCTGGGTAGAGTAATCTTGGTTGTAGGTTTTTCCCTTTCATCACTTTAAATATGTCCTGCCACTCCTGGCTTGCAGAGTTTCTGCTGAGAGATCAGCTATTAACCTTATGGGGATTCCCTTGTATGTTATTTGTTGCTTTTCCCTTCCTGCTTTTAATATTTGTTCTTTGTATTCAATTTTTGATAGTTTGATTAATATGCATCCTTGGATTTATCCTATATGGGACTCTCTGCACTTCCTGGAGTTGATTGACTGTTTCCTTTCCTATATTAGGGAAGTTTTCAACTATAATCTCTTCAAATATTTTCTCAGTCCCTTTCTTTTTCTCTTCTTCTTCTGGGACCCCTATAATTCGAATGTTGGTGTGTTTAATGTTGTCCCAGAGATCTCTGAGACTGTCCTCAATTCTTTTCATTCTTTTTTCTTTATTCTGCTCTGTGGTAGTTATTTCCACTATTTTATCTTCCATGTCATTTATCCATTCTTCTGCCTCAGTTATTCTGCTATTGATTCCTTCTAGAGAATTTTTAATTTCATTTATTGTGTTGTTCATCCTCGTTTGTTTACTCTTTAATTCTTCTAGGTCTTTGTTAAACGTTTCTTGTATTTTCTCCATTCTATTTCCAAGATTTTGGATCATCTTTACTATCATTACTCTGAATTCGTTTTCAGTAGACTGCCTACTTCCTCTTCATTTGTTTGGTCTGGTGGGTTTTTACCTTGCTCCTTCATCTGCTGTGTATTTCTCTTTCTTCTCATTTTGCTTAAGTTACTGTGTTTGGGGTCTCCTTTTCACAGGCTGCAGGTTCGTAGTTTCCATTGTTTTTGGTGTCGGCCCCCAGTGGGTAAATCTGGTTCAGTGGGTTGTGTAAGCTTCCTGGTGGAGGAGACTGGTGCCTGTGTTCTGATGGATCAGGCTGGAAATTGTCTTTCTGGGGCAGTTCTGCATCCAGTGGTGTGTTTTGGGGTGTCTGTGACCTTATTATGATTTTAGGCAGCCTCTCTGCTAATGGGTGGGATTGTGTTCCTGTCTTGCTAGTTGTTTGGCATGGGGTATCCAGCACTGTAGCTTGCTTGTCATTGAGTGGAGCTGGGTCTTAGCACTGAGACAGAGATCTCCGGGAGAGCTCTCGCTGATTGATATTACAAGGTGCCAGGAGGTCTCTGTTGGACCAATGTCCTGAACTCAGCTCTCCCACCTCAGAGGCTCAGGCCTGACATCCGGCCAGAGCACCAAGACCCTGTCAGCCACACTGCAGATGGGTGGTTTATTACCGAGGATATTAAAGCACAGGAACCAACAGCCAGATGACGAGATTCATAGCGTGAGGTTGAGAAACTTCAGTCCTTTTGCACTTTGGAGCCCAGCATGGTGGCATGTGGAGGCGTTCTGCTTCACCAACCTGGAAGCTCTCTGAAATCCCTCCTTTTGGATTTTAATGGTCGAATCTCACTTTTTAAAATGTTGATCCTAACTCTCCAACTTGATTTCAGACTCCAGTAGCGGTTGTAACAAAGAGATTGAAAAGTGCTGTACTAAACCCACGACCAATGTCATCTGAAGTGAAGGAAGTTTCCATAGAAAAGTTAAGGCTTGTGTTGGAACTCAATATATGGACTGAATAAGTAGAGATGAGCAGATGAGATAGAACAAGGATGAGGAAATGTGGTGGCTAAATAGTACGTATGTAAATATCTCCTTAGATAAAACAATTTGAAGAAATGAAGAGAATAACTTAGGAAGCAGCATGTAGTATATTCTAGTAACAAGTCTATCAATGACAATTAATAAAAGATGGACGGAATAGTTAGTTCAAAAATAAAACAATTTTATACTATAGAGAAAATCTTAGTTGTAAAAACTATGTACAACTGTATACAAATGAGATGAGTTACAACCACAGGTTTTCATGTAATTCACAAACTTGTCATAGATTTAAAGCATGGAGCACTGCTTTACTGTCTTCACTGACCTTGCCTGCAAAAGCAGCGTCCATTTTCCTCTTTTCCTCCCTATTCTAGACGAAGCCAAGTTTTCTCTCAGCTGCCTATATCTCTTCGGATTAGGGTTCTTTAATGACAAGGTCTCAGGAGGATCTTTCTTGGTTCAGAACTCTCTCTCTAGACATGTTTATCCCAGCACATGGCTGCTGGACACTTCCCACATAAATGCCCAGCCAAGCCTTACTCTTAGCTCTGCACCCTCAGCCTCCAACTCCTCCTCCTGTATGGAGCCTCCAATCTGCAGCTTCTTTCCTTCCCCAGTCTCTAAATATGCTCCTCTGTTGTTCTTGATGGTTCCCAATGGGCTGCGTACACACCCTACTCCTCTTTTAATCCACTCATTTAACCTTGACTTTTGAGCTTGACTTTTGAGCTCCCAGAATTCATTAAAGGACTATGTTCCTTCACAGCTCACTACCCCATTCTAGATCCCTTGCATCGACTGCTTAGATCAGACTCCATTTTGGCCCATCTTCCTACCCCAACCCTCATTAGGAGGCCCCTGGAAGGCACAAAGCTCACATCTGCAAGCTCAGATTTAAAACTCATTTGACTGCCTCAACCTGTCTTTGGATATTCCAGCATTAATTCTGCCCTTAAAATGGTAGTAGACACTCTACAACTTAACTCTGCCCAAGACCTTTCTCCATCCTGATTAGAATTTAAGCCCCTTATAGAAGCAAGACAGAAGTCCTAAACTAAGGGCTGGGATATGAGGAAGCTCTGGTTTTGATAGCTTTTCTCTTTATTGACAGACAAAGTCAATTCTGGTCTAACTGTTTAGCCAGAGTTTCCTTCCTCCCTTCTTCTCACTATGCTCCAGGTGCATCCTTCCCAGAGCTTTGAGCTCCATGGAGGAAAACCTTCTGACATAGATGAAGGGGAAGTTGCTGCTGGTGGGGGGGTGGGGGGCATGGAGTGGGAACTAGTCAGAGACTTACTGGTGTCCAGGGGGCCCATAGAAGGACCTTTTCATGTCTTTCTGGGGACAGTGGCATAGATATCCCTGCAGAAGCAAACCTAGGAGTTCTCAGAATGGAAGAATCCTAGAACCAGAATCAGGAGTAGAGAAAGAGCAGAGGGGACCACAGAGCAAAAGCCCTAAGACTCTATAGCAGCCAGGTGGGAAAAATTCTGAACACATCTGTCTTTCCTTCATATGCCTTCCTTCTAATCTCACCCCATCATTACAGCTGAAATTAATTGTTGCATTTCTGCAACATTGCCTCTGTACTAAACCACTTCTTTCACTTAAATTTTAATTAGAGATATTTAGGTTTATATCTCAATGCCTATATATGTCCCTATGGCCATCAGGGCCTGGCCCCATGCTATATACATAGCAAGGATATAATCAATGAGTGTCGAATTGCAGCTATGACCCCATACGCATCCTGAGTTGGTGCTACACTCTACTCAGTGTCTCTGACATAGCCTAACCCACATTTCCCTAGATAATGTTCTTTCCAAGATGAAAGGAACCAAATTTCCCAAATAAGATTGATCAGTGGTCTCTTTCTGGACATTTTCCATGATACATAACTCAAGGAATATCCTACCAAACCCAGAAATGTGATCACTCTGCCTTTTAGGAAACTTTACAGCATCATAAGTTTGTTAGGTAATGAGGTGAAAAGAGAATGTTGGATAACTATGATATTAAATGGAATTTATACAGTTACCTAGACTATGCAAATGTTATTTCTAAGTGTACTTGCTTTACATTCTTCAATAGATAATGCCAATGCATTTGGTATACTATTTAGTGCTTACTATTTTTCTTATGAGTTTTTAATTCTCAAACATATTTATAATAACTATTTGAAAGTCCTTATATATTAATTTAATTTCACTATTATTATTTTTAATTTTAGATTTTTCTCCTCCTCATAGCTTATATTTTCCATCTTTGCATGTCTAGTAAATCTTTTATTGTATGTTAGATATTGTCAGTAATATTGTTGAGGGGGTCAACTTTGTTTTTCCCTTTAAAGAGTTATTTTGTTCTTGTGAGCAGTTAGTATTCCTGCAGATCAGCCTGAATTATTTGAGATTGTTTTTAAGCTTTGTTATGGAGGATCCTGAGTTGCATTTACTCTAGAGCTCTATTAGCCCTATTCCTAGGGCATCACATTTCTAGAGTCTCCACTGAATGCCCAGAGGGTACAGATGTCCCTTCATTCAGGGTAGTTGGAACAGAGACATTTTCCAGCCCTCTGGAAACTCTAGTAGCTGTTTAGCTCACAGTTCCCTGGTAGTTTTTCTTTCCTCAGTAGTTCTTCTTTGTCTAGCCTCATGAAGTTGCATCCAGGGAATGAGCTGATTAGTAGTAGGCAGAGACCAAGGGACCACTGTGTAGGTTTTTCCATGCAGTTCCCTTGTCCCTGGTACTCAGCTCAGGAAGATGGCCATGCTGTGCTTGGGTTCTCCATCCTTGTGCCACAGTCTCAAAAGTGCCTCCAGGCAGAAAGCCAGGTGATCACCAAGCTCACCTTGTTTGTTCCCCTTCTTTCGAGGGTCACTACAACTGCCTGTTGTTCAACATCTGAAAACAATCATGCATACATACATCCAGTTGTTTAATGGTGGGAAGACTGGTCCATGTCAAGTTACCCCATTGTGGTTGGAATAGAAAATTATGTTAATTTAAATCTACACTCAATCTGAATTAAGAATACACTCCTGGGATTTACAGTAACGTTTAAAAACCTACGACAGTTGGGTGGGATGGGGGCGGGAGAGAGGTCCAAGAGGGAGGGAATGCGTGTATGTGTATGGCTGATACACTTTGCCGTGCGGCAGAAACTAACACAACGTTGTAAAGCAACTATACTCCAATAAATATACATATACATGTATACTCAAAAAAACAAAACAAAACAAAAACTTACAACAAGTTCTTCTGCTATCTCCCTTTTAGATCAAAAAAAGAGGCCCGGTTAAGTTGCCTAATTAACTTGTAGAAATAAATTTTTCTTTGGTGGAACAAGTGGTGGTCAGGATGTTCAGTCTCTCTGGGGATTTAGTACCTGCATTTCTGTGCCAGCCTGAACAAGGTCTAAATATTAATGAAGCCAGTAGTCCACATCCTTTGTAATGGCCCCTTAGGTTTAGGATCCCAATGTGCTCCTTGTTCAGTAGGTTTCCCTAAGGATTATTGTTAATTGGCTCTCACTAGGAAGTTAGGCTGAATTCTGTTGCTAGAATTTATTGCTTTTACCTGAAGTGAGCCTTTTATGAAAGATGTAGGTTGGGCACATGATAGAACAGAGTTTGGACTTCATCAAGCTAACAAGGGCAGGTGCTATGACCATAGCTGATAAATGTTTGTTTGTGTAGCAGAATGCTAACTGACCCTTGACTTCATCGTTACCTGGAAGCCAGGTTATGAGAGGAGAAGAGTTCTAGCTCTTAACTCCTTCTAAATATTGGAGGTCCCCAAAAGAATCTGATTTCTATAAGCAACCAAATATGCTTAAATCACTGCCATAATAAGCTACCATTACTGACAAGAACATATTGTATTTCTCACTGTGATGAGGGGAAAAAAAAAATTAATGACTACTGATGTAGAAGACAAAGGAATACTGAGATACTGATAGCAAACACTTCCCCTTTGTTTACTATGTTCAGTTACTACAGTGCTTTATGTATTTCAATTAATTTAGTTTTCACAATAATCCAACAAGGGGGTTATTTATTATTACTACTACCATTTTATAGAGAAACTGAGACACAGAGAGGTTAGGTAACTTGATTAGGTCACACAGCCAACGAATGGCCATGCTGGTATGCAAACCCAGGCAGCCTGGCTCTGAAGTTGGTGCTATTATTAGTTGCTGAGTACAGAAATTAGTAGTTAAAATGACACTCATTTATGTTATAATACCTGTCCACATGAACTACTTAGTAAATCACTTGTGTATTTCTCAATTCCTTGTTTTATAAAACCGTAGGAAAAAACTTCCTTCATTATCATTGAAATAGGAATTCTGAAATCCTGGGTGGATCCAGCAGTTTATCTGGAGGGCCCTAGCAAAGAACTATCTTGTTTCAGTCTTACCACATGAAGTAACTTGCCAAATGATGAAGTAACTAAATTTATGCTTTGAGAGGTCACATGTATTGAAACAAGTATGGACTTATTCATATTTGTAATCATTTACCCTAATGTTTTGACATGTTTTTACTGTCTCCAGTGAATTATGGAATTTAGTCCAAATAGATTTCTCAACAACTGGATCAGAACATAAGTACTCAGGGGAATACCAAGATCTTTCTCTAATTCACCCCTCATATCCCAAAATGAAGCACTATTAGAGACTCATTGCTCTTGTTTTTTTTTTAATTAATTTTATTGGAGTATAGTTGTTTTACAGTGTTGTGTTAGTTTCTACTGTACAGCAAAGTCAATCAGCTATACGTATACATTTATCCCCTCTTTTTTGGATTTCCTTCCCATTTAGGTCACCACAGAGCACTGAGTAGAGTTCCCTGTGCTATACAGTAGGTTCTCATTAGTTATCTATTTTATACATAGTATCAATAGTGTATATATGTCAATCCCAGTCTCCCAATTCATCCCACCACCCCCCTTTCCCCTTGGTATCCATACATTTGTTCTCTACGTCTGTGTCTCTATTTCTGCTTTGCAAATAAGATCCTCTATACCATTTTTCTAGATTCCACATATATGCATTAATATACAATATTTGTTTTTCTCTTTCTGACTTACTTCACTCTTCTTCTTTTTATCTTCTTATTTTTCTATTGCTCTTCTGTGATATAGAGTAGGTCTGCAGTGGCACAAACCTATTTTTTTTTTTAACACTTTTTTTAAAAAGTTAATTAATTAACTAATTAATTTTTGGCTGTGTTGGGTGTTCGTTGCTGAACAAGGGCTTTCTCTAGTTGCCACAAGCAGGGGTTACTCTTCATTATGGCAGGCGGGCTTAGCTGCTCCATGGCATGTGGGATCTTCTTGGACCAGGGCTCAAACCCGTGTCACCTGCATTGGCAGGCAGAGTCTTAACCACTGCACCACCAGGGAAGTCCCAGCACCAACCTATTCTTTCTTCAGCCTTCCCTGCCCTGCCCCATGTGCTGCTCTCACATTGGCCTTGACTACTCAGCCATTATGCCCCAGCTCCATGCCCTTCCCCCAACCTAATGAGAATTTTACATCTCGGGGAAGAAGGCTGTCCTTTTGAAAGCTTTTCCTCTGTTAAAGATATTTCAGCCACCTCGGAAGCACAGGGAATGCTTTTTTCTGAAGGCACATCTCCCCTCTCTGAATTAACTGTCTAAACTGAAAGTCAACCTTGATTTAAGGGTGGACAATAAATTGTTTTACATACATGATGGTCTACCTCGTTGCAGGTGAAAATGGACCGATGACAAGAGGTTTGGAAAACTGTGAGGGAAAGCAGAGTGCAGAGCTAAAATGGCATGGAAATATATACTGCCGTATTGTTTTACTGATGTGTATGTTTGTAGTATTTAGTGTATGTTTATGATTGCAAAAGCAATACAAAATTACCACAGCTATTTGGAAAACAAAGTCACAAAGGTGAATGTAAAATAATCCATAGTTCCACAGCCAGAGATAAATACATGTTAATCATGTTAATTCATGATGTATATCAATCCAGTCACTAAAAGGACATGTCCTGTTCACAGTTTTGTTATGATTTTTTTCTCTAATCAGTATGTTGTGATGTTTTTCACATCATTAAGTGTTCTTTTACTACATGATTCTTTATTGCTGTATCTGGTCTAAAATCAGATCTAACATAGTATCTTTAATATATATTTAAGTTGAACTACATAAAATTGCCATTTTTGCAAGTCATTATAGTTGAATATCATCAACTTTAGGTGTCTCAACCTAATATTTTACTCTTCCTGGATTCCTAGTTTATTTCCAATTTTTTATTTAATAAATATTGATGCAATGGATATTTTGCAGATAAATCTTTTGCAAAACTATGACTGTTTTCTTAGGATAAATTCCTAGTAATGAAATTGCTAGATCAAGATGGATGAACATTTTTTGACCTTTGATAGGTGTTGCCAACTCTTCCTCTAGATAGTGCTGATTTTGTAATTTCTTTGGCATTCTCACTGCTTTTTTTTTTTAAGCTATTATGTTATTGTGTTCAGCTAATCCTCATACAAATATTGTGAAATCATGTGACTATTAGTCACCTTCCCAGCATAGTCTTCTAGTTTAAATTTTAGGAAACAATAGTTTTGCGTTTGTAATTCCTTAGTTAATGTAGGTGTGAGGATAAAGCTTGCTCAAATCCAGTCACTCAGCTGTTTAGTTCATGAGAGCCTAGTTAAAGAACTGGAAAACTGCCCTACCTTCCCTTCAAGTCACTTTCTGTAGACTGTATTGCTGGGTATGATTCTAAGCACAGGGTCCAATGCTTAATTTATGGTTATCAGGTTAACCTGCACTGGAAGATGCAGAAACCATACTTTTGGCTTGTTTCTTGGATGTCTTAAATGGAGAGTAATGATACAGTGAAGGAAGGCTGAGCGGGACATGGTGTGAGGACACGTGTGCACACATATATGTGTATGAGTGTATATCAGGGAATCCTGAAGTTCATTCTTCTATAGGTAACAATTGATTGGGTATAAAGGAAAGATGTTATTCTCTCTAAAGTACCAAGTTCTAAAAAAATTTTTTTGAACTGTGAACCTGCCATAGTTGGTCAAAATCTTGGGTGACGAAACCTGTGTCTAAAAGGTTCTTGCTTTAAAACTTCATGGCAGTTTGGAAATTATAGTAAGAGACTTAAGGGACATGGTTGTACTTGACTTGAAAAATGTTATAAAAAGCATTCTTACTGTGTGGACATCCAGACAATTTAGAATCAGCATCTTTGTAAAGAAAGGAAATCAAAAGCAATTTCTCTTCCGCATGTTGTCTGGGTTAGTGGTACTTTAGTTGCCACTTGTGGAGATTTCTGAAATCCTTTTCTACACCACTCACATAACTTATCAGCCCCAAACGTCTTATTTTGCCCTTGGACCTTATCTAGTAATTGCAAGTTTTATAGCTTCCAGTTGATTTGCAGGAAATTGCTTTTTGGAGACAAGAAAAACTGTTATGATCTTTAGACTCAAATTAAACTACATAAGTTTGAAAGAGTCACTTTACTGCAATAGATACCTTACAACCTGATACAGTATTTATCTATATAATCTACTCATACAGAAAATAGACAATATGCACATGGAGTTACCCGGTCACACAAAGGAATTAGTCAACAGAGTCTTTCTCCTTTCCTAGAATAGGCTAACTCACATTAGATATTTTTCTGATAAATATGTTTTTAACATCATCTGTACCTCTCTCCCAACAAGCTGTGCATTTGTAAATCTGAAATAAAAGATGAGTGACAGCTCTGATCATCAAAGCAGAAGCAGAATTTATATCTTAAAGTTGGTTAAACCATCACTGAGATGATAATTATCAAGTCAGTAAAGGTTTTTAAAAACTGCAATATTGAGATTGGATTGGTACTCTTATGCCATGCTGGTGAGACTGTGAATTAGTATAACCTTTCTGAAAATAACTTCACAATATGCTTTAATAATTTCACTTAAAATTTTTATATCTCTTAACCTAGTAGTTCTGCTGTGAGGCAATTTGGTACAGGGGGAAAGATTCATGAATAAATGAAACATTCACAATATTATTTTAGTTGTAGTATTTGGAAGCAATCCAAATGTTGTTAGAGAAATGGATAAAAATTAAATCATATGATAGAATATTATATAATAAAAATGATGTCTTCAAATAGCTTTATAAAATGGAAAATAAAAATATTAAGTGGGTAAAACAAAATATACTATATACATATTATTATATATTATACATACATATATTGTATATACATAAATCTTTTCCTACATTGTTAATTCCTTATCATAATTTTGTTACTATAGACTTAAATGAACAGGAAAAAAGTCTTGAAGGAAATATACCAAAGAAACAAAAACAAAAGACCTATGGCAAGTACAGTTACTGATTATTGCTTTCTGTTTTACATTTTTTGCCTGTTCTAATTCCTTTAAAAAGAATATATATTAAATTTCATAAAATAAAGGTTATAAGAGAAAAAAAATGGAGAACAAAAGGAAGAAAGAAAGGGAGGAAGGGAGGGAGAGATGGAGGGATGGAAGGAGGGAGGAAGGAAATATTGATTTCAGAGTGGTTTGGAAGAAAATATCTTTTTAAAGAAAATTATATTCTGGAAAAGAAAAAAACATGAAAATTTTGGTTGAGCTGCTAAATGTGGCAATACAGATATGATTATTTCTCCTTTTCAAACTGTTTCACGGTATGAGGAGGAAAGGCACGTGAATTTAAATGACATGAGAACCAATAGATGGACTTTGGTTCCTGGAGTTTACAAACAAAAGATAATGGGGGCAAATATAGTGCCAGTGTTTTTTCTTAACTTCAGTAACAAGATATCAGCTATCTTGAACATAGTCAAGTCTCTTCCCTTTAATGAGGCCCTTCCCTACCTGGCCATGTGAATGCCTGTCACATGGATTCATCTACTTACACTATCTTGGCTTGGTATTTCTCTTTCTAAATGTCATGGTTTATATTTTTCTGTGTCTGTTACTTAGCACTATCTACCTTACCAGTTGCTTCATTGATGCTAACAAAGGAGTGGATGTTAGTCCTGATTCTTGCAAAACCAGAAACTGATTCTGGATAACTTAGTAAGAAAAGGGAATCATTGAAAGAGTCTGGGTTGCTGAGAGCATTGGAGGGAAGGCCAAAGATCCAGATCCCAGCAAAACCCAGGGAAGAACGTACAGCCAAGACCTTTTCACAGGAACTGCCTCGTAGGACATCATCTCTATGGTTGTCACTGTGGATACACACTGCTGGCCAACTCTGATCTCAGCATTGCTGCACTGCAGGACTCTTCCACCCCTGGCCGCTGGAATCTAGACTCCATGGCTATAGCCACAGTGACTGATAGCTGTCTGAGCCTACCTTGAGAGTCAAGAACTGGTAGAGGCATCTGCTCAGCTGCTCTAGCTGCCAGGGCCAGGCTTCTGTAGCCAGAGTTGAAGCCTGAGCTCTCACTATTGTTGACAGCCCCCTCAAATAAGAAGGGTGTTTGGATAGTGGGCAGACAAAATATCAACCGTCCATTGCGAACCGTGATCATGATGAACACAGACCGTAGCTTTTGCTTTTGTAAAATAATATTGTCTGACTTAAGAAGGTATGAAAAAGATACACAAGGATGTGGTGGTTGGATCATCAGAGTATTAGAAAGAGAGTGGAGGGGCAACATCCTCCTGATGGGCAGGGATCCAGAACCCTTGCACCTGGTCACAAACGTTGTGTGAAGAGAAAAATGATGTGGATTAAGAATATACACAAACTGACTGGGAATATCAAATGGCTTAGCTAGTTGTTAGGAACCTGGAAGAAGCAAGAATGTAAAGTCAAGAACGAAGTCCAGAGAAGAAGCACGTGGATGGATCTGTGGGAGGATGAGGATCTTTGTGCCATGGGTTAATGTCCACCAGAGAGCATCCACCACAGAAGAAGCACTAAACAAACAAGTGGACAAGATGACTGAGCCAGTAAATGTCAGCCAGCAAGTGTCTCAGCCACCCCAGCTGTGCAATGGGCTCATGAAGGGAGTAGCCTTGATGGCAGAGAGGGAGTTATGCATGTGCCCAAATGCACGGACTCTCTTCCATCAAACAGACCACTGCTGAATATCCATCCTGTTAACACAGAGATGAATGCTGAGCCCCTGACCTGGCACCATTTCTTGAAGGGGACCACCAGTCACTTGGTGGCAAGTTGATCACATCATTTTTGCTTATGATATTTCAATCAGCAGCACCACTCAAGGACTAATCCACCAACACGGGATCCCATATAATATCACCTCAGACCAAAGATCCCCGTTATAGCACAGGGGGTGAATTGGGTGACCCTACCACATAATGCTCCATCCAGAAGGTGCTGACCACTAACAGGGTGGTAGGATGGCTTCTTGAGCCACCAACTTGGAGGTGACACCCCCCACAATGACGAGGCACTAAACTTCAAGGTGCAATATATACCCTAAGTCAATGGCCAGTATGTGATGCTGAACTCAACAAGTAGAATACACTAGTCTGGGAAACAAGGGGTAGAAGTAGGAAAGGTCCCACTTAACATCACTTCCAGACTCACTTGGGAAATTTATACTTCCTATTCCTGAAACTTTAGTCTCTGTGGGTCTGAATGTCCTGATTCCCAAAAGGAGGTCAATTATACCATTCACATAGTAAGAGTACCACTAAATTTAAAGCTACAGCTGTGCCCTGGTCATTTTAGGCTTCTTTCACCAATGGAGCAGCTGGCACAAAAAGAGTTAGCACGCTGGCAGGAGTAAGTGACTGATACTCCTGAGGAGGCGGAGTTTTTTTTTTTTTGCACAACTTTCAGGAAGCCTTGTTATTTATTTATTTATTTTTGACTGTGTATTTTTGGCTGTGCTGGGTCTTCGTTTCTGTGCGAGGGCTTTCTCTAGTTGCGGCAAGCGGGGGCCACTCTTCATTGCAGTGCCCGGGCCTCTCACTATCGCGGCCTCTCTTGTTGCGGAGCACAGGCTCCAGACGCGCAGGCTCAGTAGTTGTGGCTCACGGGCCCAGTTGCTCCGCGGCATGTGGGATCTTCCCAGACCAGGGCTCGAACCCGTGTCCCCTGCATTGGCAGGCGGATTCTCAACCACTGCGCCACCAGGGAAGCCCGGAGGCGGAGTTTATACTACATGATGGGAATACATTTGGCTCTCAGGTGTTCCACTGGGGCATATGTGAGCACTCCATGCCCAGGTTTAGCTGTATGTGGGCAAGGACAGCAGCCACATCTTGTTTTGGCCATAGTCACCAGTGACTCAGATCACCCCAGAGATGCTGGTCTGGGACACTTAACCAGACCAGCCTAAGTACTAATAGACAGGGATGGTAATCTAACATCAGTGGGGGAGGAAGGTAATTGAGCATCAGTTACTGCCCCGGGACCAACCGCAACAGTGGGTACTATAGTCCGTCCCACCAAATTTTTTTGTAAATTTCCCCAGGAATTGTGATCAGTGAGGGTCCTGAAGAATCTATGCCTAGACAGAGTGAACTTAATATAAGGATCAAGTGGATTTGACCAATAAGTGGGGAGGACAGACTGGGTGCTATTGACGTCTCATTCAGAGCCCCTCTGTGGAGCTGGTGCGCCAGCTGCCTTATTGGCTGCTCAGTCTTCAGAGCATTTTCTTTAGCCAATAGGAGCTGCCTCAAGAAGCTATGCCCTCCCACCCCTCCTCTCCATAGGAGCAGTGTGAAACCAGTGGCTGACCAACACACAGTACAAAAAGGCAGTCCCCTTGTCTTAGTGTGAGATAAACGATGTGGTGAAATTCATGTTCCAGAGCTCCTCTTGGGATCAGCTCAAAGCTAGGCCCCTGCTGAGGCCTCATCCTTGCCTAGCTTTCCTCTCCTGTTCTATCCTGCATGGTCAGGGCAACCTCCCTGCCCCAACCCCGAGGACACACCCTCAATAAATCCCTTGCCCAAGAATCCCCATCTCAAGCTCTTCTTCTAGGGTGACCCCAAACAGTCACCATTAAACATCACTTTAAAAATACTTTCTTATTACAAAGAATTGGATGTCTCAGGTGGCACTTTAATTGTACTTCTATAAAAAGATGCTTGTCACCAATTAAAACTGGTATATTTGCATCATATTTTCTCCATTTTAAAATTTTTCCAGGGTGTGCTTCTTGGAAAACAAGTTTCTCAGGATAATTTGCCACTCAAGAAAGAAAAAAATTGGTAAAAGATTTTGTGTTAAATGGCAGATTTGTGTTCAAATCCTAATTCAGCCACTAATCATTAGTTAGGATCATCACTTAACTTTTCTGATTCCAAGTTTCTTACACATAAAATTGATTAGCATGTGACTCATAACTGCATTGCAAGAATTAAATAATAGAATGCATAAAAGTGCCAGGCACAAAGTAATCTTCAATCAGTCATAACAAGTAAATAAATAAAAATAAGTGCCTTGGGTTGCAGGGGCAAGAGAGAGGACTGTTTACTATTCTTGACCACAGAAACCTTTTTCTTTTTATTTATGACCCAGAGAAGATCCATGAGTTGCATTTTACAAAATGCTGATTTGGTGAAATTGAACCATGCTTACTCATCACCAAGTGGAGAGTATTATCTAAGGAATCTGAACTGGGTAAACAGTTAAGCAAGATGACTTCGGGCAAATATCCCTATTGACAATCCAGAGATCTCTGCGTTAAAAAAAAAAAAAAGAGAGAGAGAGAGTCATTATTTTAATTCTAAGAAAATTTGCATCTGCCTTGCTAATATTTTCCAAATCAACATCAGTTTTTCTCCTTGACCACATGATATTCTGGCAAAAATACTCTTGACATTTGTTTACTTAATAACATTTTATGTGTTGGCTTGAAAAACTGCAGTCCTCCTGCATCTCAGGTCTGGGTGACCCTACTTTTACAGCATCTCTTGAACTCCTGAGAGGAATCCCAGAAGGAATGAGGAGGTACGACTGTCAGACAGAAGGGTTTGGCCCAAGATTCAACCTCGGGAAAAGCAGTTAGCCAGAGCCAAAAACAGTCAGGTCAAGGTGCTTGTGCTTTGTTTAGTAGAGAAAGGACACCTCAGACAGAATATTTTTACAGAATTAAGACAATAAAACATTTAGAAGAATAATGAGTAATTTTTTAAAAAGGAGATTCAATATATATTGTATTCATTTCTTAAGGCTGCCATAACAAAACATCCCAGACTGGGTGGCTTAAACAACAGAATTTTATATTTATATGTAAATTTGTATTCTCATAGTTCTGGAGGCTAGACATCCAAGATATTAGCAGGCTTGGTGTCTCCTGAGGCCTCTCTCCTTGGCTTGCAGATGGCTGCCTTCTCATTGTGTCTTCACATGGCCTTTTCTCTGTGTGTGCCCATCCCTGGGGTTTCTTCCTTTTCTTTTAAGGACACCAGGCATATTGGATTAGGGCTCCATTCTTATAAGCTTCATTTAACTTTAATTACCTCCTTAAAGCTCCCATCTCCAAAATAGTCACTTTCTAAGGTACTGGAGATTAGGTTTCAACATACAATTTTGGTAGGAACACAATTCACTCCATAACAGGTATTAATTTAGATCAAATGTATTTTTTGACATACTGCCAAAAATTCTATCTCCTAAAAAATATTTATTAACCTTGAACTCAGACTATGAATATTTCCTTCCGTGGTGTACTGCAAGGCATGATTTCCCTCTCTGCACTCCAAGGAAAATGCTATCTGCCTTTGGAATAATCATTTAGGAGAGAGTGCATCTCCTCTCTCACAAAGCCTTCCCCCAAGTGCTATAAGGGTCAGATTTATACATTTCTATGTGGAGGAAGAGCCGATCTGGAGTCTGGAAATCAGAATTCTAATCATGGTTTTACCTCTATCTAGTTGGATAATCTAAGGAAAATTACCTCGCCTCTTTAGGACAAGGCAAATTCACCCTGCAGCATTCACTTGGGAAAGAGGTTCCCTTTCAGCCTTTTTTGCTTAGGTTCAAAATACGTCAAAGATCATTTGTGCATTACTGTTTTCATGCAGTTCCTTTGTCATCATAGCTAACATTTGGATGGCATACAAAGTAGCAAACGGATCACTTTGGCAAGAGTCCAGAGTCTCTCATTAAACAAGATAAACAACTTAATATAGACTCTGATTTCAAGGGAGAGAAGAAGAGAACACAAAGATTTTTTTTTTTTAATTGGCACAAATGTTGTGGGTTATTTTTCCACTTCCTAACTAAATGTTTCTTTAAAGAAGAGAGTATCTCTTCCAAGTTTTGTTTTGTTTTGTTTTGTTTTTTTCCCTGAACCAGTCACTTTGCAGATTATCTGGGGGTTGTTGTTGATGGTGGTGGTGGTGGGTTTTTTTTCTTTTGTTTTTTTAATCTTAAACAATGAACATTTATTTCTCACAGTTCTGGAGGCTGGGAAGTCCAAGATCAAGGGCCTGGCTGACTGGTGTCTGGTGAGGGTGTTCTTCCTGGTTTGCAGACAGACATCCCCTTGCTGTGTCCTCACATAGTACAGAGAAAGATCATCTTTCTCGTGTCTCTTCCTTTTTTTGGTTGAAGTATAGTTGATTTACAATATTGTGTTTCAGGTGTACAGCAAAGTGATTCAGTTATATCAATACATATATATTTTTTCTGATTCTTTTCCATTATACATTATTATAAGATATTGAATATAGTTCCCTGTACTATACAGTAAATCCTTATCGTATATCTATTTTGTATATAGTGGTGTGCATCTGTTAATCCCATACTCCTAATTTATCCCTCCCCACCTCTTTCCCCTTTGGTAGCCACAAGTTTGTTTTCTACATTTGTGAGTCTGTTTCTGTTTTGTATATTCACTTGTAAAATTTTTTAGATTCCACATATAAGTGATATCACACAATATTTGTCTTTCTCTCTCTGACTTATTTCACTTAGTATGATAATCTCTAGGTCCATCCATGTTGCCGAAAATGGCATTATTTCGTTCTTTTTTTATGGCTGAGTAATATTCCATTGTGTATATGTACCACATCTTCTTTAACCATTCTTCTGTTGATGGACACTTAGGTTGCTTCCATGTCTTGGCTATTGTGAGTAGTGGTGCAATGAACATTGGCATGCATGTATCTTTTCAAATTAGAAAATTCATCTTTTCTGGATATATGCCCAGGGGTGAGATTGCTGGATCATATGGTAACTCTTTTTAGTTTTTTAAGGAACCTCCATATTGTTCTCTATAGGGGCTGCACCAATTTACTTTCCCACCAACAGTGTAGGAGGGTTCCCTTTTCTCCACACCCTCTCCAGGATTCGTTATTTGTAGACTGTTTAATGATGGTCATTCTGACTGGTGCGAGGTGGCACCTCACTGTAGTTTTGATTTGCATTTATCGAATAATTAGGAATGTTGAGCATCTTTTAATGTGCCTGTTGGCCATCTGTATGTCTTCTTTGGAGAAATATCTATTTAGCTCTTCTGCCCATTTTTTAATTGGGTTGTTTGGTTTTTTTGACTTTAAGTTGTATGAGCTGTTTGTATATTTTGGAAATTAAGCCCTTGTTGTTTGCATCATTTGCAAATATTTTCTCTCATTCCGTAGATTTTCTTTTCATTTTGTTTATGGTTTCCTTTGCTGTTCATTTAAGATTTTTCTTATTTTTTGAGGAAGGCCTGTGTGGCTAGGAACACCCCTCTTAGGACTGCTTTTACTGCATCCCATAGATTTTGTATGGTTGTGTTTTCATTGTTGTTTGTCTTGAGGTGTCTTCTGATTTCCTCATTGACCCATTGGTTTTTTAGTAGCATGTTGTTTAGTCTCCATGTAATTTTTTTTTTTTTTCATTTTTCTTTCTGTGGTGGATTTCTAGTTTCACACTGTTGTGGTCAGAAAAGATGCTTGATATAATTTCTATCCTCTCAAATTTGTTGAGGCTTGTTTTGTGTCCTAGTATGTGGTCTATCCTAGAGAATGTTCTATGTGTGCTTGAAAAGAATGTGTATTCTGAGTTTTTTGGATGTAGTGTCCTGTAGATATCAATTAAGTCCAACTGTTCTATTTTTCATTTAGGATCTCTGTTGCCTTATTGATTTTCTGTCTGGAAGCTCTGTCCATTGATGTCAGCGGGATATTAAAGTCTCCTCCTACTATTATTGTATTCATGTCAATTTCTCACTTTATGTCTGTTAGTATTTGTTTTATGCAATTAGGTACTCCTATATTTGGTGCATATATGTTAGCGAGTATAATATCCTCTTCTTATATTGACCCCTTTATCATTATATGGTATCCTTCTTTATCTTTCTTTATGGCCTTTGTTTTAAAGTCTATTTTGTCTGATACATGTATTGCTACCCCTGCTTTCTTGTCATTTCCATTTGCATGAAACATATTTTTCCATCCTCTCACTTTCAATCTATGTGTGTCTTTCACCCTAAAGAGGGTCTCTTGTAGGCAGCATAGTGTAGGTTCTTGTTTTAGCATCCAATCTGCCACTCTGTCTTTTGATCAGAGCGTTTAGTCCATTGACATTTCAAGTAATTATTGATAAGTATGTACTTATTACCATTTTAAACCTTGTTTTCCAGTTGATTTTATAGTTCTTTGTTGCTTTCTTCTTTGTGTTTTTCCTTTTGTGGTTTGATGGTTTTCTTTTGTATTATGCTTGAGTTTCTTTGTTTTTAAATTTATTTATTTAATTAATTAATTTTTGGCTGCATTGAGTCTTTGCTGCACGGGCTTAGTAGTTGTGGCATGCGGGCTCAGTAGTTGTGGCTCACAGGCTCTAAAGCGCAGGCTCAGTAGTTGTGGTGCATGGGCTCAGTTGCTCCACGGCATGTGGGATCTTCCCAGACCAGGGCTCGAACCCGGGTCCCCTGCGTTGGCAGACGGATTCTTAACCACTGCATCACCAGGGAAGCCTGAGTTCCTTTCTTTTTGATTTTTGTGAATCTATTGTATGTTTTTGATTTGTGGTTACCCTGGTTTTCAAGTATGTGAACCCATAACTATATCTACTTGCTTTAGACTGATAGTCGTATAAGTTCAAGCACATTCTCAGAGATCTACGTTTTCTCACTCTCCTCCACCACATTTTGTGATTTTGATGTCCTATTTTATATCTTCATGTTTATCCTTTTGCTGTTCATTGTAGTTATAATTGCTTTCAGAAAAAAATTTAATTGTTTTTTAATCTGTGTACTGGCTTATTTAAGTGATCGTCAATCCTTTTGTATATTTGCCTTTCCTATTGTGATTTGCCCTTTCCTATAGATTCTTGCTTCTTTTCTATTTAGAGGGGATCTTTCAATATTTCTTTTAGTTTAGGTTTAATATTGCTGTATTCTTTTAGTTTTTGCTTGTCTGAGAAATTCTTTCTCTCTTTTTCTATTCTAAATGATAATCTTGCTGGGTAAAGTGTCCTAGGTTGCATGTTTTTCCCTTTCAGTACTTTGACTATATATTGCCACTCCCTTCTGGCCTTCAGTGTTTCTGTAGAGAAATCAGCTGATAGCCTTATGGGAGTTCCCTTGTAATTAACTGTTTTCCTCTTGCTGCCTTTAGCATCCTCTTTATATCTTTAACCTTTGACATTTTAATTATAATATATCTTGGTGTAGGTCTGTTTGGGTTTATCTTGTTTGGGACCCTCTGTGCTTCCTGTACCTGGGTATCTGTTTCCTTCTTTAGGTTTGGGAATTTTTCAGCCATAATTTCTTCAAATACATTTTTGATCCCCTTTTATCTTCTCCTTCTGGAATCCCTATTATGTGTAGGTTGGCATGCTTTTTTAAAAATTGAGGCATAGTTGATATATAATATTATATTTATAAGTTTCAGGAGGTTATCTGTGTTTTGACAGCCTTCTTATGGGCAGGGTATAGAGAGAGGTGTTGTATGGCAATTCATCAAATATTAGAACCTAAAAAAGGGCCTTCATTTTTTATAAAGGACAAAAACACAAAAACCTGATGTCCTGAAAATTTGCTGACCAAATCCAGATATAGTCAAATATAGTACTAGGTCATTGCCATGTCTCCCCAGCTAAAGTATGTGCTATTTCCATCGGAGACAGTAATACATGCTTCTTTACGTTTCCTTTAAGCCCCAGGCAACTGCTGGGCGCATGTAATACTCTATAAATACTTGTATCTCAACAGTGCCATTATTCTAAAATGGTGGTAGAGGCTAAGAGCATTAAAATCCTCAAAAAAAGGACAGGTATTAATTTAATAACCCTCAGAACCATGTAAAATTATTTTTAAAAATTAGTATAGTTTGGCAAAATAATTGCTAAATCCAGTGGTATCACGAAGAAAAGCAACCATGTTATTATACACCGTACTGTGATATAGAATATAATAAATCTTTTAGATCTAGAGAGAACCATAGGGATGATCTAGTACCAACTCCTAATTTTGAAGTTAAGAAAACCAAAGAAAAGACAAGAATATCCAAGACTCTGTTGAAGAAGGTGAGAGGGCTTCTTATAGAAGACAGTGTAGCATTCCCATCGCAATAGGCAAATAGATCAATGAACAAAACTGGGAACTCAAAAGACCTATGCATGTATAGATGCTCAATATGTGACAGAGTTAGTATTTAAGATGGACAGGAAAAGGGTGGATTTATCAATAAAAGATTGTGGGACAGTTGGCTATCCGTATGGAAGGGACCGGGATATACTACCACACTCCATACCAAAATAAAGAAAAAAAAAAATCAATTCCAGGTGATTGAAAGCATAAGTGTTAAGACCTAAATAAATGGAGTTGTTTTTTTTTTTAATTACCTTTAATGGCTTTTTTTTTTTTTTTTTAAATTTTGGCTGTGTTGGGTCTTCGTTTCTGTGCGAGGGCTTTCTCTAGTTGCGGCAAGCGGGGGCCACTCTTCATCGCTGTGCGTGGGCCTCTCACTGTCGTGGCCTCTCTTGTTGAGGAGCACAGGCTCCAGACGCGCAGGCTCAGTGGTTGTGGCTCACAGGCCTAGTAGCTCTGCGTCATGTGGGATCTTCCCGGACCAGGGCTCGAACCTGCGTCCCCTGCATTGGCAGGCAGATTCTCAACCACTGCGCCACCAAGGAAGCCCCCTAAATGGAGTTTTATACCATATTCATAACTTGGAGTAGGAAAGGATTTCTTAAACAAGACATAAAGCACAAGCCATAATGGAATAGATTAATAAATTTTACTATATAAAAATTGACTATCTGCTTATCAAAATACATCATTTAGAGAGTGCAAAGAAAATCCACAAAAAATACCAGAAGATATCTGCAACATATACAAACAACAAAAGACATGAATCCTGAATACATGAAGAGTTTTCATGAACTGTTAAGAGTAAAATAATCCAATAGAAAAAGAATGTTAAAAAAATTTGAACAGTTACTGCATAGAAGATGGATCGCTAAATGAACAATAACATATCAAGAGATCCTAAGTGTTATTATAAGGAAATGCAAATTTGCCATAATAGCTTCCCATTATACACCAAACAGACTGATAAAATCTTCTACAATACCAAGTGTTGGTGAACATGCAGTTTGGCAGGAACTCTTTTACTGCAGATAGAATTACCAATTGGTACTAACATTTGGAAACTTTCCCTATCAAAGTGACATGAACATAACCTACAATCCAGGTAAGTGGGTGTGTGCATTAGGGCACATGTATAAGAATGTTCGTGGCAGCACTATCAAAAAAGTAAGAAACCACCCAAAAGCCTTTTAACAGTTAAGTGGATAAATTGTGGAATATTTATATAATGGAATATTTAAAAGCAATGAGAATTTTAACAAACTGCAGCTTCATATATCACCATGAATGAATCTTAAACATAATAAGATTGAGTGAAAGAAGCAAGTCACAAAAGAACATTTACTATATGATCCCATGTACATAGAATTCAGGCAGTAAAACTATATATTTTTTAAAGCAAGAAACTAAGGCTCACAAAAGTCAAGATAGTTCTTTTCTCTGGGAGCAATGAGAGTACACAGGGAGTGTCCAAGTTACTAGACAAGGTAATTTATAGAAAAATGCTTAATACCCAGAAGACTTACTTATATGAGAAATAGTCTCCTACATCTTTCTACAAACTATCTGCACAATGGGAGAAAAGACAACATTTCTGGGAAAACAACTAAGACTGGGAATCCATCCAATTATTTAAAACTACTGATCAAATCCAAATTGACAAACACTTTTTTAATAGAAATGATTTTGAAGTTAAAACATTATATTAAATGGAATCATAAACTAAAGGTATTTTGTGGAGAAATGCAAATGAGAAAAATTATTAATACCAAGTTGCTCTTTTTTCCTAACATCCTTCCGCAATGTTGCTCTCTCTCTCTCATTGCTGAGGGCAAAGCTGACATGGTCTTGGTTCATTCCTTTCCTTTATCCTCCTTCGTTTCTTATTTGGTCAACATATAAGATTACATTCAATAAGTTTGGAAAGGACCTTAACACCACCAATAACCCTTGTCTTTGAAGAATGGAGAAACAAGCTGATTAGCTCAGTTATAAATACACTTTCCAACAAAAACAAACGTGTGTCCCACTTCTTGTTTAGCAGGGATTATTTTTGTTTCATAAAACGTAGTTTTATGACATCCAATTTTTTTCAGCTTTATTAAGAAATAATTGACATACTTCACTGTATAAATTTAAGGCATACAGCATGATGGTTTGACTTACATATACTGTAAAATGATTACCGTAATAGGTTCTGCTAACATACATCTTGTCATATAGATACAAAGAAAAGAAAAGAAAGGGAAAAAGAAAAAAGGAAAAAAATTTTCTCCTTGTGATGAGAACTCTTAGAATTTACTCTCTTGACAATTTTCCTATTTATCATACAGCAGTGTTAGCTGTAGTCATCATGTTGCACATTTCTTCCCTAGTACTTATTTATCCTATAACTGGAAGTTTATACTTTTTAACTACCTTCTCCCAATTCCCCCTCCCCACACCCTCCTCCTCTGGTAACCACAAATCTGATCTCAATTCTCTATGAGCTTTTTTTTTTTTAAGATTCCACATATATGTGAGATCATACAGTATTTTTCTTTCTATATATGACATTCAATTTTAATTAAAATAGAAATTTATTAAAGTGGATTGATCAATTCTAAAAATAATGTGGATAAAATATAGACCTTTTATGTTGTTTTTAAAAGAAATTAGCATTTATGCATTCATAAGTGAAACAAAATATAGTAATACCTTGGTATGTTTTACTCCTTGATACAGTTTGTACAGAACATGATTTTCTTCCACTAAACATGTAGGGTAAATTGACCATTTCTGTCTGTATGAAGGCGAGAATATTGAATAATCTCCTCTGAACTGAAAAGGGACTTTGAGACTGAAAAATGAAGCGGGCAACTACATAAAGTGCAATTATGAAGTTTATTGTGGGTAACTTACATACAGGCAGGATCAGGTAGAAGATGGTCCAGAAGCATTCAAAACTGCACTCCATGCCTCTGAAAGGGATACGGGGGGATTCAAAGGGGCCAAAGCTAAAGATAGAATCTAACTACCAGTGAGAGTCAGAAGCACCAACACGAAATGGGGGTTTTTCCTCCCACCCTGGGCTGTCTCATAACCATTAATCATCTGCGTCAGCTATAGGTATTTTTCCAGTTTTCATATCAGATGAAAGCAAAGGTAAAAGTTGATAGGCAACTTCCCTGTGGGCGCATTCCTTGTGACTAGGCTAAAGCTGTCATGCAAAGAGGGAGGGGGTAGGACTTTGGGCCTAATGTGGAGCTAACAAAATGGGGTTGTCACCCATACATATCCCAGGGAGCTGAAAGGTCTCTGTTTTAACCTATTTCTAGTCTTGTTCCAAAACACCTGATGTGTGTCAAAGATGTTTATCAGTTACACCTCAAAGGAAACTCAAGAGTCAACTGCCCTGAATGGTTCCAACCTAACTGAAAGAGCAGTTCCTATGCAGAGGAAACCTGCAAGTCTCCTCAAGGGGCCCTTGCTTCATTATCATGTTAAGATCTCTGACCAAAGCGGGGACTTGTACTTTTCTAGGCACAATGAGTGCTGGGTGCAAGGGAGCCTGAGGGACTGAGATGCCCCCAGCTGTTTATGGAAACCTCTGCCCTTTTCCTCAGTTTCGGATGATGCATGTGCCTCTCAACCCTTAGAAGTCCCCCACTTCCCTCCCTTCGGGGAGAAGATGTCTAAGCTGTCTTTAGAGCACAAGCTCTCCCTTCTCCATCCTTGATCAATGAATACATTTTCCGCTCCGCTTTGTTGAAGCTGGTCTCGTTTAACTGGCATGAGCTACTCCAGGCAAGGGAAGGACCCAGCTGGGGTCCACATGATCCAAGAGGGCCAGTAACAGAGTCAGTGTGGTTCAGCCACATACTGTCTTTCCAGACACTGCATTCTTCAGTAATGGCATAGTCTTGATATTGCCAGAAGAAATGGATTTTTCCTGTCTTTAGAGCTATTTTACTACTATACCTAGAAACTTTTTGATTTTACAATCACTGTATTATGGGCATGGGTGATATGTTCATCATATTCCAGTGGTATTGGAAATCAACATACTTCTTTTTAAAGGAACTCATTCATCTATTATTAAAAGAAGATGACGGAAAAGTAATAAAAATCACTCTTAGCTATTACGGAAATTTACTCCAATTTCTTTCATTGAGAGATTAACTATTGGTTTGGCCACAAAGTTCATTCGGTTTTTCCCCATAAGCTAGCTCTAGTAGCGCTTAGCTGTCTTTAACTTCATTTGAACCAATTTTGTTAGATTGTATTGTGACAACTGTCATATCAGCATGCAATTTTTAAAAACTTATCAAAATTGGTGAATTTTTGTATAGCCATTTTAATATTGAAGATGGAAGGAAAAAAGCAGCATTTTGGGCATATTATGCTTTATTATTTCAGGAAAGATAAAAACGCAACTGAAACACAAAAAAAGATTTGTGCAGTATATGGAGAAGGTGCTGTGACCAATCAGATGTGTCAAAAGTGGTTTGCGAAGTTTCATGCTGGAGATTTCTCACTGGAAATCGATGCTCCACGGTCAGGTAGACCAGTTGAAGTTCATAGCGATCAAATTGAGACATTAATTGAGAGGAAGTGGGAAATAGCTGACATACTCAAAACATCCAAATCAAGCATTGAAAATCATTTGCACCAGCTTGGTTATGTGAATCGCTTTGATGTTTGTGTTCCACATAAGTTAAGCGCAAAAAACCTTCTTGACCATATTTCTACATGCGATTCTCTACTTAAACGTAATGAAAATGTTGCGTTTTTAAAACAAATTGTGACGGGTGATGAGAAGTCGATACTGTACAATAATGTGGCACAGAAGAGATCGTGGGGCAAGTGAAATGGACCACCAACAACCACACCAAACGCTGGTCTTCATCCAAAGAAGGTGATGTTGTGAATACGGTGGGATTGGAAGGGAGTCCTCTATTATGAGCTTTCTCTGGAAAACCAAACAATGAATTCCAAGAAGTACTGCTCCCAATTAGACCAACTGAAAGCAGCACTCGACGAAAAGCGTCCAGAATTAATCAACAGAAAATGCAGACTCTTCCATCAGGATAATGCAAGACCACATGTTTCTTTGATGACCAGGCAAAAACTGTCACAGCTTGGCTGGGAAGTTCTGATTCATCCACTGTATTCACCAGACATTGCACCTTCGGGTTTCCATTTATTTCGGTCTTTACAAAATTCTCTTAATGGAAAAAGTTTCAGTTCCCTGGAAGACTGTAAAAGGCACCTGGAAAAGTTCTTTGCTCAAAAAGATAAAAAGTTTTGGGAAGATGGAATTATGAAGTTGCCTGAAAAAAGGCAGAAGGTAGTGGAACAAAACAGTAAATACATTGTTCAATAAAGTTCTTGGTGAAAATGAAAAATGTGTCTTTTATTTTTACTTGAAAACAGAAGGAACTTTTTTGGCCAACCCAATACACCTCGGTCTGGAAAAGACTCAGACACAACCTTGCCATTTTGTTTTACCTCTACTTTACTGTGGAGCCTCCTGCTACTATCACAAATATGACTGCTAACCACCTGACTTGCATTATGACTTTCCTGGGCCCCAGGTACTTTTGCTTTCCCAGGCTCCTTATTCTATTAAAAAAATATTATGGTTTATGACTACATTGGTAAAAAGACAATTATAAGCCAGGTTGGATTCATTATTATTACATTTATATTTTTCCTTCTGATTCTAAAAGAAATTAAAGTTAAAACATTTTCCTGGGCCCCTAAAAGTTTTGTGGTCCTTAGGCACTGTGCCTGCTGTGATTGGTAGCTAAGTCAGCCCTGCTAAAAGCAGCCAGTCCTTGTAAGTGCAGGCATTGTGTTAACTCAGTTACATGCTTTGTCTTATTTAACCTCCACACAAATCATATGACATAAATGTTAGTGCTATTCCCACTTTACAGATGAGAAAACCACAGCCTAAAGAAGTCCCAGAGGAAGTAACCACAGTGCCCTGAATCAAATCCAGGCCCTCCTTTTTAGGAAGCCCAAGGCCTTTATCACTACACCAGAGGACCTTCCAGGGATTGAAAGCTCAATAGTTTACTAACCCAGAGAGTGACCTGGCTAGACCAATAGTGAGGCACAAAATAAGCTGTTTCTTCACTTCTGAGATCAACCTCTATGCCAACTTCTTCACCAGCTATAAAACCCTGCAATAACAAAACACAGACTGACTACCAGTGATTCAGATACTGGATATGATTCAAGTGCGATCAACCTGGCTTTTCACACACCAGAAGTCTTCCTTGAGAGACAAAGCCTAGAGTTGCTGGATTTTAAAATAATCTTAGAATTGTTACTATCCTACGAATAAATTCTCCTCAGGCATCCTAAATTAAATTCACTTTGGAAAACAAAAGACATTTTCAATGTATAGTCATCAGATTCCAGATATCCCTCTTCCCATCCCCCCATGGAAGTTCTCTGCCTCATTTTTTGCGAAGTGATCCAGGTCAAGAAGAGAAACAGATCCCTGTGCAGAGCTGTAGAGCTACCTGGCAGGAAACATCAGAGTGGTGTCCAGGAAAAAGGAAAGAAAAGAAACCTATTAGGACATAATAAATTGGCTTCCATAACCCAAAGGAAATGAGACCGTGATCCATTTCAGTCAAGGGGCAAGCAAAATAACTCAGCCTGAGTCTCCACAGGTACATCTGACAGAATGATTAACCTTGGTCCCAATCGGACATAGTGACCTCCATTAGTTAGATAATGGAGGTGCAAACAGATCATGCGCCTTTATTTCCTGGCCAATTACACAGCCCTATTTTCCTCTGTTCAGTAGAAGTGACCTAAAAGCCTTTGAGGCACAAGTCAACAAGGTGTCTGGATACAACAGCCCTTCAAAATGTATTCTATTCTCTGTGGAGAAAATATCCTACAGCCAAAGGCTGCCGTTTTACAGACCGGCAAAGATTGTTTATCTAGACTCTTGAATGCAAAGAGGAAGCCTATTTCCTTACTGGCATTTGCAGTGGAATTTCCTCTTTCAGACAACAATGGATGTAGTCCACTAGGCAGAATACATTGTGGGTGGGGCTCTTTCTATGGTGGACTCTGTATTTTCATTTCCATAGCTTTGTGAGTTTGAAAGTCAAACAGGACTTATAATTTGGTTACTTTTTAAGGTAAAATATTATTTTTTAGTTAAAATTCTATCTGTGAATGTCTGTGAAGACAAGAAAAAATTGGGACAGGGTAGTTCCCCACAGATGACCAAGTGTTCTTTCCTGGAGAAAGAAGAAAGTTTGCAAAACCCACTGAAACATAGCAAGAGCCTTGGTGAATGTGAAAAACATTATAAACAGTGCCAGCTTTATACTCAGTGCCAGCTTAATGCTGAGATCAGCACCAGAGGTCTCTGCCCTCAAGCGTCTCACAGCCTGTCTGGCAGCTGTCTGAGGCTTGGTTCTGCCTTCCCATGACAGAACAGAAAAGGGGCAGGGACTAACTTATTGAGAAACCAGGCTAGCCCCAGACCTCCTTTCCCATATATATATGCTTATCGCCTGCTTAAAAACAGACTTCCTGGCCTTAGATTCTCCACCAGCTTTGCCTGGGACACTGCCCAGTTGTGGTATCTGGGACCTGGTGTAGGCTGAACTGTCATATGGGATACATTATGGAAACCCCTCACCCTCTCCAGAACCATTTGCTTTGCCTGATCGACCTTTTAGGCCTGCCCTCCAGGGCCAGGGCCTGCCAATTAGGCACACCTCCTCCAGGAAGCCCTCTAGGCATCCACACATGCCCACTTCCTTCCAGCACCAATGCCACAGCATGGGGCTCCTGCCAGTCCCTTTGTCTCTCTCTCTTTCTTTTCATCCCTTCATACAAACATGTACTGCTTACTTACTACGTGCTAAGAACTCATAGCACTGGGAACCAAAGACACCAGGATGGGCCTCTGACAAGGAGACAACCTTGTGAGGGAGTCCAACCCATAATAAATTTTAAATGCAATAAAGCGTCACAGGTTCCTTGAAAACAAAGGGACAAAGAACAAAGCTAGGAAGTGTATATTCTACAAGTATGGGGAGGAGGATAGAAAACTGTTCCTCCAACAGTATGGAGGTTCCTTAAAAAGCTAAAAACAGAGCTACCATATGATCCTGCAATCCCACTCCTGGGCATACATCTGGAGAAAAACATGACCTGAAAGGATACATGCTCCTCAATGTTCATTGCAGCCCTGTTCACAATAGCCAAGACATGGAAGCAACCTAAATGTCCAGTGACAAATGAATGGATAAAGAAGATGTGGTATATATGTGTGTATATATATACATAAATATATATATATATATAATGGAATATTACTCAGCCATTAAAAAGAATGAAATAATGCCATTTACAGCAACATGGATGGACCTAGAGATTGTCATACTGAGTGAAGTAAGTCAGGCAGAGAAAGACAAATATGTATAATATCGCTTATATGCAGAATCTAAAAAAAAAGATGCAATGAACTTAATTACAAAACAGAAACAGACTCACAGACTTAGAGAACAAACTTATGGTTATGGGGTGGGAGTGGGAGTGGGGAGGGATAGTCAAGGAGTTTGGGATTGACATGTACAAGCTGCTATATTTAAAATGGATAACCAACAAGGACCTACTGTATAGCACAGGGAACTCTGCTCAATATTCTGTAACAACCTAAATGGGAAAAGAATTAGAAAAAAAACCAGATACATGTATATGTATAACTGAATCACTTTGCTGTACACCTGAAATTAACACAACCCTGCTAAGCACCTATATTCCAATGTAAAATAAAGAGTTAAAAAAAAAGAACTGTTCCCCCAGGAGTTTACACTTGCATGGCCTTCTCCCTCTTCCAACAAGTAAACTTCTTGGTCCTTGTTTATCAGCCTCTCAGGATTAGACTTAACTGACCCTGTCAGTCTTCTGAGCAGCAGGGCTAATGGCAAAAAGCCCGGAGGAAGGAGAAGAAGCCACTCGTATCTCATTTGCATCCTCGGGCCTACCCTGAATACCACACAACTGTTAGAACCCCAGCTTTACAGGGAGAAATTTCAATCAGAGAGGTTAACTGGCCTGCCCAAGAGCACACAGATCTCCTTCTGAAATGCATGACCAAACACACCTCAACAGTCTTACAGGGCTACTTGATCTTTTCCTACTCTCCAGTCTGTGGCTCTTCTGCTCTGAAATGGGGAAAGAAGACAGCTGCAGCCAGGGGAGCAGGGGCATGGCCAGGTTCAACTTTCCGACAGGAGTGAGAGCGTAGGGTCTAGGGCTGGGGCCTGCACGCTGTGTGGGTAGGGAAGGGCAAGCACAGAACTACTTCCTCAGGTCTTGATGGTTTCACTTTCACACTGTTTCTGATTGTATCTCTTTAAACATACATTACTATTTAACAAGCAGCACGTTTCTTTAAAATCAGTGTGAAGGGGCCACTTCTGGATGCTGTGCTTAGGGAGAGTCGCTGTGCTTCCTGCTCCCTAATGCCCTCTCCAATCTGAGTTCATCTCCACTTCTGCTTTTTGCAGAGGCGCTGGAAGTCCTCACGTCACCCAGCACAGCTCATGAGGGCTACCTGGAGGACCGAGCCATACCCTAACCCTCTATTGGCAGTAGCCCCCTTCTATCTGAGAAGGCCTTTCTTTCTGTTTGATATACCAGTTGGTGATGTTCGTTTATTATTTCCACTTAAAAAGAAGCCGCCTTATTCATCCACCCAGCTACTTACCCAAGATTCATTGCTAGGAAAACTGTAGCTCCCAGGTTGCCCAGAATGGTCCTGGTTTATGCTTTTGGTCCCAGCATAGTTATAAATGGTACCATCTTTTACCACCAAAAACAACCCAGTTTGGTAGATAAATTATTTGGTCACCCTATGTATTGAGTATGTAATATGATCACTGTAATAGATCCTAATGATGCAATGATACATAAAACAAGTTTTCTCCCTCCTGGGATCTCACAAACTCAAGAACCTGATCTCTAGCATGTACAGGGACCTCTGAGCGGGTATTGTCATTGATGGCTCACCCCAACCTTTCTTTCCTTCTTGGTGCCTCAGCCCCAGTTACTCAGTGTCTCTGTGGTATTCTCTCACCCACTTGGCTTCCAAGCCTTTCTCCCTCAGTGTCCCACAAGAACCCACACACCTTTCAGTGTCTCATGGGGACATTCCTGTGTGGTCCTTCCATGTCCTACATGGGCCTGTGTGCCTGTCCATTACCCACATGGGTGTCATTCTGTGTTCCACTAATGTCTCCTGTGAACAATTCCATGTGCCTCTTCAGTGTCCAATTGAACCAGTGTTTTCCTTTTGTCTCATGTGGTTGCCACTTTGTACCCGTCCATTATCCCATGTGGATATTCCTGTGGGTCCTTCTAGAGTTGCATGTGGACCTATGAATACCCCTTCAGCAATGAAGACTCCGCTAGTGGTCCCCAACGTGAAGGCTGCAGGTCCTGGAGGGTAACAGAGTAGCAAGGGGTCTTTGGGTGTATATGTGTGCAGGGGAAATTTTGTGAATGGGTAAAAATGGCTCCTCCTATTTAAAAAGATTCTGCCTCAGAGCCACCTGGTAAATCAGTTTAAAAAAAAAAAAAAGTAGATTCCTAGAATTCATACTAGACCTACTGAATCTGGATTACTAAAATTGAGACCAGGAATTTTCATTTTAAACACGTTCCCTGGTGCTATGGTCTGAATGTTTGTGTGACTCACAAATTCATGTGTTGAAGCCTAGTACCTAATGTCATGGTATTAGGTGTGCCTTTGAGAGGCCATTAGGTCATGAACGCAGAGCCCTCATGAATGGAATTAGCATTTTTATAAAAGAGGCTCAAAAGAACTCTCTCCCCAAGAGGGGGGCCACACAGAGAGCCCCCTGTTAGGGCAATACTCAGCAGAGTTATGGAAGTAGTGTCACTCCTGTGACCCCAAACAGGTAGAGGCACCAACACTGCAATGGGAGCTTCAGGCACACCACCCAGGCACAGAGATCCCCAGGGACAGGACCACTCACAGCCATGGGATCAGGGCCACCCAGAGCCTTGGCAGCCCAAGCTCTGCCCCAGTAGAGCCAGAAGATACTGGATTTTAATTGGTATTTTTAAAAGGATGATTTGAAAAAAAAAAAAAAAAAGGATGCTTTTGATGTGCAGTTTGGGTTGAGAACCACCAGTTTGGCCCTCTTGTCTTCTATTACCTCTCCTCTCTATGAAATATCTTCTCTTTTTCTTCCTAACAAAATTCTGATTTTGTTCATTTATCTATCCTTATTCTCCATGCTCCATGCAGTTCCCTTCCTCAGAAGAGGCTAATCCCACTCTTGATGGCAGGAGTTATTTCTCATTGTTAATTAATGCTTTTTGTTATAAGAAATCTCAGAATCTTGAGGAAAGAACATGTGGCCAAAATAATAAATACATACACACACAAATATATATATACATACACACACAAAGGTCAGCATAAAAAGATGCTCAACATCATTAGCCATTAGGGAAATACAAAATAAAACCATAATAAGACACCACTTCACATCCACTTGAGTGGCTATAATCATAAAAACTGGCAATATCAAATGTAGGTGAAGATACGGGGCAACTGAAACTCTCATACATTGCTTATTAGAGTGAGAAATGCTACAACCACTTGGGAAAGCTTCTGACTGTTTCTTAAAAAATTAAACACATATGCTGTGACTGGAAATTATATTCTTAGGCACTTACCCAAGGAAAAGCTTTTGCGCAAAAAGGCTTGTATGAAAACATTCAAAGCAGCTTTATTCATAATTACCCAAAACTGAAAACAGTCCTAATGTCCATCAACAGGAGAAAGGATAAGCAAATTATGGAATAATGCTCATCAATAAAAAGGAGCTACTAACACATGCAAAACAGGATAAATCTTAAAAACATTATATTTAGAAAAAAACCCAGAAAGCTGCTGCCTTGGGTGGGTGGGGTTTAACTGGAAAAGTGTATAAAGGGACTTTCTGGAGCAATGAAAATATTCCATTGTTTGGAGTAGTGGTTACATAGATGTATACAAATCTTTCAAAACTTACCTAACTGAACATCTGGATCTGTGCATTTATTTTAATGTTAATTACACCATACACACAAGCACATGCATACACACACACACACACACATTCTGTTCATTTTGCTGTCTAAAACAAGCCAGACACGAAAAGAATACATATTGTATGATTCAAGCTGGAAATTAATGTGTGGTGATAGAATTCAGAAATAGCTGCTATGGGGTGGGGTAAAGAGTGACTGGAAAAGGATACAGGATAATTTTCTGGGGCTATCACATTGGTTTATATCTTGATTGGAGTGATGGTTACAAAATTTCATATGCCAAACTCATTGTCCTTTGTGTGTCAATTTGGCTGGGCCACAGTGCCCAGATATTTGGTCAAACATTATTCTAGATGTTTCTGTCAAGGTGTTTTGGGGATGAAATTAACATTTAAATTGGTGGACTTTGAGTAAAGCAGATTGCCCTCCATAATGTGGGTGGGCCTCATCCAATCAGTTGAAGTCCTTAATAGAACAAAGACTGACCTCCCTAAGCAAGAAGGAATTCTGCCAGTTGATGGCCTTCAGACTCAAGCTGCAACAACAGCTCTTTCCTGGGTCTCCAGCCTGCCAGCCCACCCTGCAGACTTTGGACTTGCCAGACTTCCTCCATAATCACATGAAAGCCAATTCCTTAAAATAAATATATATACACATCCTATTGATTCTGTTTCTCCAGAGAACCCTGACAAATAAAACTCTTATACTGAAAATCTACACATTTTATTATAATTGAAAAAAGATCAGGGAATATTCAGAGTGTGCAGGAAAAGCATGTCTTTCTCACTTTTAGAGATGAACAAAACAGCATATAGCCTGATGACAAATTGAAATTATAATGGCGTCATCACAGTTCGGGTATACAAAAATGAAGTCTGGTGGCCATTGAGGATCTGGTCTCAGACAGAGCTCTGCACCATTGAAACTTGAACTTTCTTTGAGCTGTCTGACACCCAAGAATGTCACCAGCCATATTCAGAACAACACCTGCCAGCTGCAAACTTCTGGTCTCAAGGTCTCCCCTTGTAACTATGCAACCATTACGGACCCAACCAATCCTTACTTAACAAGCACTCTTACTTTTTGTCAGCTCCAATTATAATTCTTAATAAACAGCTCATGTAACTAACTGCAACCTTGAAGTTTTTGCCTTTATAAGCCTCCCCCATTTTGTAGTCCAGTGCAACACAATTCGGATGCTTCTTGAATCTATGTCTCCCGGGCTGCAGTCCTAACAAATCCCAAATAAACACCTTTTCATTTCAATCAGTTCTCTGTGTCTAAAATTTTGGTTAACAAGCTCCAATTTCTGTGGCATCCATTATATAACTGTCCTAGCCCATTTGGGCTACTATAACAAAATGCCACACACTGGGTAGCTTATCCACAACAGAAATGTACTGGTCACAGTTCCGGAGGCAGGGAAGTCCAAGATCAAAACGCCAGCATGGTCATATTTTGGTAAAGACCCTCTTCCTGGTTCAGAGCTGGCAATTTCTCTCTGTGTCCTCACATGGTAGAAGGGGCTAGGGAGCTCTGTGGGGTCTCCTTTATGAGAGCACTAATCCCATTCATTAGGGCTCCACCCTCGTGACCTAATCCCCTCCCAAAGACCTTATCTTCAAATACCATCATCTTTGGGGGCTAGGATTTCAACATATAAATGGGAGGGTGTAGGGGTGGAAACAAACATTCAGACCATAGGCATAACTTTGGAGGGAGCAGCCTTAGGGTGAAGCCAGACTATGGAAGAATGTGAGGAGAAAAGAAACTGAGTCTGAATGACACTGTGGATTTCCAGGGCCAATCATTGGGGAAATGTGCCCTACATCTTAGATGTACTGTTAGATGAGCTGATAACTTCTGTTGTTTGAAGTGGACGTTTATCTTTTACATTGGCTGCCCAGCATGCCACCTCCTCTTTCCTATGTTAGGAGTTTCCCACTTTATGAACAGCCCACCTCTCACCAGAGAAGCTGTAAATATCAGATACTCACCTTGTTATTCTCCCTTGAAGTTAGGGTGTAACATGCACTAAACAGATGCACAAACACACACAAGAATCAGAATCTAATGGTGAATCACAGAGTTGCACGGAGCTAAAGCAGAGGCTGAGCATTTCCGTTCTGTAGGTTTTGATCAGTGGCCACTGCGTTCATTTTCCAGAAACAGCAGTATCACTGGCATCTGATGTCTAGTGCACGTGGCATCTGTGGTGTATGTATCCTGTGGCAGCAGCAGTTACACTGCAACCGGAAGGGCTGTGTGGTTAGATTTTGGTGATCCTGTGACATCTCCAAATCTATTTCTGGCTACCCCACCTCCACCAGGATTCTAGCTACCCAATATCCTTTTAATAAACTGCTTTTTCTATTTCAGCTTGTCTCAATTGGCTTCAGTTGCTTGGCACTAAAACCCCAACTGAAATTTTGGTGAAGCTCTCGTAAGTAGCATTCTCTATTAATTGTGGTTAAAAGTATTCTATTGCTAAATGATGCCCAGTCCTATATTCTATTAATTATCTATTGCTACAATGCTCTGTGGCCAACAACTCAGTGGATTAAAACAACAATTATTTATTCTTGCTCGTTTGTCTGTGAGTTGCCTGAGAATCAACTGATCTAGGCTGTGTTCAGCTGACCTTAAGTCCAAAATGTAGATTGAGTCTAGCTCAGCTCCATACATCTCTTGTTCTCCTTGGACTACCCAGGGCTTGTCGTCTTATGGAAGTGACGGTGGTCAAGATGGCAAGACCAACTGTGCAATTCTAATTCAAGCCTTCTCATGTTAGGTCTACTAATATCCCAATGGCCAAGGTCCACAACCAAGCCCAACATCAATAAAGCAGGGAAGTATAGTCTCTACTGAAATGAACTGCAAAGCACACAGCAAAGGGCGTGAATAGAGGGTGGAATAAGGAATTGGGAACAATAATGAAATCTACATCAACCTACACCCCATCCCTACTCCCCCCTCCCCCTGCCCCCAAACCAAAGTGTTAGCTATTGGCTGGTGGTGGTTTAATAGTTTCTGCTTTATAGCTGTTGAAGTCTTGTCAGAAGAGGTCTTAGACACACTGCCTTCAGGTAAAGAAATGAATCTCTGTTATGTCTGCATGATGAGGCAATGAGAGAATCATAAAAGGATCAGGTTGTTAGGGATCTTAAAGGCCCCTGATGACATATTTAAGATCATTTAAAAGTCAGAATGGAGTAACTACGGTTCAGGCATCTAAAATGGAGCTGGGTGGCCATCGTGGATGTGGTTTCAGACACATTCCTGCATCACTGAGAACTTGAATTTTCAGAACAGTATCAAACTCAAGGACACCACCAGCCATTTTCAAAACAATATCTGCTGGCAGATGCACACAGCCACACCCACACACCCCTCTGCCCCACCAGCGCAACTAATCCTTGCTTACCCATCACCCTTACTTCTTGCCAGCTCTAATCCTAATTCTAGACAAACAATGTTTGTAACCTTGTGGGGTTCTGCCTTTATAAACCTCCCCCATTTTGTAGTCCAGCTGAACACAATTCAAGTGCTTTCTGGGATCTGTGTTTCCAGAGCTGCAGACCTAACAATCTCCAGATAAACACTTTGTTTTTCTTTTTTGCCTCAACCGTTTCTCCATTCTTGGAATTCTTGGTTAACGCCCCTTAGTAAGTCCTATTGCTTGACTGATGAGGAAACTAAAGGACCAAAGTGTGAGTGACTTGGTCAAGGTTGTACAGCTTGAAAATGGCAGAAGAATGAATATAATCAATATATTATAGACATACATCAATATAACAATAGAATGCACATTGATTGACTCCCAGATACATGCCTCTGACCCTTAGCTATTTTACTTACATTATATTGGGGCAGAAAGTTTTCTGTATTCCTCAAATCATTTATTCCTCCCTCCATATCATACCAGATATAAGATTGGATATGTGTTTTTGGACACCTCTGTCCAACCGCCTACACGCCACCACTCAAAGTGCTGCTGACTCAGGTTAGAAATCTTATAGGTGTCAGGACAGCTGAGGACCCGAACTGATGTGGCAGAATTCTGCCAGGTGAGTCCTCTTGAGCAACACAAGGTGTCTGTGCCCTACTTACAAATGAGTTGGAAATTATAGCTCTTATAATAAAATCCTATGTGAGAGAGAAATTTTTTAAAATCTTTACATATCTTCACAGCACACTCGCAGTAGCAACAGCTTCTGTTTTTCCTTCCTAATTAAAATTGTACAGAGCCAACGCTTTGCAAAATTAAGTGAGAGTGTCATGGACATATATACACTACCAAACGTAAAATAGCTAGCTAGTGGGAAGCAGCTGCATAGCACAGGGAGATCAGCTCGGTGCTCTGTGACCACCTAGAGGGGTGGGATAGGGAGCGTGGGAGGGAGACACAAGAGGGAGGGGATATGCGGATATATGTATATGTATAGCTGATTCACTTTGTTATACAGCAGCAAATGACACACCATTGTAAAGCAATTATACCCCAATAATGATGTTTAAAAAAAAAATTATGTGTGGGAAACAATGGACCTTTTAGAGAAATTCCCCAGATGGGCAGGTAAGGCAATATAGACTGTGGTAAAGGACTGAGAATTTGAGGCAAGGGGAAGATTTTGGTGCATTTTAAGCAGGGGAGGGTCACGGTCTTATTCATATCCACTTTGGGCTTGTCCAGCTCTCCCTAGCACTGGGGAACAGGATTCCTCCTTCCCAGGCCCGTGTGGCTGTGTGGCCCAGAGAGCTGTTTGCCTTACACTTCACATTCACAGAGAAGTTCCAGTGGAAAGTTCGATGTTATGTTCCTATAAACTTAGACATGCAATCCATCAATTCTCTTCCATGGTAAAAGCATTAACTTACTAAAATTATCATTTAAAATATATACACTACCAAATGTAAAATAGATAGCTAGTGGGAAGCAGCTGCATAGCACAGGGAGATCAGCTCAGTGCTTTGTGACCACCTAAAGGGGTGGAATAGGGAGGGTGGGAGGGAGGGAGACGCAAGAGGGAAGAGATATGGGAACATATGTATATGTATAACTAATTCACTTTGTTATAAAGCAGAAACTAACACACCATTGTAAAGCAATTATACTCCAATAAAGATGTTTAAAAATAAATAAATAAAAATGAAATAAAATATACCATAATTTGTGAAACTTTTCTTCATATTTGAGTACAATTTGGAGCCTCAAAAGATAGAGGGGCTGAACCTCCCCTGCCTCTTGTAACCCTCTGAACACCTCCACCCCATACCTTCTCTCCTGACCTGACCTCACTGGGCCTCTCATCCTATGTTTCTCTTGCCCCCAAGATATAGATGCTGACTTCCAGCACGTTTAACCTCACTTTGTTGGTATATCCTGCCTTTAACATGTATCATAACCATAATTCTATTCCTGGTTTGTACCAAAGTTGTTAACACAGTTTTTCTTTGAATGCCTCACCTCTTTCTTTGCTGTCTCCCATCTCTTCTCTCTTCCCTGCCTGGCTTCGTCCTGTCCATTTTAGTTATCCCACTCATCTTTCTCCTGATTCTAAAAACTCATTCACTCCAGGACCTCAAGTTTGTAAGCATGTTTAAAAAGTGTCAGATTCACATAATGTCTAAAAGTTTTAGGGGGAAAAAAATGCTACCTTGGCAATTCACCTGTGTCCAAAAGAAGCTTACATTTTAAAATCTGTCATTTTGACAGAGGCAAAATTAAGATTTGAAAAATATTCTCTTAAATGTAGATGGTTGATTCATCTACAGCTAGAAGGCCAGGTAGGAAGTGATGGTTTGGTGGTGACTGACCTGAGGGCAGTAGCTGGGGTTCACCCAAGAGCAGGCATCCCAACTTTAGGTTCCGGGGGATCTGTGCTTGCTAAAAAGGCAGATTCCTAAGCCTACTGCCAGAAACTCTAATTCAGTGGATCTGGAAGAGTCAGGAAATGCTGAACGAGATATAGGGACCCCACATATAGCTGGGTAAATGTATAACTCTTAATAGCCAGCATCTTGGGCTGGATCCTGATTCTGAGGGTAATTAACTGTGTGACCTCAGCAGGGCAAATTAACTTCCCTGAGCCCCTATTTCCTAGTCTATAAAGGAAGCACAGGAACCATGAGACATAGAATGTGATGGGGTTAATATTTTGGAAAACATCTATGTTTTTCTCTTCTGCATTTCTGAGTGTTAATTACTCCCTACCTCTCTGGACTGACCCAAGTGTCTATATCTATATGTCTATGTCTATCTATATCTGTATCTAATCTCCTTGGTGGAAGTGGAATAGGAGTGGGGATAGGGGCGGGAGGGGAGGAGATTATTATTTGTTCCAGAAAGCAAAAAGAACAAAGGAATTTATATTCAGACGCTGACATTCAAAATAAGATTATGCAGCAAGACAATAGCTATGAGAGAGTATTTCTACTTTCCTTTCTCCACTCCCACCCCATTCTCTCCCCACACCTCAGAGTAGCATAAGAAAAATCGAGTACGGAAGTTTCAAGCCTCAAAAATTCTCTTATCATTTAGAAAATAGCCCTTCTGCCTATGGCAGCTGGGCCATGAGGCTTGGAGTTCTATTGTAGAATGAGGTTCTGGTAGGGAAAATAAAAGTCCCACCCTTCTTTGGCTGAGGGGATGATAGAATGATAGAAAAGAGAGAGAACAAGAAGGACTTTGGTGAGTGAGGAGAAGGGGCTGCATAAATGCCAAGGGCACCTTGTGTCCCCCTCAATTTCCAATAACCCCTCCCCACAATTCCAGTAACTGAGACAACAGATGAAGACCTGATTAATTAATTAATGCTGCCCAGGCAGCAACACTTTTCAATAGACTTCCCGGTGGTTTTAATGTGCATTCGGTTGAGAACCAGTGGACTAAGAATTAAACAGAGTGAACATTTAGGTTCCCCCGCCCTGCTTCTTCACATGAAGCCCTCATGAGAATAAACAGGTTAAATAGAGGCAAAATAAAGAAGTTCATATTCCTCAGAACACCCGAGCATAGTGTGGGTTCATTTGTCACATCAGCATACAAATGAAAATACTCTATAGGTCGTAAGGAGCTCTCCTCTGGAAACTTTCGTTGTTGTGGCCAAGTTGCAGCCGAGAGTAGAAAAGCAGCGCTCTAGTTAAGGTTCCAGGAGCCTGGGAAAGGAAACTAGATGAAGGTTTTAGCTAAAATGACTACCGAAGAGGTGCGTGGTCTCTCTCTAATAAAGTGGCTTTCCCCACAAATCAAAGTGAGATGAGCCAATTCACCAAAAGCACTTTCTTAAAGTAGCTGACTCCTCTGGAGTCAGAATGAGTGGGGTTAGAATCCTGGATCTGCCCTTACTAACTGTGTGATGTTGGCAATTTTACCTAACTCTTCTAAGCCTCAGCGTTTTAGTGGGTAAAATGGGCCTTATTACACAGTCTCCCTTCACAGGGTTGGTATGAGGAAAAGCAATCTGTATCACATGTCTGGGGCTAGGGTGGGGCTGTTATGAGTCCCTTTATCTAAGAATTCTGCTGTAATACTTAAAAGCAGAGAGACCTCGGCACTGAATAAGGAGGCCCAGAGGTATGCTTCTAACAGCTACGCAGGACGTTTCTGCTCACACAGAAGGATTACTGTGGCGCAGCAGGCCTCAGATTTCGGCATGCATCAGCGTCACCCGGAGGGCTTGCTGGGCCTTCCCCTGGAGTTTCTGATTTAGGAGGACTGGGGTGGGGGGGGGCCTGAGAATGTGCATTTCTAGCAAGCTCCCAGGTGACACGGATCCTGCTGGGAGTTACGGCTCTAGATTATAGTAGGGTTCAGCCAACTAGGCCCTCAGCACAAGTCTGGCCCACTTCCTGTTTGGGGAAATACAGTTTTATTGGTACACAGCCACATTTGTTTGTTGTTGTTTCATCTGTGGTTGCTTCTGTGCCGCCATGGTGGAGTTGAGTCATTGCAACAGAGATCACGAAGTTTAACATATTTACCATCCAGTCCTTTACAGACTTTTACCAACCCCTGTTCTAGGGTAAAAGAGCTCAGGTAATTTGGGGGAACAAGTTTGCCGTGGAAAATTCCCAGAGTTAGATTAAATTAATCAGGGCTTGATAAAGGGTAAAGTTTAGTCAGGACCGGGTGTGTCCTTCAAATCTTGTGTTTTTGCAAATCTTGCTCTTTTTCTATTTGTAAATGTACACATTCTTAGAATGAGTAGGGACCACTTGGCTCTGAAATTTTAATAAAATGTTAAAAGATTAGCATTGATTGTACCATCTACTCCATTTTACTTTATTTTCATGTTTAATATTAGCTTATCTACCTGTTATGATGTCAGTAATTCAGAGGGCTTCATCACAGAATAGCGGGTCTCAACCCTTACACATAAGTCACCTGGGGGGACTTTTAAAAAAATACCTGGGTCCTATCTCTGGAACTTCTGATTCAAAGGGTGTGGGGGTGGGACCTAGGCACTGATGTTTTTAAAACCTTCTAGATGATTCCACTATGCAGCCAGAATTGAAAATCGTAGACAGAGTGTGTACTAGTTAAATTCTCTCCTAGGTCCTGCTACCCTAACTACAAATTGACAGCCACCGGTGGCCTCTGGCATCCTCACTAGAGAGCTTGCCCGCCAGACATGGAGCTACCAACTTTCTCTTCTCCATGCCACATGCACAACATAGGCTCTGCTCTCTATAGAATGGAGGCCAGAGGTTGGTCTTCATTGGGAAAAGTAGTGACTTTTTAATAGTGAATGTTAGAAATGGTGTCTCTTTGTTGGAATGAGTGATATTTAAAGTATGTAAATGGGGTAACATATTTTAGAAGCATTCACCTTGCTCCCACGAAGAAAGTATAAGAATCTAGTGAAGCATGTAGGCCAGGGGTTAGCACTCTTTCTGTAAAGTTCTGGATAATAAATCTTTTAGGCTTTGTGGGGCAACAAGCAAATCGAGTTATAGCTGCACCACAGAGATGTGTAGTGTGCCGAGCAGCAGGGGGAAACCATGAAAGCACCATGTACTGTCTTGGCCCAACGATTCTGTCCCCTGGTTTCTGTGTGATGCTCATTCCCATAATGCAAAACAGCCTGAAGCAATACACAAACAAATGAGCAAAGCTACTTGGGTTTTTATCATTGTCATGTGTCACAAAAGAATATTCGTCTTTTGATTTCTTTTCAACCATTAAAAAATGTAAAAGTTAACAACAAAAAAAAGTAAAATCATTCTAAACGTGTGGGTCATACAGAAAGAAGCACTGGGTCAGACTTGGCTGGCAGGCAGTAGTTTGCCAACCCATGTTCTAGACTACACCCTTAAGGACAACATCCTAAGCTAAATTCCTAACTCTGTGTTCTATGTCTAGCTGTGATTGCCTGGTGCCAAGTAAAAAGATAACAGAATCCAGCCAATAAAATATAGTCACTGCTGCCTTCAAAAAACCTTTCCTGTAGGGTGACAGTCTGAGAATCTAAAACTTTTAGAGGTCGGTTGTTCTCAATTTTTGTTGTACATTGGAATCATCAGAGGAGATAAAAACCTCCCACACCCAAAGCAATTACATCAGAAACTCTGGGTCGGGACCCAGAGATCAGTAGTCTTTAAATCTCCTCAGGTGATTTCAATGGGCAGATAAGGCTGAGAGGACTTTTCTCAAGAGGAACAAAGAGCAGGGCTTCATCAAGCTGCAGAACAGGTAATATGGTTATTTCTGTTTGCTAATAAATGTTTTTTTAGTAATATCTTCATGTGTGGGAGAGATTGGTCTGAGCCTTGCGTTCATTATATTAGGATGACAAAGCTTCTGGAGGAATAGCTAACATACAAGCACACCTCGTGCACAGCAAAGGAAGCCATCAAAAAATGAAAAGGCGACAACCTACGGAATGGGAGAAAATATTTGTAAATGATGTGACCAACAAGGGCTTAATCTCCAAAATACACAAACACCTCATACAACTCAACAACAAAAAAACAAACAACCCAATCGAAAAATGGGCAGAAGACCTTAATAGACATTTCTCCAAAGAAGACATACAGATGGCCAGTAGGCACATGAAAAGATGCTTAACATCACTAATTATTAGAGAAATGCAAATCAACACTATAATGAGGTACCACCTCACACCAGTCAGAATGGCCATCATTAAAAAGTCTATAAATAACAAATTCTGGAGAGGGTGTGGAGAAAAGCAAACCCTCCTACACTGTTGGTGGGCAAGTAAGTTGGTGCAGCAACTATGGAAAACAGTATGGAGGTTCCTCAGAAAACTAAAAATAGAATTACCATATGATCCAGCAATCCCACTCCTGGGCATATATCCGGACAAAACCATAATTCAAAAAGATACATGCACCCCTATGTTCATAGCAGCACTATTCACGATAGCCCAAACATGGAAACAACCTAAATGTCCATCAACAAATGAATGGATAAAGAAGATGTGGTACATATATGCAATGGAATACTACTCAGCCATAAAAAAGAACAAAATAATGCCGTTTGCAGCAACATGGATGCAACTAGAGATTATCACACTAAGTGAAGTAAGTCAGAAAGAGAAGGACAAATACCATATGATATCACTTATATGTGGAATCTAAAATATGGCACCTACCTACAGAACCTATCTATAAAACAGAAGCTACCTACAAAACAGAAACAGACACACAGACATAGAGATCAAACTTGTGGTTGCCAAGGGGGAGTGGGGAAGGGAGAGGGATGGACTGGGAATTTGGGGTTGTTAGATGCAAACTATTTACATTTAGAATGGATAAACAACAAGTTCCTACTGTAGAGCACAGGGAACTATATCTAGTCTCCTGGGATAAACCATAATGGAAAAGGATATTAAAAAAAGAATGTGTATGTGTGTACAACTGAGTCACTTTGCTGTACAGCAGAGATTGGCACAGCATTGTAAACCAGTTATACTTCAATTTAAAAAAATGAAAAGGCAACCTATGGGACGGGAGAAAATATTTGCAAATTATATATCTAATAAGGGGTTAATATCCAAAATTTATACTCATACGACTCAATTAAAGAAAAAAGCAGTGCAATTAAAAAATAAGCAAAAGAAATAATTAGACATTTTTCCAAAGGAGACATGCCAAGTGTCCAACAGGTACATGAAAAGATGCTCAACATCACTAATCATCAGGGTAATGCAAATCAAAACCACAATGAGGTATCACCTCACACCTGTTAGAATGGCTATTATCAAAAAGACAAGAGATAGCATGTGTTAGTGAGAATGTGGAGATAAGGGAATCCCTGTGCACTGCTAATAGGCCTGTAAATTGGTGCAGCTACTATGGAAAAAAGTATGGAGTTTCCTCAAAAAATTTAAAATAGAACTACCACATGATCCAGCAATTCTACATCTGGGTATTTATCCAAAGGAACAAAATGACTGTCTTGAAAAGATATCTGCACCCTCATGTTTATTGCAGCATTATTTACAATAGCCAAGACATGGAAACACATAAGTATCCATCAGCAGATGAATGGATAAAGAAAATGTGGTGTATATACACAATGGAGTATTATTCAACCATAAAAAGGAAGGAAATTCTGCCATTTGCAACAACATGGATGGACCTCAAGGGCATTATGCTAAGTGAAATGAGTCAGCCAGATAAAGACAAATACTGTATGATCTCACTTATATGTGAATATTTTTTAAAAAACCCAAACTCACAGATACAGAGAACAGACTGGTGGTTGCCAGAAGTCGGAAGTAGGGGAGGAGGGTGTGAAACAGTTGAAAGTGGTCAAAAGAAACAACCTTCTAGTTATAAGGTAAATAGTCCTGGGTAGACAATGTACAGCATGGTGATTATAGGTAACAATGCTGTATTGTATATTTGAAAGTTGCTAAGAGAGTAGATCTTAAATGTTCTGTAACTATGTGTCGTATGGACGTTAACTAGACTTATTGCAGTGATCATTTCGCAAGATGTACAAATATTGAATCATCATGTTAAATACCTAAAACAAATACCGTGTTATATGTCAATTATATCTCAGTTTTAAAAAAATAAGCCTGATATTGCAGATGAGGAAACTAATGCATAGAAAATGTTACACATTTTCAAGAGAGGAGCTGGAAACCTAAGTCTGTCTGATGTGACCACAGGCTCTTACCCACTAGGGTCTGCCACATTCACGTGCTACATCAAGAATGGGGACTCAGGGCTTTCCTGGTGGCGCAGTGGTTAAGAATCCGACTGCCAATGCAGGGGATACGGGTTCGATCCCTGGCGCAGGAAGACCCCACATGCCGCGGAGCAACTAAGCCCGTGCACCACAACTACTAAAGCCCACGCGCCTAGAGCCCGTGCTCAGCAACACGAGAAGCCACCGCAATGAGAAGCCCACGCACCGCAACGAAGAGTAGCCCCCGCTCACCACAACTAGAGAAAGCCCATGCACAGCAACAAAGACCCAACACAGCGAAAAATAAATTAATTAATTAATTTAAAAAAAAAAGAAAGAATGGGGACTCAAGGCTGATATTCCTGCCCACACCACACTGCCTCATTTTCTGAAGTATTGGAAGAGCCCCTAGAAACAAATCTGTTCCAGTATTCTTCATCTACAAGAACAGAAACACATCCAGAGAAGTAAAGTGACTTTCCTAAAATCACCCAGAGAGTCAATGTTTGAGAGGCCATGAAAGGCAATCAAGTGTCTCCAAACAGAACTCAGGAAAAGGACCATTCATGGCCTGGATCTTCCAAGGTACATGAAAAGAAAGAAAAACATAGTAATCAAATTTTTTCCTTGGAACCAAAAATGGGGGCTGATGGAGAGAGAAGAATTCCTTTTTAAAAATCTATAAATATGATATTGAAGTGTGTCTAAATGCATTAAAGTTACAGTGCTGTTTTATAACCCTCACCATTCTTCCAGGGGTCCCCTACTGATGGCCCACAAGCTGACTCTAGGTGTGCTTTAGTTTCCTCTGCAGAGTTCTGGCAATAAATGTCCAGGGCTGAGAGGGAGTGATCCCTTTTTGGCTGACACATGCATGCTCAGTCCACTACAGCCCCCAGCTGTCCCCCGTTTTTGTGTTACTGAACTTTCATTATCTGTGTGACCTTGGCTAAGTCCCTTCCCCTCCCTGTAAGACAGAATCTTCACCTATCGAATTGGGATGGGGGTGTTGATGACATTGTATTTTGTTTATTGCCTGCCCCCTCTCCCTAGAAGGTAAGCTCCAGGAGGGCAGGGATTTTTGTCTGGTTTGTTCAGTGATGTCTCGCATAACACCCTGAACCCTGCCTGCCATATAACAGGTGCTAAATAAACATTTAAGGAGAGAATAAATAGTCCTAAACATCCAAAAAAAAAAAAAGAACTCAGGCAAAGGCGATGGAAAACTTTTAAGGCACAGTAACCATTCTGTATCATGATGGTGATGGTTACACATTGTATACAATTACCAAAATCAAACTGTTCATTTAGAATTGATACATTTTTATGTATGTAAATGATAACCTAAATAAACAAAGAAGATGAAGCTAATATACATATATAATTAAAATTAATTTCACCCACTTCCTGTTATTTTTTCCTGACCTTAGCAATTGCTGCCATTCTGGGGGGTTTCTACATGTCAGGGACGTGCCGAATGCTTTACATTTCTTATCTCATTAATCCTTGGGTATGAGTGTAGTTTGTCTAAACCACTCAGGTGCATTTCCTTAGTCTTTCTGGGTGACATATTCTGGAATTCCATATCTATCACTGGCAATAAAATCTTACTTAGGACTAACTAGGATTTAATTTTTAAGTGGGTGAGCAGACTGTGGCTCCACCTTCTGCCCACTGCCTATGGCTAGAAAGGTTACAGCACGTATTTATTAATTGCACCCAGGAAGCCAGCCATCCTCCCAACGACCTGTGAAATAGGTGTCATTATCATTCCCACTTCCCAGATGCTGAAGCCAGAATAGAGCCCTAACGTGTCACCAGCCAGAGTGACACATCAGGAAGCAGCAGGGCAAAGATCTGATCCCAAACAGTGGGAGCCCCTGAGGTTGTTTGCTTAATCCCCACACCAGATGGCCTCCCAACTAGTGACCCCGGGCAGGCTGCTGAGCTGGCGCATGGGGGCCAGGGTGTGACCCTTGCAGAGATGACAAAAGATGATTTTCCGATGCAGCGGGCATCTCTGGACCAGTGTGGCCTCAGACAGTGGTCAGAGCTGTGGTATGTTCCCCGCAACAGGCTGCTGGGATGAGATGCGACGTGAGAGCCTAGGAATTCGCACCGCCACTGGGCAAAGGCCCATCTGCAGGAACCAAAAGGCCCTGAGCGTTGGGGAAAGGGCTGTTTGACGTAAGCCTCACATAGCCCTTTCGATATTGAAGAATTTTTTGAGGTGTGTTCACCTCCTTGGTCCCTGACATTGCTGTAGACTAGAGAGAACCTCCAGGAATTTCACTAGAGCTCCTCTGGCCAACGCAGCATGTTGTTTCAGACTCTTTTTCTTTATTTTTCTGTAGAGTATCCCCTTCCCAGTGAACAATTTGTCAATGACACTTTACTTTTAAATGAGTGTTTAATTGAGACGTTGATTGAAATGCAGACCAATCCCTCTGCAAGAGAAGAACGCAAGTTACCACATCTTAACTCCTTATGAAGGTAATTGGGACAAATTAAACATGTATTGACTTTCTCAAGATAACTTGAGATTTCTGCACCCTTTGCAATTACCAGAAATAACACTACAGTGACTCAGTCTTCTGGTAATTGAAAATGCACAGCTGTAGAAGAAATTGCATGTTAATATATGATATTATCAGTGCAGGAGGGCCACCATATACAAGAATGCAGAGACTCAATTAAGTACCCATTATTCGGCTTAATAATTCAGAAAGATCAGGAAACATTATCCCTGGCCAAATAGGCTGAATTTAATTGAGACGTTCCTGGGTTCACAGAGTATATCAACTCCAGATCAAACTAAAGCAATCTCATTTGACGCAATGTAAAAGATTAATACAAGACAAAGAGGACAAATGACTGATCAGTCTGGGAACTACTGTTACTGAACCAAACTTAGGTCCACTTACCCTACATGCAGTAAAGCCAATCTACTGACACCGGCTTGTGGTGAAGGAAAGTGCAGCGTTTATTGCAGGGCACCAAGCAAGGAGTCCAGGCAGCTAGTGCTTAAAAGGCCTGAACCTCCCCCCCAACCCACCCCCACCAAGGCTTTCAGGGAAAGGTTTTTAAAGACAGGGTGAGGGAGGGAGTGTGGTGAGGTGTGTGATCCGCTCATGGACATTCTTCTGATTGGTTGGTGGTGAGGTAATTGGGAGTCAACATCATCAACCTTCTGCTTCCAACCAGTCTGGGGTCTAGGTGCTTGTGAGCAGCATACAGTTAACTTCTTCCTCCTGGTGGGTTTTTCAGTATCTGCAAAACAGCTCAAAGGACCTGGCTCAGAATATTATCTATAGCCCTTGAAAAGCAACTAAATGTCCTTGACTTTGTTTAATGGCTAAAGTATTATTATTTTGTCTCCCTTGACTGTTTTTCTTTCTGCATTTTCTCACTTTTCTGATTAAATTTATTCTTTGACCAAAGTTTTTCTACAGACAAAAGGCAGACGGAGGACATATGGGTGGAGAGGTCTGTTCTGGGAAGGCCCCATAGGGTCCTGCTCTGTTACACTATGACTTATTTTGCTTTGAAGAGAAGATGTGTACCTTTTAGTTACCATGTATGCTTTTCCTTTGTGGAATTTAATTAAATCATTCAGTTACTCAATAAATACTTCCTGAGCACTAGCTATGCACCAGGCACTCAGGTACTAGGGGTTCAGCTGCAAAATAAAGAGACAAAAATATGTGTCTTCATAGAGCCTAAACCCTAGTTGGTGAAGACAAGCAATCAATGAGTAAAATATATAGAATGACAGAAAACTTAAAGTGCTGTGAAGAAAAGTAAAGCATGGGAGCAAGATGGGGACTGCCAGGGCAGGGAACAGCAGACTGCAGTTATACATAGGATGGCAAAGAAAGGGCTGGATGAAGAGACAATAAAAATATAACCATCAGAGCATCATTTGTGATAAAGATAAATATTGGCAGCAACCTAGATATCTGTCTATAGGAGATTGGTTAAATATTTTATGATGCATCTATATAGTAGAATACTATATAGCAAACAAAAAAAGTCCTACAAATACAAAATGAACTCCTAAGATATATGAAGTGATAAAAACAAGGTGCAGAACGATATATAGCAGGGGTCCCCAACCCCCAGGCCACAGACTGGTACTGTTCCGTGGCTTGTTAGGAACCAGGCCACATAGCAGGAGGTAAGCAGCGGGCGAGTGAGCAAAGCTTCATCTGTATTTACAGCCCCCTTCTGTCTCATTACCACCTGAACTCCACCTCCTGTCCTGTCAGCATTATGGTGAGTTGTATAATTACTTCATTATATATTACAATGTAATAATAATAGAAATAAAGCACACAATAAATGCAATGTGTTTGAATCATCCTGAAACCATCCCCCCACCTGCCCCCGGTCCGTGGAAAAATTGTCTTCCACAAAACTGATCCCTGGTGCCAAAAAGGTTGGGGACCACTGATATATAGAGTATGCTACCATTTACGTCTATCATATACATGATATATATATATACACATAATATTTTTATAAATGCATGGAATCAGTGGAAACATACATAAGAAACTGTTAATAATGGTTGTCTTTGGAGTGGAGAACAGGATGATTCATGGACAGGTGAGGGTGAAATACTTTGTATCCCATTACTATGTATATGTACTACTGCATGGTCAGGCCATTCAAGATGGCTGTTCTCTTGCTCTCTGTCCATCCTCTGCTCGACCAAGCCCTGCTTCACTCACATGACTACCCAATCCTCTTAATTATAGGGCTTAATTAGTCCCTGGTAGCTGAGGAGCCCACCTGACATCAATTCCCCTATAAATGGTAGCTTTTTTCTCCCCCTGAGTAGCAGAGACTATTGCCATGACCTGCCTGCTGTCGGCTGTACACAGTGGGGATGTCGCTCCAGGACTTTTTGCTTCAGACACGTAAGATCCCCTGTCCAACAAACTGTTGTTTTCTCTATCACCGTCTCCTGGCTCTTTCTTCGGTCTCAAGGCTGGACAACTACCAGGCTTTGAGGCCTGCAGGGTGCAGCCCAGCAACGGATGAGTCAGCCAGGAGGCCAAGGAAACTCTCGTGAGTGCAGAGATGTGAAGAGATGAGGACAGGGGACAGAAAATTGCAGACGTGATCCTGGGGTGGCGGCCCACCAGCCTGTGAGGCCCTGGGGCAGCTGTCTACCACGACAGATGTCTTCCTCTTCCATTACAGTGACGATATCCTGTTAACCTCAGCGTCTCTTTCCACCTTAAAAGTAGCAGCCCCGCGCTCGTGGCTCATCTGACTGCACGGGGATGGCGGGTGAATGCAGACAGAACACAAGGACCTGGATTATCTACAAAACGCCAGCATACCCCCGAGCCACCCCCGCTCAACGACTACAGGCACAGGCTTTAGGGATGTTAACTGAGGGACAGGATTGGGAACTGGAGTGGCCAGTTACCCGGAGGGTCTGGCTGGGCCTGTGTCAACGGCGTAATCATAAGGGTGCCCTTGGGCTTCTGGTCCCACCTGAGGAAGGAGGCAGAGCCCTGATACCGTGTGATGGAACAGCAGTGACATGTGTCTACAGTGCCGCACAACAGGCGGAGGACGATACCAAAAGGCCTACCCGAGTCAGGGAGCAATGCGAAACACCACCCTTCGGGGTCTAGAGCAGCTGTGTGTGTGACCTACGGGACCCATGGATGTCGATAGTGACCAAGGAACCCACGTTACTGGCCGTGAAGTTCAGGAAAGGGCCGATGCAGATGAAATGTGCTGGCATTTCCACGTGCCGTACAGGCCCACCGCTGCCGAGCTAATGCAGAGGATGAGTGAGCTGCGTCAGCAACAGGTGAGACGGGAAACCCGCTCTCAACGTGCAGACACACCCCAGGAGCAATGGGCCCAGTGCCCACGCCACGTGAACCCAGAGGCCGCGAGTCCACGACATCCGAGTTCAGCTGTTGACCACCGAGGGGTGTTGCCAGCTATCGGCCAGGACGATAAGTCGCTTTCGCCCTGGCCACGGCATCTACCCCCAGGGAACACATTATACAACTGGCCCTGAGACTGGCAGGTAAGTCCCCGGGGGTTTGGGTTTGCTGCCTCGTGGGGAATAGGATTAGAAAGAGATTTACAGATCTCAACTGTCTCCTGCCCGGCCCCACCTTAGACCACTGAGGTAATTAATCCAGGCCCTGACTGAAGGAAGGCACCAGCATATTAACCCCGTGGGCCCCTCCAGGACTCGGCACTGGCTGTAGGGACTGAGGGTGGAGAGGCGGGATGGTACTGCCCCCCAGGACAGGAGCCACCGGCAGGGGTGGCACTATGTCAGGATGCTGTTACTGCTTGTATTTTGTTTAATGGTCATGATCTTCTCTGCACTGTGCCTCTTATGAATATCTCACATTTTGTCCCTAATCTGAGTGGAGGGAATCTGTTCACGAACTGGGTGACAGTGGTGGCCTCGCTGGAGTCTTTGAGTGCTGGGTCTATAGCAATATGTCATTGTCGTCCTCTGGACTTTCATGAAAAATTAATCTGATAAGGGCCTGGCTTACTCCTGATACTCCTTAGCTGCTATTGCCTGTATTGCGTTTGTGGTATTTGGTTGCAGTGCCCTCTCTGTACCTGACCCCAAGGATATCACGGAAGAGAGGTGGACCAAGATTGTAAGGGTGGTGCAGGGTCTGTAGGGGTGGAGGGTACGGTCAGGCCACTCAAGATGGCTGTTCTCTTGCTCTCCGTCCATCCCCTGCTCGACCAGGCCCTGCTTCACTCACATGACTATCCAATCCTCTTAATTACTGGACTTCATCAGTAACTGCCTGCGTGCTTGCCCCCTGCCCCAGCCCCTGGTTTCCCTGGCAACTGATGAGCCCACCTGACATCAATTCCCCCTCCCCCATAAATGATAGCCTCCTTCTCCCCTGAGTAGCAAAGTCTGCTGTCATGTCCTGCCAGCCGTCTGCTGCACATGGTGGGATGTCACTCCCGGACCTTTTGCTTCACACATGTAGGATCCCCTGTCCAGTAAACCATTGATGTCCTTGTTGCTGTATCCAGCCTCTTTCTTCAGTTTGGAGGCTGGGCAACTACGAGGCTTGCAGACCTGTGGGGTGCAGCCCAATAACTACCTAGTCAGAATAAATAAGACGTAAACTAAGAACATGAAGACTGTTCAATTAGAAAATGATGGAAAGACACATACTTATAAAACCTGGTGACCTAGATAGCCCTCTAGCCTAGATAGTGAATGAATGGGACAGTTCATAGAAACATGGACTCACTTCTGATGAGCTGATGACCTTGTTGACAGTGGCCATTTCAAAGCGATTTTATTTTTTTAAATGGAGATCTCAGCCTTTTTTAAAAATTAATTAATTTATTTATTTATTTATGTTTGGCTGCATTGGGTCTTTGTTGCTGGGCGCAGGCTTTCTCTAGTTGTGGTGAGCAGGGGCTTCTCTTCCTTGCGGTGCGTGGGCTTCTCATTGCGGTGGCTTCTCTTGTTGCGGAGCACGGGCTCTAGGCACGCGGGCTCAGTAGTTGTGGCTTGCGGGCTCCAGAGCACAGGTTCAGTAGTTGTGGCGCACGGGCTCAGTTGCTCCACAGCATGTGGGATCTTCCCGGATCAGGGATCGAACCCGTGTCCCCTGCATTGGCAGGTGGATTCTTAACCACTGCGCCACCAGGCAGGTCCCCAAGATCTTATTTTGATTAATGGATTGTAGCTATTGTGATTGCAACACTTAGATTTTTTTCACCTTTCTAATCAAATAGAAGCTGTATTCATTTCCTAGGGCTGCCACAATGAAGCAGCACAAATAAGAAATGTGTTGTCTTGCAGTTCTGGAGGCTAGCAGTCAAAAACCAAGGAGTCGGCAGGGCCTTGCACCCCCTGAAGCCTGTAGTTGGACCCTCCTTGCCTCTTGCTAGCTTCTAGTGGTTTGGGATTCCTAGGCTTGCAGTTGTGTAACCCTCATATGTTTTGTTTTCCCTGTTTGTCTTAAGTTTCAGTTTCATTTTGATTCTTTTTTCCAGTAAGCAAAACTCAGACTCCACGCCCCACCCACTTCTCGTCTCACGCCAACCATAAGCTGCTGCCTCGTTCACTCTGGCAGTCAGACTCTGACAGGACCATGGCCCTGATGCAGGCTCCAGGGGGCCCCAGCCCTGGGCAGACCTGCGCACTGATCCTCATCTTCACTGTGCTCCTGCAGGCCCTCTGTGTGGCCGTGACTTACGTGTACTTCACCAACGAGCTGAAGCAGGTCAGTACAATGCACACGCTCTCTGACAGAGGCTCTTGGCAACCCTCCGGTTAACTGCCTTTATTGGCTCCTCTGGGAAGACTTTACAGAGGAAGAGAATCCTCTCTTTCTCTGCCTGGGGACCCTAACTGCGAATGCATATCGTTACTGAGGACTTTGCAAAAGTGAATTGAAGGGACGATGTGCACAAAGTGCAGTTACAGAACTGGCTCCACCAGTTACTAGCAGATGCGGGCAACAAAACTCCTGAGGTAGTTTTGTCTTCAACAGAATGTTATAATATTAACAGCTGCCGTTCATTGAGTGCTTTCTGCTTAATGCTTTATAGTTCTTGGCTCAAATTCTTGGGAGTGAGAGGAGCTGCATCAGGGCAGGACTGTGTCTGCTTTTGCTTTCTGTGACACCTCTAGGCGCTGGCACAGAGCTCCCACCTAGTAGGTGTTCATTAAACACTTGTTGAAAGAATAACCAACCTTCACCACTGTACTGCCAGGACACAGGGAGTAGGGCAGAGTTGAGACTTAACCCAAAGCCAGGCTCTAAACCACTTGTAATAATGCTCTTTTGTGTTCCAAATGTGGCTAATTCCAGTGGATTTTGAATGCAAAATTACTGAAAATAAGCCAACCCCAGCTTTTGGCTTTCTGTGTATATATTTTTTTTAATTTAATTTTTTTTATTGGAGCATAGTTGATTTACAATGTTGTGTTCGTTTCTGCTGTATGGCAAAGTGAGTCAGTTACACATAGACATATATCCACTCTTTTTTTTTTTAGGGTTCACAAATCTTTCTTTAATGACTCTTTAAAAGATAGCAAAACTGGTTCTACTCAAATAGAATGATATCCACTCTTTAAATTTTTCTTAATTTTTATTTTTTTTAAAGATTTTTTTGATATGGACCATTTTTAAAGTCTTTATTGAACTCGTTACAATATTGCTTCTGTTTTATGTTTTGGTTTTTTGGCCACAAGACATGTGGGATCTTAGCTCCCTGACCAGGGATTGAACCCTCACCCCCTGCATTGGAAGGCAAAGTCTTAATCAGTGGACCGCCAGGGAAGTCCCTATCCACTCTTTTTTAGATTTCTATTCCCATATAGGTCATTATAGAGTATAGAATAGAGTTCCCTGTGCTATTCAGCAGGTTCTTATTAGTTATCTATTTTATATACAGTAGTGTGTATATGTCAATCCCAGTCTCCCAATTTATCCCTCTCCCCCATTCCCCCCTGGCTTCTTTTCTACATCTGTGACTCAACTTCTGTTTTGTAAATAGGTTCATTTGTACCATTTCTTTAGATTGTACATATAAGCAATATCATATGATATTTGTCTTTCTCTGTCTGACGTACTTCACTCAGTAAGACAATCTCTAGGTCCATCCATGTCACTGCAAATGGCATTATTTTGTTAGTTTTTTATGGCTGAGTAATATTCCATTGTATACAGTACCACATCTTCTTTATCTGTTCCTCCATCGATGGACATTTAGGTTGCTTGCATGTCCTGGCTATTGTAAATAGTGCTGCAGTGAACATTGGGGTGCATGTATCCTTTCAAATTATGGTTTTCTCCAGATATATGCCCAGGAGTGGGATTGCTGGATCATATGGTAGCTCTATTTTCAATTTTTTAAGGAACCTCCATACTGTTCTCCATAGTGGCTATATCAATTTACATTCCCACCAACAGTACAGGAGTTTCTGTGTATATTTTGACTAATTGTATATTGTATAGTAGGGAACTTCGAGCTGGAAGGAGTTTTGGACACCCCTCATTGTATAGGTGAGACTAGAGACTGCCAGAGAAATGACTTATCCGAGCTCAGGCAGAAATTTGGAAGCAGAGCTGGACCCAGCTCTGCTCATAGGGAATGCTCCTCCCATCACAGCAGGGTGTCAGTAGGGTTAACCTATCTCCCCCTTGTGCTGAACAGCACCCTCCTGCATGGTGGCAATGCAACATCAAATCTGTCAGCTGGGCAGGAAATGCAAGGCTAAGGGTCTTGGACAAATATAAAATAGTGTTTATCTGTTAAGGAAATAAAAGCAGTTTGTATATCCTGTGGAGTATAAACTTGGCTCTCAACTGGTTGGGAATTTCCTTTGGAAATGAAGTGAAGAAAACAAGAGTCAACAAGTAACTATACAAATGATCACTACCATTCGATGGCCAGTAAAGTCAGCTTTGTTATAGGACAATTTCAAAGAGCCTGTATTTGTAAGAAAAAAAATCAACGTGATTATAATCATGCCTTTTAGTTCTATGTCTGCCCGAGAGACTGGAATGCTGCTGTGTTTCCCAGTTTGGAGCCAGCATGTCCTAAGTTTTGTTAACTTTGCAGTATAAATAGTGAGTCTGTGTCTCCATATACAAGAGGTTCCCTAAATTTGCTAACATTACAAGTTGGCCTCATTTTAAGACTGAATCAATTCGTTCTTTACTGATCTGAGTTATGCAATTGTCTGTGTATATGATCAAGTTTCTTTGAATTCTATAAAAATGGAAATTTCAAAGCTTAACATCTCCCCACTTGCACACATTTTTCCTGATTGCATGTTTATATGTGCACACTTCTGTATAGACATGCAGAAGAATATATTAATAGTATCAGAAAGAAGAGAATTAAGAGATATTGAGCAAAAACTGTTCCAGAAACTTTCAAAATACTGCCCTATTTAATCCTCATAACAATTCTATAAAGTAAATATAATTATCCTATTTTATAGATGAACACACTAAGACTCAGGGAAGTTAGGTAAAAGGTGAAGCCCAATTTTGAACCCAGGCATTAAATAGGGGCTCAGTAAATGGTAACCATTGTAATCAGCATTGAGAAGTCTCTTGGAGTTTGTCACCCTCTTCATCAGGAATTTATACAAGGGAAAATGAATCTGAATCTCTTTGGGTGACTGTGTAGAGTTTGGAAAAGCATATTCAACACAAGTATTAATTTCCTAAATCAGATCACAGGTTTCACTTTGGCAAGCAAAAATTTGCAGAAGATACAGTGGGCAAGGATTATAGGGAGCGTGGGTTGAGCCGGGCTGAGGGATGTTGGATTGGACCCTCACAATTAAGCCTGTAGACCTGCGAGCATGAACAATAAATATGGGCTTAGCCTCTAAAGTCTATGTCTCTGAGAAAGTTTTATGACAAGGGGACTACCTATTGCTGTGGCATTATAGACGGGGAAGACAAAGGAGAAGGAGACCCTTATCCGCTGATGTCCATAAATGATCCTTTATGCTCTTTGTGCTTTGCAGAAACTGATTGTCAGGGACTAATGTCTGGGCAGCAGAGAGGGTCAGTGCTGCCACCTTGAAGTCTCTGAGCCAGCCAGCTAGCAAAGGACTCCTCCCTGCTGACTTCAAGCCCTGCCAAGGACTGGTTGGCCCTGGCCCAGACAGTCACACTGTTTGTGATGGCAACAGCAGCAGTTGAGTGGAATCCACTTCTCAGAACCAAGGGCAATAACCACCTCTCTCCTTCTAAAGGTGTCCAGATAAAAATAGCACACTCGTCCCCCTGCCCCCAACACCCAGATGTGGTTACCAAGAGAACAGCCCCAGCCCGAGAAGTGCTGTAGGAAATTCAACCTCAAAGTGTGAAAGGATGTGAAAAGGAAAGGGGGAGAGTGACATCATATTAATCATCATTAATCATTCTTGGAATAACCATAGCACCACCTTGCCCATGTGTCAGTTACCTGTGTTGGCCCAGGTCCGTAGAGGAAACTACTAAATATGAAACATGTGGGGGTGGGATGCAGGGTGGCTGGGGGCTTTCTGTTGTTCAGAAGTCAATATGGGTTGGCCAAAAATTTCGTTCAGGGTTTGCCGTTGCAAACCCCAAATGAACTTTTTGGCCAACCCAATATAAGCATAAAAATATCTAGAAGGAGAAATAAGTTGAGATCTTTAGAGGGTAGAATTATGGGTGCTTCTTTTTAATTTTTCTATATTTTATCAATTTTCTACAGCTAATGTTGTAAAAATATCTATGCTAGCCATATGATTTTCATACAGATCTAAAGAGCATGGCATTTTTGTATAGTCTTAAGAGAAAACAACCACATGCAAAATTGCCCACACCCAGTCTGATCTCAACCCTGTAAAAAAAGAGATCATCCAAAGGTTAACTAGAAGGTGGAATGAGGGTGGATCAGAGGGTTTTATTTGTTTTACTTTTAGAAAAGTATTCTATAATTTTCTATATTTTCCAGGCTGCCTGTGTATCCTCAGCATCTTTAGGCTTCGTTCAATCTGGGTTAACAGTGGAGTCTCACTAGCTTGTCCGACTCCCTCCCACATCTACTTAGGACCTTAGTTTTCAAGGTTCTCCCTCCCCACCTCCTGAAAGTGTTTCTGGAAAATCTCCAGAGTGTCTCCAGAGGCCAGCAGTTGGTCCTGACCTGGGCTGGCCCCTGCTCTCTTCAACTCTCTCAAACTCCACTTGACTTCACAGGGGCTGTCAGCTACCCTGACTGCCTGATCCCAGCACCTCTCAACTCTGCCCTGTCCTGCCCCTAGCCTCAGCCTCCCGGGCACTCAGCCCTTTCATGCTGAGACAGCTTCCAACTGCTGTGAAGTAAGATGACAAGTTGCTCCCTCCCTTCTGTGTCATGCACATTGTTTTGTCCCAACAGGTTACGGAAATTAGTTAAGCCTGTTTATTCAGTTTCATCAAGTCAACGCCTGGCCAAGGCATACTCAGTCCTGCTGGGCTGGGACCATGGCTAATAAAACTGTTCTTCCTGGAACTACCCTTAGGCCTTGTTGGTGAGTCCAGCTCTTCTTCCTTGATCCTCCCCTCAGTTTGCTAGACATGCTCTTCTATTTCTAAATTGAGTTCCTTCCTTGGAAAGGCTTTTTAAGCTCACATAAATTGCAGATGAAAATTAATGTCTACAGTAGAAGAACATGGAGGTGGGTAGGATCAAAGGAATGGTGTCTAATTTCATCGCCAGTCATAACTCAGGTGGTCCCAGCTGTCACCCCCACTACATCTACTAGGCGAATGTTTTACTCTTGGCATTTTAAAAAGGAAGAAAGAAAATAAACATTTACTTAAAAGTAAATGAATGTTCTATGCCAGAGTGTGGGGAAGGAATTAATTAACTCAGGTTTGTCATTTTTATGCTTGAGAGACCTGATCAAAAGTCCAAGGAGCACATGGCCGACAGTACAGACCTGCATGATTCTGGCTGAAAGCTCTCGTAAATATTTAGGTTATTTTGATTTGGAATGAGATCATCTTTCTATAGGAGGGAGCAGATCATCGTTAAGTTTGATCTTTCCTTCAAGCTTTGAAGTCCCCTAAGTTCAACTAACAGATAAAAATGGCTATTTTCCCATTTATTTCCCCAGAGAAAGGCAATTCAATGGATTTGTACAGAGAAATAACATCTCCTGAATCCCAGTTGTTTAAAATGAAAACAGGAAAAAGAAAAAAAAATCTGACCTTGCATGAACATCCTGTTTTTCTTCGTAAGATTAATCAGTTGTCATTCTGGAGTGCTCTGGATGGTTTGGGGTGTGTGTGTGTGTGTGTGTGTGTGTGTGTGTGTGTGTGTGTGTGTGTGTGTGTAACATCAAGCACAGACTTTGTTGGCAATGATCTAGCCATTGTAAATGTTTACCCTCAATCAGAAGAAGGGAGCAAACCTTCAAATGGTGTTTCGAGTCTCTGCAGGTAAATCCCTAGCTGGTGTGGACATTCAAACGTCTAGTGGCAATGTGGTCTGGATTCTGCCATCCAGAGGAGTAGAAATCCAACAATAACTAGAATCTACTAAGACAATCAAAGCTCAGATCAAGAAACAGAATATTATCTGCACCCTAAAGGCTTTGGCTAATTTTTTATTTAGGATCCTGGAATGTAAACAAACTCCACTGCCTACTTTGTACCTGGTGGCTTTCTAGCTGTAGGATGGGAATCACTCTATGTCAGAGCTGGAAGGAACCTCAAAGATCACCACAGTGACCCAGCTCAAAATGCGGATGAAGAAGAGATGTCGAAGAGTAGAAGCAATTTGTTGAGGGACATAGGACTGCTCAAGGGCAGGGGCAGCAAAGGGCACTGTGACCCTGGATGCCTGGCCCACACCTGTTTCCTTTCCACCACATCCAACTGCTTACCTTTATTCAAAGGATGAAGGACGGCATGCTTACTTTTACTTCAGGCAATGAGCTTTTCCAAGGTGCTAAGACTTCTCTGAACCCGTCACCAGCTTCTGTTGTTCTAACTTGTAAATGAACAAAAAGAAAAAGCACTTGTGCATAATATTGTGTTACATTCATCTCAACCCAGATGCAGGACAAGTACTCCAAAAGTGGCATAGCCTGCTTCTTAAAGGACGATGACAGTTCTTGGGATGCCAGTGATGACGAGAGTATGATCAACCCCTGCTGGCATGTAAAGTGGCAACTCCGTCAGTTTGTTAGAAAGGTAAGTGAACCACGGGGTCCCTTTACCAGCAGGCATAGAAGGTCAGAGGAGAAGGAATATTTTAGATCAAGTCTAGAGTCCTTATTTCGTAAGGGAGGAAACAGAGTGTTTAAGAGATTGTCCCCAAATTCACTGAACTAGGAAAAGATGGGACAGCACAAACAGTGGATCCTGATCGACTCCTGGTCTAGAGTTTATTCCTCTCCTCCAGAGAGCTCCTACATCTAGTCTAAACTTTTTAATCTCACCTTGTGGAAACTGAGGCACGGACAGAGCCATGTGTTCAAGGTCACACAACAATAAAGGATGTGTGTGATTTCTTTTTTTATTCAGAAGACAAAAGAAACCAAATAATGGTGTTTTATATTCTTCCCACATTGTTGTTCTCTGTTGTTTTTTTCTTTGGTTTTTGTTTTCTTTTTCTTACAAACCCTTGTGTCGCCACATTGTCGTTCTCTGGAATTAAGTCTTTATTTATTTTTGTATGCATATAGAGATGAAGAAAGAGGAAAGGAAGAGGGAAGAAAGAGATACTTTGAGAAATTGAAGGTGATGACATCTCAATTTATAGTTAATAAATGACACGTTACAAAATATTATTTTCTGTTTGTGAAAGTTGCTTAAATAGGATCTCCAGCAGAAACTTTATGTTAGCTAACAGTTTATTTCACTAAATATGATTACTTAATTATACTTTCAGTGACAGGCCATGTCAAATATAGTTTCTTCTCTCAGGCTGCTTCCTTATTTGTAAGATGGCATTAATAACATTTACCTTCTGCGTATCCGGAAAGGCCAGCTGTGAACACAAACATGAAAATTGTAAACTTCATTGTTTAAAAAAATTACTGGGGACATTCCCAGGGTAGGAGGAGGATGTGTTTTAAAGAAATGATTGTAAGTCTATTGTCTGGTACTCAGTGTGTCCTTCCATAGAAACAGTGTTATGTCAGTGGTTAGGCTCTGATTTATAACCCTAAGCAGTCCTCGCAGTAAAGCCCAGCATCACCTGTGATGCTATTTCTATGAGAAATGAAATCAGACTTCCACCTGGTTGTCCTAGAAACATATCTGCTCCACGGCTGCCCTGGAATCGTGGGCAGGGCACCTGCCGCGCACAAGCTGTCCTGGAGCAGCTGGGACTCCATTGCCCCAAGTGAAAAACACCAGGAAAGACCCAGGGTTGGGGAAGTGTCCTGAGGAACCTGAGGAATGGGACCCCACGGTTCCTAGGATTAGAGGGAGGGTGGCAAACCCACTGGTGGCAGAGGAGAGAAACTCAGAACTAGAGTAGAAATCTGGAGACCGAGGAGGGGGCTGGATGCTGGGCCTGGGAGTGGGGAGATGAGAGAAGCCGTATGGGTGGGTTTTACAGGTCTCTTTCCTGCTCTTCCCCCCTCCCTCCCATTCTCACATCCTGCCACTGACTAGAGAAGAGAGGGCACACAGCGGTGGATGAGAGTGTAGGAGGGGAAAAGAGTTCCCCATTTTTCCAGGCACCGTGAAGTGAACAGACAATTTCCCATAAATATCCTATGCCCATTATGTATATTATCTCCCTTAATCCTCAAACAGCTCTGTGAGGAAGGAATCATTATTATCTTCTTTTTAAAAAGAAAATAGATGAAGAAATTAAAGTAGTTCATATCAGTTAAGTAACTTGAGTAAAGTTTCCCAGGGCTGCTAATGAACAGATTTGAATCCAGGCCATCTGATTGTACTATAATCTTTTTTTTTTTTCTTGGTGACACCGTGTTAAGGACCACACTGTAGGACTTACCCTTTTCCCTTTCCTCCTCCTCCTTTTTCCTTCCTTCCTTCCTTTCTGGCCCAGAATGAGAGTGAGAGAGCTAATGTGCTGAGCCCACCCCTTGCTTCCCTTCCCACACACCAGTGCCCATTGCCCTACAGGCAGCCCCCCATTATCCGGGGTCAGAGCTTTTGACAGAGGAAAAAGAAGAGGGCTTCTGATTTGGAGCGGGAGTACAGAGGAAGGGAGTTTCTGACAGTTGTGTAATTAACAACAGTGCTGGGAAAGGTGGGCAAGGATGGGCAAAGCCCCCAGGGGTGACAGAACTGAGTGGAGAGGCGTTTAAAGCCATGGGTGAGTCACGTCAGGGTCGGCTCATTTAACAGAAAGGCTAGATTTCGTTCTTTTTTTCTTTTTTAATTTTACTTATTTATTTATTTATGGCTGTGTTGGGTCTTCGTTTCTTTGCGAGGACTTTCTCTCTAGTTGTGGCAAGTGGGGGCCACTCTTCATCGCGCTGCACGGGCCTCTTCACTATCGCGGCCTCTCTTGTTGCGGAGCACAGGCTCCAGACGCGCAGGCTCAGTAGTTGTGGCTCACGGGCCCAGTTGCTCCGCGGCATGTGGGATCTTCCCAGACCAGGGCTCGAACCCGTGTCCCCTGCATTAGCAGGCAGATTCTCAACCACTGCACCACCAGGGAAGCCCTAGATTTCGTTCTTTATTACTGGTTTTCCCCACTGGTTAGCACAAAGAAAGTGATATGAAGTGTTTAGTAAGATATGGGAATTTGGTAAAATATCTTTATGTTGAGAATGTCTCAGCCACATTCTCAGAAATGAGAGAGTGACATGGTGCTACCAGGTCACTGCTGGATGGGCTGCGCGTGTCTGTGGGCACCGTGAGACAGAGGGAGTGTGCCTTACACCTTGAGTCTTGGGTATGTCCGATAATTTAAAGCCTCTGGACTCTGACACAGTGCCTTTATACACGCATGCATGCAGCTACACACACAATGCACTGTACACACACATACATGCAGACACACACAGACAATGCACTTATACACTTGCATGCATGCAGACACACACAGACAATGCACTATACACACGCATACATGCAGACACACACAGACAATGCACTTATACACACGCATGCATCAGACACACACACTCAGAAAGTGCGGTGACATGGCCACCGCATCCGTCAGCCACAGGGAGACCTGGGGAACATTAGGCTGACCTAACTTGGAGAAGGATGACTCCTTGCTCCTGTCTGCTCCAGGTGTGGCCTTTCAAAGACTTCATCCAGAAACACAAGTCTCCCAGAGAGAGGACCATCCTTCCATCAACAGTAGGGACAGCTGCCTCCATATTCATCCCAGCTCCCACCCTGCCCCACACACTCTACGCTTGGACAACTTAAAGCTGCCTAGGTTGATATCTCAGGTGGAAATTTTCTGTTAGACATCAGCAAGAAGAGCCACAGACATTCTATAGTCAGTCTAAATGTTTAGGGAAATTAACAAGCTTTATTCAATACTATTTGCAGATCATTTTGAGAACCTATGAGGAAACCATTCCTTCAATTCCAGGTAGTATTCTTTTTGTTGTTATTTTAATTTTCTACTCTCAACCTTGTGATAGGGTGAATAGTTCTCCATCCTCTTTCTCTCTGCTCCCATCCACACATCCCACCTCTGACCACTGCTCAGTGTCTCAAGCTGCTTGATTCTATTTCCCTCTTTGCATTGGCAGCTAGAAAGCTCAGAAGCAAATCTGTGACCCATCTATGGTCTGAACTTCGTTTCATCTGAATTTTATTCTTCCAACGTGGATTTTCCTTTCACCTCAACTTCTTCGATTCTTTATTTTTACCTTCTAATGTGGGTAACTTTCTGGAGCATAGCTGGAAAAAAAGGGCTCCGAAGTTACCCATCTTCTCTGCTTCTGACCACCCCTAGGCTCCAAGCCTTTCTTTATGCAAAGCCTCCTGCTCCATCATCTCTTTCCCAACAATCCGTCTACCCACCCGAAATCCTCATCCTGCAGTCCCCACACCTTGGCTCTCTCCGCTGATGGTCACCAGCCTGCTCTTGACCCACAACCGCCTTCATTGTTATTGCCCAGGCCGGCTTCTCTAGTCCTCCAACTGGCTTCTTCCATTTCTGGATTTTCACGTAACCACATCCTTCTCACCCTCCATCCTCATCACCTACTCATCACCTCTCAGAGAGAACTTCCCTGACCAACTTTCTAAGTAAGTTCACCCACATCCTATTTTTTCTATCACACTTATCTTGTTCATTTCCTTTGATTGATATATATATAAATCAAAGGAAAATATATAAATATTCTCTGTGTTCTGTCTGATTCCCTACTAGATTAAAGATCCACAAAGACAGAAAACATGCGTCTTTCTCGTACCTCTCTATTCCTAGACTTAACTGTACACCTCAAGCCTAGTAGATTCTCTCTTATCCCCCCGGTCCTTACCTGCACCACCTTCGGTGTGTGTGTTCATGTGCATGTGTGTGTGTGTATTTTGACTGAGATGAAATTCACATAACATACAACTAACCATTTTGAAGCGCACAATTTGGTGGCCGTTAGTACATTCACATTGTTGTGCCACCACCCCTCTCTACACAGAAAGTTCTTAATACATATTTTTTAAATCAATACATAAGTAAATACAACTGATGGATTAAATTTACCGCTGCTTTGCATTTGGCTCACCATAGCCCCATTTTCCCCTGTTAATAATCATACCAGCCTGCATACGTGTACCAGAGACTTACAGTCCTGGGGTACACCAGCCTGGCAGAGAAGAATCAGTTTTTTAATAGATATTTTATTAATGATGTCTTCCCAATTTTCAGCTATCCTTTTCCATTACAATAAGCTTCCTCACCACTTGACAATCCCCACCATCCTTTATTAAATGGGCTTTATTAAATACGAAGGCAAGACCTGGTCCTAGGGTCTAAGCATTCTTTCTGGTCATTTCCCCGAAGGCAAAAGCAGTAGTAGGAATGTTGAACACTACTTCTCTTCTAATGAGGAACACCAGATCCATGGTCTACCATAGATGCATGTACTATTTTCACTGTTGGAAGAAAAATATTCTTTTTTATTCATCCCAGTGGGGCATAGAAATCATATACTCCTCAGTATACCAAGATGTATCCATGACACCCAAATATACATATTCACAGACTTCTTTTCCAGGGGCTGTTTGCTATAGCCAGTAGGAAATGTCCTCTCTTCAGAATTTGCTTTTAAAGCTAGGCTTTCCCATATCCTTGCAATGACCTCAAATGCAAGATATTTGTAACTGGATTCCATTACTGAATATTTTAAAATAAAGTGTTACGGTCTAGGGGCAGTCAAGGCATTATGAATTATTTATCAGTGGTGGTTAAAAGTAAATGGACACATCAACCTTGAAAACTGAGCATTCTGAGACTAACATGTAATTGACTGTACTTCCCCGTGCTGTGTTTGGTCTTCAGTATCGTGCACACACCCACCTATCCTGAATAAGTAACAACACCAAATAGATGGAGAGACTCGTTAGCATTCCTTCCTCACCTATGAAATTTTATCACCTCCTTTCAGTTTCTTCTACTACTAGCCTAGATTAAAGCTTCCTGTTCTCAGACCTGATCAATTACAGCCATCTGCTAACTCGCCAATCTCCAGCCCTCTCACCTTCTACCCATCAAACCTCACTATGAGGTAGTTTAGCCTAAAGCACAACACATATCTTTTTGCTTCCCTGATCAAAACCTTCCAGAGTCTTCCCATGTCTGTAAAACTTCAAATCTCTTAGTCTAACATTCAAATCCTCTATAGTTTAAATCCTCATTCAAGCCTGAAACTGAACTCCTCTGACGCCTGTGTCCCAGGAATGCTTTGTGCATCCTGCCTTGGGGACACTATTCTAGATCTCTGGGAATGCCCTTTTCCCATTGCTGTGGGTCCCAAGCCTCCCCAGCCCCACTCATTTCAGAGAACTGTCCTGCCCCTCAAATGCTTTCTTGCATTCATTTGTTTATAGTTCTTTCTCCAACTTCCTAGAAGAGTGTCAGGCATAGATGTGATGGGCACTTTGGTTTGCTGGAGTAAGTGAATGAAAGGGCCTTAGTCCAAACCCTCCCCTGACCTCAGCTCTCCAACAGATAGGAATCTTTCCCTCCCCTGAACAACCATCACCCTTCATTTCTATTTCTTATAGGTTAATTTTCACTTTCTAATTTGTGTCTTCCCTAAAAACTGTAAGTCCCTTGAGGGCTCAGTCAGTGTAATCAGTGATTCATCTCTGAAGTCCCTGTGGAGCACTGCCTTGTCCCTGGACGTATTTGCTTGATGAAAATGTATAATTTATCTCAACAACCAGCGTAAACATCCTGGGAAGTTTGAGCTGATTTTTTAAAAGAGTAGTTTGTTGAATTTGTAGTCTTTCCATCTGCTCCAAAGTACTTCGGATGGTGGTCAATAAATGTTATTTATTATGATCTAGTGAATCAGTGATTTTTATGCTCATATACTGGTTATCATGACCATTATGTCATTTCATATTCCCTTTGGGAGGTGAGGGAAATGACTGTTGGATACCAGTTTGTAGCAGCTCTGGACAGTTGTTTTCACTGCTACTCCTTTAGAGTAGGTAGTATCTAGCAGGGAGGAAAAAATAATTGAGATGATAAAAATTGGTATCACTCTGTTTCTATATATAACTCAAAGTGGAAATTTGCCAGTACCTGGTTATTAGTGCACTTTAAATGCCTCAGCAGGGATATTATAAGTCCACAGTTTTGTTGTTATTATTGTAGTTTAGGAAAAGGGTCAGAATCTTCACTTTGTTATATTCTAGTTGAACCTTACCCCTGAGATGTCGATAAATTTTAGCCCAAGTTATTGCTTATCTTTCCTATCTAAAGTACTTTTCAAATTCAACATAGGCTGAAGTAGACTGATTATAATACTAAAATGTAAATTGGTTTTATGAAAGCCCATATAATCAACTTTGGGAGCCCAGTGTGCCTACAATGCTTGATTGATAAGAGCTGTGAACAGCAATGTATCTGAGACATGTTTGACAAGTGCTGATGATTCTTTGTCATTTCTCTTTTAGAAAAGCAACAAAATATTCCTCACCTAGAAAGAGAAAAAGGTCCTCAGAGGGTAGCTGCTCACATAACTGGGACCAATCGGAGAAGCACATTCTCAGCTCTAAGTAAGAGAAACAATGAATATATGGTTTAAAAGAAAGGAATGGAAGAATTTGTTCCAAATAATTTATTCTTTTAACTTGTATCGGAAATGTTTATATGGCTATCTACAAAATGCTCAGTAGTAATCAAGTCTCAGATTGACTCTTTTCAGAAGCAAGATTACAAGATGAATAGCTTAGTTACTGCCCTGGCATAACTGGCTTCAAGAAAATTCTGAAGTGGAAGTGGGAGAACTTTGAGTTTCCCATGCCCCCATTTTTGCTTTTCTTCTTCTTTATTTTTTTAAAGTAATTTCTCTCTCTTTCATCAAATCTTTCTCCTCTTCAAAGGTTCTAAATCAGTCATCTACTTTCCCCATGAGTCACCAAGGCCTCCCAGTGGCATTTGTATTAGGTTGAACCATAAAAAGTTGGCCAATATTTGACCACTTTGCACTTACAGAAATGTCAGTTTCATATGGTTTAACCAAATAGGTTAAGCCTAATTATTAACTGTAGAACAGTTGTCCATATACTGCTGTGGTTAGTGCATGGGTCTTGCAATCTAAATACCCACATTGGAATCCCAGCTACTCCTTACCTAGTTCTTTGTTTTGAGCAAATTACTTAATACAATCAAGCTTCATTTTCTTCATATACAAAGTAGAGATAATCTTTAACTCATAAAAACAGTGAAGATTAATGCAAAATGCTGTTGCATTGCAAGTACTCAATAAGTAGTGCTTTTATTATTGTAAAAAGTTTTGTTCCAGTTTAAAGAAATTTCAGGCATCGGTTAATGAATGAAAAGGTTGTTGGGTTTTTTTGTTGGTTGGTTAGTTTTTGTTTGTTTTTTTCTGGACAGTTGCCTTCATGGTATTCCTGAACTCGTGTTTTGTAAATCGTTGACATGTTCTGCCTATGAGTGAGATCGTTATTTCACTATTCCTGTTTACTATTCATCAATTAATATGATAGTTGTTTTCAACTCTTGAAAAACTCAATTTTGCATCAATCATGGAGATGAGCCCAAAGTTTAAAAGAATATCATATCTTAGTAAGGCCCATCTTCATTCAAAGTCTTTGGGATTTAAAGATCCAAAGATCTGAAGATCTTTAAATCTGGGCTCTTTTTGCCAAACCTTGTACCCTGTCTTATTGGACTAGAAATGCCTTCTGCTTGGATGGTGCTTTTGACACTGGGTTAGAGAAAGACCAAGGAGGAATCCAAAAAGACCTAAAAGAATAGCAGGAATTTATGAGCTCTAAGCTTGAGGAAATAGATATGTTTCTTTTGGTTTCCTTCTACATTGTTGATCTGAGCTCACCAGCACAGGAAAGGAGGCAGGGGTTCTGGACAGAAATTCTTCGCAGGAGTAAAGACTGCCATCTTAGTGAACCATTCCCATGCTACTATTCAGAGCAGATGAGGTACAAAAAAGTAAGGGACTTCCAACAGATCACAGTGATAAGGGAGCCTCCAGATTTCTATATGACTAGAATTTAGAATCCTTGGAAGATTGAAGGAGCAAGAAGTTTTATAATAGATCAAAATTCTTTACAATCCCAACCAAAGCATTGGCTAGCCACAGCTATTGGGAAACTTCTTGTTTTGCTACAGGCTAACTTTATTTTTCTCTAAACTTCATCCCAGGCTCCAAGAATGAAAAAGCTTTGGGCCAGAAAATAAATTCCTGGGAGTCGTCAAGAAAAGGACATTCATTCTTGAATAATTTGCACTTGAGGAATGGAGAGCTGGTTATCCACCAAACAGGGTTTTATTACATCTATTCCCAAACATACTTTCGATTTCAGGAAACTGAGGCGGTTTTGGGAACAGTTTCAACAGAAGAGAACAGAAAGAAAAACAAACAAATGGTACAATATATTTACAAATGCACAGGCTATCCTGACCCCATACTGCTGATGAAAAGTGCTAGAAATAGTTGTTGGTCTAAAGATTCAGAATATGGACTCTATTCCATCTATCAAGGTGGAATATTTGAGCTTAAGGAAAATGATCGAATTTTTGTCTCTGTAACTAATGAGCAATTGATTGACATGGACCAAGAAGCCAGTTTTTTCGGGGCCTTTTTAATTGGCTAAATGATCTGCAAAGAAAAAACAGTGCCCCCAGAGAGACCTTTCACTTTTCAGAGTGATATACTGTGAAAAGACTGCAAAAGAGCTGACAAAATAAGGCAGCCTGAGCAGAGCAGCCTCAATCACAAGATTCTACAACACAAGCTTTTTTGGTATCTCTGAAAAGTGACCAACTTATTCCAAGAAAGAGAAACTGACAAAAGACCTTCTGGGACTCTACCTGATATCAGCTTGCTAGCAGAAATCTAGAAGGTTCTCAGTTTACAAACATTTGTTTAGCAATTAACATCTTCTGCCTTAACCATCTACTCTTGCGAAGATACCAGAACACTGAAAGGTCACGGTCAGGGTATGCAGTGTGCCAGGGGAGTTGGTGCAGTGTGGGGCCTTGTGGGAGTTGTCCTGTACCCTCGTACTCTTGGAAATAAGAAAATTCCATTCGAAACCGTATCATTTCACTAAACAAATTAAAGTTATGTTTAGTGAACAAGGAACTATTTTCGGTTGGCCAAAAAGTTCGTTCGGGTTTTTACGTAATCGTATGTAAACACTCGAACGAACTTTTTGGCCATCCCGATATTTCTGAATGGCATGTGCTTTTCACTCCCAAAAGTCAGGCTGACCGAAAGCACTGAAGATATTTTTGATAAAAGACTCTAAAATGAATGATAAGCTAATCAGAAATCGGGAATTTGGCCCCTTGTGAGCAGGAGAACTGGGAAAGTGGGAAAAAAAAAAAGAACTGTTTGATAACGTAACTTAGGGATGGGCAAGAATTAATTATGACTCTATATTTTTATACTAAAATTTTAAAATGTGTTTCTTTTTCAATAAAAATGACATGTTAAAATATGTAGTTTTTGTGTATCTCGTACTTCTGTTTTATAGTAGCAAGATTACTAATGACGGGGAAAAGGACTTCTAATCTCTTTTTCATGGTATCCTTTATCTGACATGTCTTACAGGAGAAAGAAAGAAACTGCTCACTTTTTATATAATGTGATTAAAATATATCAGTCCTTTCCTTTATAGTTAATGCTTTTGTTATAAGTTGAATTGTGTCCCCACAAAAGATATGTAGAGGTCCTCCTCCCCAGTACCACAGAATGTGACCTTATTTGGAAAGAAGTTTGTTGCAGATATAATTAGTAAAGATGAGGTCATAGTGGAATAGGCTGGGTCCTTAATATTGTATAATGTGACTGGTGTCCTCATTATTTAAAGAAGGAAATTTGGAAACAGAAACAGAGACCCACAGGGTGAACTCCATGTGGCAACAGAGGCAGAGATTGGAGTGAGGGAGTTGCAAGCAAGGCGCTCCAAGGATTGACGGCCCTCGTCAGAAGCTCAGGAGACAAGAAAAGATGCTACCCAGAGCCTCAGAAATCTACTGACACCTTGACTTTGGACTCCTGGCCTCAAGAACTGTGAGAGAATAAATTTCTGTTGTTGAAAGCCACCCAGTCTTTGGCACTTTGGCTCAGCAGCCCGAGGAAGCTAATACAGCTTTGTACACAATGTTCAAGAAATCTTTTTTTACCCATGTCTCACAGATATCACCATCTATATTTTTTTTCTGAAATCTTTAAATTTGGCCTTTCATAGTTTGATAGTGGGATTCAACTGTAATTTAATTCATGTGTGATGAGCTAGGGATGGAATTTTATCTTTTACCATATCAGGGACCAGTTGTCCAGCACTGTTCATTGGCTAGTCCACTCTTTCCCCACTGATTTTAAGGTTTAATATCATATACCAACATCCCAGGGGGTCTGTTTCTGTGCTCACTTTCTTTTCCTATTGGCCTGGTTGTCCGTCCTTGCACCCATACCATCCATTTTTTAAAAGTTGTGATAAAATATAAATAACATAAGATTCACCATTTAACCATTTCTGAGTGTACAATTCAGTGGCATTAAGTACATTCACACTCTTGTGCAACCATCACCACTATTCATGTCCAGAACATTTCATTATCCCAAACTAAAACTTTGTAACCATTAAACAATAAGTCCTAATTTTCCCTTCCTCCCGCCCCTGGTAATCACCATACTACTTTCTTTATGAATTTGACTGTCTTATGTACCTCATGTAAATGGAATTATGCAATATCTGTTCTTTTATGTCTGGCTTATTTGACTTAGCATAATGTCTTCAAGGTTCAATCCATGTTGAAGTATGTATCAGAATTTCATTTCTTTTTTTAAATTTTTTTAATTTAAGTATAGTTAATTTACGTTATGTTAATTTCTGCAGTTCATTTCTTTTTAAGGCTGAAAAATATTGCATTGTTGGAAAACACATACCACATTGTGTTTATTCATTTATCTGTTGATCATACTCTGGCTTTAGTGGTTGCTATTTGCTTTTCTATAAATCTTGATGTCTTGTATGTATGTTCTCCTTCTTTAGTCCTCTGTTTCAAAATAGCATGGGCATTTTGGTTTTTAATTCACATACTTTGTGCAACATAAGTATCTTTCATTATAACATTTTCAGGCAAAGTTTAGAAGGAAAAAAGTTACATCTGGCAGTTTAAATAAATATTCTGGGAAAAGCCTCAAATTACATTCCAAATACAATTGATACAGTGTCCGAACTACATATAAACATTTTTTTAATATAAATTAATTGTATTTATTTATTTTTGGCTGCGTTAGGTCTTCGTTGCTGCACGCGGGCTTTCTCTAGTTGCGGCGAGTGGGGACTACTCTTCATTGTGGTGCGTGGGCTTCTCATTGCGGTGGCTTCTCTTGTTGCAGAGCATGGGCTCTAGGCGCGCGGGCTTCAGTAGTTGTGGCTCATGGGCTCTGGAGCACAGGCTCAGTAGTTGTGGCGCACGGGCTTAGTTGCTCCGCGGCATGTGGGATCTTCCCGGACCAGGGCTTGAACCTGTGTCCCCTGCATTGGCAGGCAGATACTTAACCACTGTGCCACCAGGGAAGTCCCTACATGTAAACTTTTTGAACAGTGTGAATAATGACTATTGCCACCCAGAAGGAAAACAGCCCATTTGAACTAACGGGGAAGGAGATAGGAAGGAATGAAGGAAAGCAGTCAGACTTCTTAGACTTTATAGGACGGGCTCATAGAGCTATTGAGCTATGGATACGTGATATTCTTTAAGACAAGGGAGGAAGACCCCAAAGACGATTTAGAGATCATTAAGCCTTCTTCCTTGGTATCAAAAGGTGGGAATCTATCACTTCAGTTTTAACAGACCAGTTCTTGCCCATTGCCATGTGAGTGGTGCCACCCAAAGCCATGGGAGCAATGTTACCAAAGCTATGGAGGCCAGACTCCTGCCCAGCAGAGTCCTTGGGCAAGGCTGCCTCTGCCTAGATGTCAAAGAATGGAGCTGTCTAGAGCTGTGGGCATCCAGCCTAGGCAGAAGACCACAGAGAGGATGAGGTTACTGCAGAGAGCCCCTGCCAGGGCAGTGCCCAATGGAGCTCTCTAGAGCTGTGGGCATCCAGCCTAGGCAGAAGACCACAGAGAGGATGAGGTTACTGCAGAGAGCCCCTGCCAGGGCAATGCCCAATGGAGCCATGAGAGTGTGGCTGTTCCCATGACCGCAAATGAGCAGAGCCACTGGCATGCAATTCCAGACAGGGAGAGCTGCAAGCGTGCAAATCAGGCCAGTGAGAATTGCCCCCTGGACGGACCCCAGCAGAGCTGTGGGGCAGGGATGCCCCAGTGTGCACAAAAGGTCATTCCCATATCCCAGGGGCTCTGGCAGGCAGAGTATCGGGTGAAAGATTATTCTCAAGCCTTAAGATTTGATGTTTGCCTCGTTGGGTTTGGACTTGCTTGGGACCTGCCACCCCCTTCTTTCCTATTTCTCCATTTAGGACTGGGAGAGTTTACCCTATTGCCTGTCCTGCCATTGTATTTTGGAAGCACATAACTTGTTTTATTTCATGGGTTCATAGCTGGAGAGCAATTTACCTCAGAATGAATCGTACCTTGAGTCTCATGCACATCTGATTCAGGGGATATGTATATGAGACTTTAAACTTGGACTTTTGAGTTAATGTTAGAAGACATTAAGACTTTGGGGACTGTTGAGATGGAATGAGCATATTTTGCAAGCAAAATGGACATGAATTTTGGGGAGCCAGAGACATAATGCTGTGGTCTGAATGTTTATTTCCCTTCAAAATTCATATGTTGAAATCCTAATGCCTTATGTGATGGTATTAGAGCTGGGGCTTTTGGAAAGTGATTAGGTCACGTTGGGTCCACCCTCATGAATGAGATTAATGTCCTTATAAAAAAAAGCCTGAGATAGGTACCTTATCCCTTCTGTCATGTGAGGATACAACGAGAAGTCTGTCACCCAGAAGAGGGTCCCCACATGACCATGCTGGCACCCTGATCTTAACTTCTAGCCTCCAGAACTGTGAGAAATTAATTTCTTTTGTTTATAAACGACCCAGTCTGTGGCATTTTGTTATAGCAGACCAGATGGACTAAGACATTCTCCAGTCAGAAAACAAAAAGTGGTTGAATGAATTAAAAAATAAAATCCAGCAATATGCTCTCTACACGGGACTCACTTTAGATTTAAAGATATACGTAGGCTGAAAGTGAAGGAACTGAAAAAGATATCCTATGCAAATGGTGACCAAAAACAGCAGGGTTGGCTACACTTATATTAGGCAAAATAGACTTTAAGTCAAAAACTGTCTCTAGAGACAAAGAAGGTCATTATATAATGATAGAAGGTCAATTTAACAGGAAGATATAGCAATTATATATACATATCCAACATCAGAACACCTAAATGTATAAAGCAAATACCAACAGACCTGAAGGGGGAAATTGACAACAATACAACAATAGTAGAGACGTCAATATCCCACTTACAATAATGGACAGAACACCTAGACAGAAAATCAATAAATAAGCAACTGACTTTGTTGTTTGATAAAACACTGATGAAGGAAATTGAAGATGATACAAAGAAATGGAAAGTTGTCCCGTGTTCTTGGATTGGAGAATTAATATTGATAAAATGTCCATACTACCCAAAGCAATCTATAGATTTAATGCAATCCCTATCAAAATACCCATGACATTTTTCACAGAACTAGAACAAATAATCCTAAAATGTAAATGTCCACAAAATACCCCAAATTGCCAAAAAGATCTTGAGAAAAAGAAGAAAGCTGTCAGTATCACACTCCTGACTTTAGACTCTACTACAAAGCCACAAATCAAAACAGTATGGTACTGGCACAAAAGCAGAAACATAGATCAATGGAACAGAGTAGAGAGCCCAGAAAAAACCCCACACATCTATAGGCAATTAATATATAATAAAGGAGGCAAGAATATATAATGGAGAAAAGACAGTCTCTTCAATAAAAGGTGCTGGGAAAATTGGACATCTACATATAAAAGAACAAAATTAGAGTATTTCCTCATACCATATACAAAAGTAAACTCAAAATGGATTAAAGACCTGAAACCATAAAACTCCTAGAAGAGAACATAGGCAGAACACTCTTTGACATAAATCACAGCAATATTTTTTTGGATCTGTCTCCTAAGGCAAAGAAACAAAGGCAAAAATAAACAAATGGAACCTAATTCAATTTAAAAGCTTTTGCACAGCAAAGGAAACCATGATGAAACGAAAAGACAGCCTACTGAATGGGAGAAAATATTTGCAAATGATATGACCAAAAAGGGGTTAATATCCAAAATTATATAAACAACTCATACAACTCAATATTTTTAAAAAACCAAACAACCTGGTTAAAAATGGGCAGAAGACCTGAATAGATGTTTTTCCAAAGAAGATATACAGATGGCCAACAGGTACATGGAAAAATGTTCAACATTGCTAATCATCAGAGACATGCAAATCAAAACCACAATGAGATAGCACCTCACACCTGTCAATGCTTCTATTCAACATAGTACAGGAAGTCCTATCCAGAGCAATTAAACAAGAAAAAGAAACATTAAAAAGCATCCAAACTGGAAAGGAAGAAGTAAAATTTTCTCTGTTTGCAGATGACATGGTCATATACATAGAAAATCCTAAATACTCAACAACAACAAAACTTTTAGAACTAATAAATGAGTTCAGCAAATTTGCAGAATACAAAATCAACATACAAAAGTAAGTCACATTTCTATACAAAAACAACAAACTCTCCAAAGAGGAAATTTAGAAAACAATTACATTTGCAATAGTAAAGAATAAAATACTTAGGAATTAACTTAACCAAAGAGATGAAAGATTTAATATTGTTAAAATGTCACTTTTATGCTAAGTGATCTACAGGTTCAGTGTAATCTCTATCAAAATCCTAATATCATTTTTTACAGAAATAGAAAAATATTTTTAAAATTTTATGCAGAACCATAAAAGACCCTGAATAGCCAAAGCAATCTTGAGCAAGAAGAACCATGCTGGAGACATCACACTTCCTGATTTCAAAATATATTACAATAATCAAGAACAGTGTGGTAGTGGCATAAGGATAGACAGGTGGACCAATAGAATAAAATTGAGAGTCCAGTAATAAATGCATACATCTTTGTCCAGTTAATTTTTGACAAGGGTGCCAATGCCCTTCAACGGGGTAAAGAATAACCTCTTTAATAAATGGTACTAGAACAACTGAATATCCATATGCAAAAGGATGAACTTGGACTTCTACCTTACCCCATATAAAAAATTAACTCAAAAATGATTACAGACCTAAGTATAAGATCAAAAACTATAAAATTCTAGAAAACATAGAGGTAAATCTTCTCTTGTATTTGTATTTGGCAATGGATTTCAGATATGACACCAAAAGTAAGAGCAACAGAAGAAAAAAAACAAACTGGACTTCATCAAATTAAAAACTTTTGTACATAAAAAGAACATTATCAAGAAAGTGAAAAGCCAACCTATAGAATGTGAGAAAATATTTGCAAATCACATATCTGATAGGGGGCTTACAGCCGGACCACATAAAGAACTCTTACAACTTAACAACAAAAAGACAACACAAAAATTGGACAAAGATCAAAACCACAATGAAACATCAATGTATACCCATTAGGATGGCTACTATTAAAAAACAACAGTGGGCTTCCCTGGTGGCGCAGTGGTTGAGAATCTGCCTGCCGATGCAGGGGACACGGGTTCGAGCCCTGGTCCGGGAAGATCCCACATGCCGCGGAGCAACTAGGCCCGTGAGCCACAACTACTGAGCCTGCGCGTCTGGAGCCTGTGCTCCGCAACAAGAGAGGCCGCGATAGTGAGAGGCCCGCACACCGCGATGAAGAGTGGCTCCTGCTTGCCGCAACTAGAGAAAGCCCTCGCACAGAAACAAAGACCCAACACAGCCAAAAATAAATAAATAAATACAAATAAATTTTAAAAAAAACAAAAAAACAACAGTAACAGATAATAACAAGTGTTGGTGAGGATATGGATAAATTGGCACCATACATTGCTGTTGGGAATTTAAAATGGTACAGACGCTGTGAAAAAACTGGTGGTTTCTCAGAAAGTGAAACATAAAATTACCATATTATCCAGCAATTCCACTCCTAAGTGTATTTCCAGGAGAAATGAAAACAGATACTTAAACGAACACTTGGACATGAATGTTCATAGAAGCACTGTTTACAATAGATCAAAGGAAGAAAAAAATCCAGAAATACATTTTTATTTAGATAATGAATAAACAAAATGTGATATATACATACAATGAAATGTTACTCAGCCAGATATATATTGTTTAAGGTGCATATGTATGAATCCATAAAGAAAATTACCAGTATGAAAAAGACAGAATTTCAGAGTGAAGGGAGGGGATGGAAGTGTGGAGGATCTCAAGGGAGCATCAGAGGTAACAGTAATGCTCTGTTTCTTAATCTCGACGTGGGTTCACTGTGTTGGTTCTCTTGAGCATAATTTTTCATACCTTATGCATATATTACTAATATTTTATAATTTAAATATAATTTACCTGAATGGTGTTGGCAATCATGCCAAACCAGAGATTTGGGGGGAGAATACACTAGTCTTTGATCCACCAATGTGTTTTTAAAAAACACACTTTATTGGGTCTTTTGAATTGCAAAAACAAAAAAAAACCATGTTGGTTGTGATGAGTGAAACAGAAATGTGTGAAGGAGAACTTAAAAATCTTCCCTCTCTCCTCCCACCATGAAGATTCCAATGATAAAATGATGTGTCCTTTTACATCTTTCTGCTGACACAAGCATATGTAGTCAATATTCCAGCTTTATTAATTTTTTCTTTTATTTTATAAATGGGAATATATATATATAATTATATATATATGCACACGTGTGTGTGTGTGTGTATAAAACTCAGCGACTCATTGATTTAACAGTATTTGGACCCCTTTCTACGTAAAAACATTCAGGTCTAGTTGATTCTTCTTAAATACTGCATAATACCTCATTGAATGACTAGATCCTAATTTAGTCCACCATCAGTTTGTTCCCAGTTGTTTGTCACTACACCTAATGGTACAATGAACTTCTTTGTCCTTGGTCCTTGTATTCTGGGTCCTAGGCTGATTTAACATTTTAGATGTTAAAAATAACTGTCTGATTACTTTCTTAATCTTTTGCTGCAGTTCGCAGTCTAAGCAGAAGGAACGAGAATGCTCTGTTCCCCACGTCATCATTAGAAGGGGATATTTACTACTTCTCCTCTTGTTTGCCGACCTGGTGAGTGAAAACTATCTAATTTGTGTGTAAAGCACCAACACTCTTTACTATGGTCAGCGAAGCTCAGCTCATGGCTTATCAGTACTTCCTGGGGAGCATTTAGAAATGCTGATGCCTGGGCTTCACCACAGACCTACTGAATCAGCATCTTTGGAGAGGAGCCCAGGAATCTTTTTGTATTTGTGTTTTAATTTCCCCAAGTGACTCTGATATAGCTGGGCACATATCCATCGACAGGCAATTGGAAATCATGAATAGAGCCTCTCTCTAGAATTGAGAAACCTAAACTTCAAAAGCTGCAATTTATTAGTTAAGTGTTTAAGAAAACAATGTACCCAGGTAATCATTATGGTTAGAAATTCAAAAATTCAATTTACATACAACATTTTAATTCCATGAATTGTTTAAAACAAGGGATACCTACATGTACCTTTCTTTGCTTTAGAGATTAAAGCCCAAGATAGGAGGCAGCTATGAAGTGGATATTTTAGAATGACAATTTCCTGGCCAACTGTGAATCCCTTCTTAAAGAGCATGAATACTGAATGTCAGATCTTTTTGAAAATGAAATAAAATTAGCGGCGTTCTGGCCCATCATTGCTGGACTCTGTCTCATGAAACGTCCTCACTAGAAGAATAGAGGAAAAAAACCCTGCTGCTTCAGTTTTTATTAGGATGTATCTGGGCAGAGCAAGGCAAGGGATTGTTAAAGACAGTGACTCTGAAGGAGAGGCCAGCACAGGTGTTTGAGAGGTGCCTTGAGAGACTTGAGCAGCAAAGGCGGAGTCATTCTCTCCTCTCTCCTTGAGAGCAGAAAGGGGCTGCCTTATTGCCACATACCGGGAGCCGCCACCAGGTGGCGAGGTTCTCTTATTTTCCTCAAAGCCCGAAGTGTTTAAAGGTGGGAGAGAATAAATGACTTCGAATTCTCAACTTGGATAAAACCAAAAGTGAAGGGGGGCAAGGATGCAAATGGCAGACTCTCAGGGTCTCAGATAAGAGCACCCACCTTGCAGGGGGAGTTGTGAGGAAATGCTTAATACATGTGAAGTGCTGAGACCCTGCCTAGCTGGTTTTAAGGACTCAGTAAGCGCCTTTTAAAATGTGAAAAGTTAAAGAAAACCTCTAGTATTATAACCTCATTTTAATTGTTTTTATGCTGAGTTCCGTTTCAGTTTCCTGTTTATTCTTAACATCCTCTACAAAGTCATATCTATGTCAAAATTTAAAATGACCTAGTTAAAATAGAAACGTAACTAGAAAACAGGGTTCAAATACTTCCTCTTTTGAGTGAAAATCAATCAATGTACAAAACCCCCAGATTCATGAAATGGATAAATTCAAGAGATTGCAAAAGAGTCTTTATTTTAAAAAGAGATTCATCACAAACTTCCTTAAAAGATAAGTTTCCTTTCTACCTTAAGAATTTGATTCAATTTACTAAATTTAATGTGCTCCTGACTGCTCTGTGAACTGAAGGTATCCTCAGAATAAATTGTGAAGTCGATCATTTGCCTTCTGCATCCTTTGCTTCCCCTTTTGTAGATTTTCTCCTCTCCTATAAGCTTCCCATGCTTCTGTCTCCCGATTCCCTCAGGAGAGGTACAGACAGTGGATGAAGATTGGGAGGAAATACAGTACAAAAGCCCTGGAGGAAATACAGTGCAAAAGCAAAAGCTGTTTGCACTTGGGCAGCCTTCTCACTGGGGGCAGCTTTCACTCTAGGGAGATAATAATAATGTGGAAGAAGAAGAGGAACCATTTATTGAACATTTTCTCTATTCTGGGTACTCTTGTTTGCATGTTCACTTATTTCCCACAGAAACCTTGTGATGGAAGGATGTGGATAATTATCCATTTACATGTGAAGAAACTGAGGGCACAGGACTAGTACGTGGAAGAGCCAAGTCTTGACCTTAGGTTGGTCTGATTCCGCAGCTCAAGTGTTGAACTGCCACTGGGCTGGAATATGTTAGAACAGAAGCAAGGGGTTAGGTGAAGATGAGCATTTCAATGTAATTCTGGGAAACAAACAAAAAGCAGTGTTAGCAAAGCTCCACCAACTCGACAATGAGCATAACCTACTTCTGTGACACTTGCCCCCAATCAAAAACAAAGTCCTTTAATATTATCTCTTAGAAAATAGGCTGTTTAGTGCAATGTGCTAGCATATACATTGGCATCAGATAGATCTGATTTTCCATATTCTTTATACTAATGAGATAATAATTATTTGTACTATTCTTTGTGACAATGCAATATGAAGTCATAATCACCACATTCTAGGGACTCTAAAATATGTCCAAACAAAAAAGAATAAAAGCAAGTATTTGACATATACAGCATTAGGGAAGAGGCTTTGTAACAAACTGAAAACATTTCCTGCTGATAAAGATGGGACAGGACAATAAGAACAAAACTGCTTTATCGAAAACTGGTCCTCATATTTTGCTTTGACAGTTAAGGAATGCTGAATTAAGTAACAATAAATCACCTGAAAATATGAGTGAAGCAATGACAAAAGATTATCTCATAATAAATTTTCTAAATTTATTAAGAAACTTCATTATTTCAATATAATCTCTGGTGCAAATTTTAAAATGATTGATTTAACAGCCTGTACTCTAAAGTATATACAAATGTGGATTTGTCCTAGAAGTATAAAACATTCTGGCTTATTTATTAGGCTGGCCTAATATTTAATTTAATTTATTTATTTATTTATTTATTTATTTATGGCTGGGTTGGGTCTTCGTTGCAGTGCGTGGGCTTCTCATTGCAGTGGCTTCTCCTGTTGTGGAGCACGGGCTCTAGGCGCTTGGGCTTCAGTTGTGGTGTGCAGGCTCGATAGGTGTGGCGCACGGGCTTTGTTGTTCCACGGCATGTGGGATCTTCCCGGACCAGGGCTCGAACACATGTGCCCTGCATTGGCAGGTGGACTCTTAACCACTGCGCCACCAGGGAAGTCCCTAGCCTAATATTTTAATATAAGTCTGCAGCCATACGGTCTTCATAGATTCCCTAAAATCACTTGCCAGTGCATCTCTCAGACGGAGATCAGTGCAGAAGAAACATCATGCTCTTCCTTCTTAAACTGTTTAGGCAAGTGGAGGAAACCAGATGAAATCTGCCCAAAGCAAATTTTTTTTTAATTAATTAATTAATTTATTTATTTATTTTTGCCTGTGTTGGGTCTTCGTTTCCGTGCGAGGGCTTTCTCTAGTTGCGGCAAGCGGGGGCCACTCTTCATCGCGGTGCGCGGGCCTCTCACTATCGCGGCCTCTCTTGTTGCGGAGCACAGGCTCCAGACGCGCAGGCTCAGCAGTTGTGGCTCACGGGCTTAGTTGCTCCACGGCATGTGGGGTCCTCCCAGACCAGGGCTCGAACCCGTGTCCCCTGCATCAGCAGGCAGATTCTCAACCACTGCACCACCAGGGAAGCCCAAAGCAACTTTTTAGTGAGTTTTCCAGCTGGTGTGTTTTCACTAGCTTTTAACAGAAGATCAACTCAGTTGGCACCAATAGCACAAAAAGCCTGAGGGTAGGGTGATTCCAGGCGTGGTTAAGTCAGTGGCTCATTGCCATCACTGAGGAGCCAGGTCTCTTCATTCTTCTGCTGTGCTTTGCTCATAATGTTGACTTTTGACCACGGGCTTGCAGGATGACTGTAGCAGGTTTAAGGAAGTACGTCACAACATTAAAGGCTCCCTTGTATCCCTTTTTAAGAATAAGAAAAACTCTTCCACATTCACTGTTCAGAATTATAGACACGCCCATTCCTAAATCATCCGCTGGCAAGGAAAATGGGATTTCCATGATTGGCTGAGATAAATTAAGATTATCCTCCCAGGGGTGGGGAAAAGTCCAGCCTTTTCTAAAGTATGCAGTCTCCCGACAACTGAACAATGTCAAGGTTTTGATCTCAGGGAGGGTGAGTGTGTGGAACTGCTGCAAAGTAAGTGGTCGACAGTGTCCGCCACGTTGAGTCAGGAAGGCCCTAGAAGGAATGGCTCCCAAAGCAGGGCTGGGACCTTCAAGGTATTTGCCGTGTGGAAGGAGAATACATACTGAAGAATAACTGGATAATATTATCCCTTTTTTTCTGATTTGATATGGCAGTCTCAACCCCTGATGACTTTCAGGGAAAGAGAAAATATTGTGATTATGCCTTTTAAAAGGGACAAGAAATTCCCTACATGGAGGAGTCAGTGATTCAGTATTACATTTGTAACTAAAAGAAATTTGGGGGGAAAGGGGAAGAAAATTGAATCTTTTCGTTCAATTTACAGAAACCCATCCGTGACAGACCTACACAATAGGAAACTTCATCTTTCATCACAGGAAGTCCAGAGGTAGGGAAGGCTCCAGGGTCGGTTGATCTGGCTCTTTCCACCTCTTGGCCCTGTCTTCCCCAGTGTTGGCTTCATCCTCAGGTTGGTGGTTGGAGTGATTCTAGGTGTCACAGCTAGTCAAGATAAAGTCCAAAAGGGGCAGAATGACAGCTGCCCATGAGGAACGGGAAGACTTTCCCCAGATGCCCCTCAGCATACTCCCTCTCCCGTTTCACTGGCCAGAGTTAGGTCACATGTCCATTCCTGAGTCCATCACTGCTTGGAGAGCTGACTAAATAAACATCTAGGCTGTGAGAATTCCAACTGCAAGTTGGTTTTCACTGTAATTGGAATAATCAATATCCCTTACCTCTATAACTCTAATTAATCTAATTAATCTACATCAGCAGTCAGCAAACTAATCGGCCCACCACATATTTAAAGTTTTAAAGTTTTATTGGAACACAGCCCCATCCATTGTTTTCAATGTATTGTTGACGGCTGCTTTTATGCCACGATGACATTTTAGTTGTGACAGAGACCACATGACTTACAAAGCCTAAAATATTTTCTATGTGATTCTTTACAGAAGAAGTTTGCCTACCCTGATCTAAAGTGAACTGCAGTACTTTCTTTTATTTGTTTTATCCTACCTTCTGGAAGTGGCAACTTTTAATTTTATTATTCTAGGAAGGAGTGTGTGATGGTTAATTTTATGTCAACTTGACTGGCTATGGAGTGCCCAGATTAAACACTGTTTCTGAGGGTGTCTGTGATGGTGTTTCCACATGAGATTAGCATTTGTATTGGTGGTATCAGTAAAGAAGATTGCCCTCCCCAATGTTGGTGGGCATCATCCAATCCATTGAGGGAGGGTGTTAACAGAACAAAAGGCAGAGGAAGGGGGAATTTACCCCCTTTTCCTGCCTCACTGTTGAGCTGGGACATCTCATCTCATCCTTTCCTTCCACTCAAACTGAGGTTTATACCACTGACTCCCCTGGTTCCCAGGTCTTCAGACTCAGACTGAATTATACCACTGACTTTCCTGGGACTGTCCCAGACTGTGGGACTTCTCAGCCTCCATAATTACACAAGCCACTTCCTCATAATAAGTCTCTCTCTCTCTCTCTCTCATTTATATGTACTGTACCTATCTATCTATTTGTCTATCTATCCCTATCGGTTCTGTTTCTCTGGAGAAACCCTATTATGGAGTGAAACCTGTGTTCATCTTATCCGTAGTTGTATGATTAGATATATTTTATCGATTTCCTTTGTGAGTTTTTAAATTGAAGACACCTAGTCTACATAAGATACCTACATAAAGTCAAGTCAATGACTCTCCCAACAGGTTTATGCTGTTTATACAGGATCCAGTCAGTGGTGTGCTGGACCCAGTTTGTACTGACTTGTAAGAGCTATTTGCTAACATGGCTTTCAAACTCTGCCTTCAGCGACCTTGGTGGTGTGAAATTGACCATGGTGGGGAGTAGGTACACCACAGAAATTGGCAGACACTTAAATTGAGATTGTTCGTTGTTGTTGTGTTTTTTTTTTCCTGAAGATCTGGTTGTTAAATATTTACCAGCACACCACAGCTCCAGCCATTATACACACTTATCTCTGCTCTATAACTGCATAACAGAGAATGCCAATGGTGATCGGGACTTTACCAATACATTCAGTTTCAAATGAATTTGTAATCTGAAATAGTCAGTTAAATCCCTCTTGCAATGAAGTAATGTAGCCTGTGTTTTAAGTGTTACATAGCTTTTGATTTGTATAGGTTTTTTTGTAAGTAAAAATTTCTCTTAGATAAAACACACAGATGAAATAAATGAAAGCAAAATATCTTCCCCTTAAACTATCTGAAACTACAAGCATATTTATATTTTATAATTTATGTAAACCACCTGTGTGTGAATAAAGCAGAATATAGCTATCAGTGTACAAGGACCAAGTGTTCTGAATTCTCACTTTGTTCTGGAGTGAGTGTAGTGTTCACTGGGATCCAAAGGGAAGCCCTAGGTTTGGAGAGACTTGCCTTAATAAAAAGTGCACTCATTCATTTAAACAAGCATTTATTAAGCATCTATTAAATCCCAGGCAACAATGACTTGCAAAAGACCTGGGCCCTGCTCACATAAGCCTTACAATCTAATGAGGAAGATAAATGTTAAACAAATAATCACATAAATGAGTACAAAATTAACAGCAGAACAGTGGGAAAGAAATGTAAATCTTTGTAAGCGTGGGGAACTGACCCATCTGGGTTGCAGAGAGTAAGAGGGAAAGAGTTCCAAGTTGAAATCTATATTCCAGGGAAATCTACTGGGTTGGCCAAAAAGTTCGTTTGGGTTTTTGGAAAAACCTGTATGAGCTTTTTGGCCAACCTAATATTTTCCAAGAGATCCTGGAAAAACTTGCCAGCCATTGTGGGCTCAAGAACAATGGGGGACCATTTGAAGGGTTTTAAGCACAGCAGTGTCAGGATTAAATATGTATTTTGGAAAGATCTCTGGCTGCAGAGGGCACAAGGATCTTGGCATGGGAAGAATAAGCAGAGGGAGAGCAGTCCTTTGGCTATCACAGCAGTTCTGGTGGGGATTAGGGAGGCTTGGACCAGGGCATTAATGGAGGATGTGGTGAGAAGTGGCTGAAACACATCTGAACTCACTGAGCTCCCCACAAAACACTTCAGCTGCCTTCAAGGAGCTTATAATGTAGTTGAAGAGGCAACTCACGTGTATAAAGTCACAGAAACAGTGTATAATTAGGAAGTAAACTGAGAAGATCAACTGAGGGACATAGGAATTGAGAGCAAGAAATGGGCCAGGACTCCAGTGGTTAGGATGTGGAGAGAGAGAGGCCAGAGGAAAGAGGTGGCAAGAGGCAGGGCAGTGAGGGGAGGAGCAGAGATGGCACAATGGGATGAAGAACAAATCTTGCTGGATATGCAGGGTAAGGCCAAATTATGAGAACTTGAGAAGGTCAGAGTTTGAAAGACTTGATGTGAGATGAGAATGAGCCACTAAAAGTATTTTACATAAGAAGGATACCAAACGAAAGTAAGCTTTAAAGAAGTTTAGTTTTACCAAATTCTTGTGGTTAATGAGACTGAGAAGAACTTGCTGCCTGCGTGGTTGTTGAGTAGGGGACTGGACTTAGCTGTTGACAATTAAGAAAGGAGGTGAGGCCTAGAGGAAAACATGGGTGGAACACTCTTTGACGTAAATCGCAGAAATATTTTTTTGGATCTGTCTCCTATAGTAAAGAAAATAAAAGCAAATATAAACAAATAAGACCTAATTAAACTTAAAGTTTTGCACAGCAAAGGAAACCATCAACAAAATGAAAAGACAACCCACAGAATGGGAGAAAATATTTGCAAATGACATGACCGAAAAGGGATTAATATCCAACATATATAAACAGCTCATGCAACTCAACATCAAAAAAAACAAGCAACCCAGTTGAAAAATGGGCAGAAGAACTGAATAAGCATTTTTCCAAAGAGGAAATGCAGATGGCCAACAGGCACATGAAAAGATGCTCAGCATCGCTAATCATCAGGGAAATGCAAATCAAAACCACAATGTGGTATCACCTCACACCTGTCAGAATGGCTATCATGAAAAAGAATACAAGAAACAAATGTTGGAGAGGATGTGGAGAAAAGGGAACCCTTGTACACTGTTGGTGGGAATGTAAATTGGTGCAGCCACTGTGGAAAACAGTATGGAAGTTTCCCAAAAAACTAAAAATAGAACTATCATATGACTCAGCAATTCCACTCTGGGGTATCTAACTGAAATGAAACAAAAATGCTAACTCAAAAAGATACAGGCACCCCAAAGTTTATAGCAGCATTACCTACAATTGCCAAGATATGGAAGAAATGTTAAGTGTCCATCAACAGATGAATGGATAAAGATGTGGTATATATATACAATGGAATACTACTCACCCATAAAAAAGAATGAAATTTTCCCATTTGCTGCAACATGGATGGACTAGGGGAGCATTATGCTAAGTGAAATAAATCAGAGAAAGATAAATACTGTATGATATCACTTATTTGTAGAATCTAAAAAATACAGCAAACTAGTGAATATAAGAAGAAAGAAGCAGACTCACAGATACAGAGAACAAACTAGTGGTCACCAGGAGGGTGGGGGGGGCAGTATAGGGGTGGGAGAGTGGGAGGTTCAAACTATTAGGTGTAAGATAGGCTCAAGGATGTATTGTACCACCCCAGGGAATATAGCCAATATTTTGTAATAACTGTAAAGGGAAAGTAACCTTTAAAAATTGTATTAAAATTAAAAAATAAAGAATGGAGATGAGGGACAGATATTAGGATCATTCAGTGGGTTGGAGATGATGAATTTGCTTTAGACATAAAATGAGCTTGAAATGGTGATGAGCTCTCCAGTAATAAATGTCCAGTAGGCAATACAGACTGGGTGGTTTTATTTGTATTCTTCTGCACTGCTTACAATCCCAGGTTGTCTTTCCACATTAGCGTTCTCAAAAAGAATGTTCCATGATTTGTACAAAGGAAAAGTTCTCCTTTCTAAAGCACTTGGCAAGACTTTACAAAATGAAATATTTTGATACATTATCTTAATTGCATATTAAATAATATCTTGCCATAATAAAATTGAATTGCCCAAACGGTCATAGATTTTTCTGTATTCTTTACCAGTTTTAATAAGTAATTATGGATTTTTAGGAAATTAGAACCAGAGGTAGACTCCTGTTTTAGTGAGCTTCGTGAGATAAATAATTTATAGTGCTTAACTTCCATTAAAAATTTTTTTTAATTTATTTATTTATTTTTGGCTGCATTGGGTCTTCGTTGTGGTGTGCGGGCTTCTCCTTGCAGTGGCTTCTCTTGTCGCAGAGCACGGGCTCTAGGCACGTGGGCTTCAGTAGTTGTGGCACACGGGTTCAGTAGTTGTGGTTTATGGGCTTAGTTGCTCCGCGGCATGTGGGATCTTACCGGACCAGGCCTCAAACCCATGTCCCCTGCATTGGCAGGTGGATTCTTAACCACTGTGCCACCAGGGAAGTCCCTCCATTAAAATTAATATACACTGCAATCTATAGCAAAACAGGTTCAGGATATACTCATGTCTCATTTACAAATCTTCTCTAGTTTATTAATAACCCACATTTTCATCAGAGATTAAAGTCCTCTTTATCCCTCCATCCTCCTACCCCTCAACACTCCTAAAGTAAACTACCACCTAAATACCAATAGAGTATTTTTTAGAAAATTTAGAATTTCAAAGGTCCAAACACACTACAAATAACAAACAACAACAAAAAAATGTCTTTGCTTCAGAGATTAGCTTCAGAGAGAACAACAACTGTTGAAGGCATCTGCTAAGTGGGATTTTTAATTTAATGGAATGTGTTTTAACTCTATCAGTAAAGCACAATTGCTGTGCACCATCTGTTGAAGCTTTGAAACTGCCCTGGATGTTACAATCATATCCATTAAAATGGGATACTACTTTTTACTAACTTTTCTTCTTCCTATTTATTTTCCAATGCTTTCAGAATCATTAGAAGATGAATTGACAAGAAAACAAACAAACAATCTCAAGAGTCAAAAGGACAACTCAACAGCAAAAAATAAACCCACCAAAAAACCCCCAAAAAACTGATTTTTAAATGGGCAAAGGACTTGAATAGACATTTCTCCAAAGAATATATACAAATGGCCAATAACCATGTGAAAAGGTACTCAGCATCACTAATCATTAGGGACATGCAAATCAAAACCACAATGATATACCACTGCACACCCATTACGATGACTATTACAAAACAGAAGAACAAACAACAGGGAAAAAAACAGAGGATAGGGGGCTTCCCTGGTGGCACAGTGGTTGAGAGTCTGCCTGCTAATGCAGGGGACACGGGTTCGAGCCCTGGTCTGGGAGGATTCCACATGCCACGGAGCAACTAGGCCCGTGTGCCACAACTACTGAGCCTGCGCGTCTGGAGCCTGTGCTCCGCAACAAGAGAGGCCACGATGGTGAGAGGCCCGCGCACCGCGATGAAGAGTGGCCCCCGCTCGCCGCAACTGGAGAAAGCCCTTGCACAGAAACGAAGACACAGTGCAGACAAAAATTAATTAATTAATTAATTTTAAAAAAAGACAGAGGATAGGTGTTGGCAAGGATGTAAAGAAATTGGAACCCTGTGCACTGCTGGTGGGAATGTAAATGGTGCAGCTGCTGTGGAAAACCATATGGCAGTTTCTCAAAAAATTAAATATAGAATTACCATATGACCCAGCAATTCCAATTCTGGGTATATACATAAAAGAATTGAAAGCAGGGACACAAACAGATGTTTGTGTACCAATGTTCATAGCAGCATTATTCACAATAGCCAAAAGGTGGAAGTAACTCGTGTCTATTGACTGATGAACAGATAAGCAAAGTGTGGTCTATATACATACAATGAAATATTACTCAGCCTTAAAAAGGAAGAAACTTCTGGCACATGCTACAACATAGACGAATCTAGAGGACATTATGCTAAATGAAATAAACCAGTCATAAAAGAACAAATACTGATATGGGGTAGCTACAGTAGTCAAATTCATAGAGACAGAAAGTAGATGGTGGTTGCCAGGGCTGGGAAGAGGACATTCTTCTTTTATTAAACTGTAATTTTATTTTTATGTTATTCTGTAATATACCTGTAGGCACATAAAATGCAGCATTATTTATAACAGTAAAAGATTATTAAACATACAAAGAAATAAAAACAGTAAAACATTGGTTGAATAAAACTAAGGTACATCTCTAAAACTATATAACTTTCTCAAGATGGAGTACTACAGAAACATTTAAGAAAAGAATATTGATATAAGAGAATTCCAGGATACAGTGTTACATTAAAAAATCAAGATAGTGAACAGTGTATATAGTATATTACCCTTTATGTAGGCTGCACACACACACACACACACACACACACACACACACGTATTTACAGAAACACACACAGGATAGGGAAACCAGAGGCTAAATTTTTTTTTAATGATGTCATTTGAGGAATATAAAAAAGGTGTAACATTTTCCTGAATATTCTTTGGTTTCTCATTTTAAATTTAAGACCATACTTTGTTTTAAAGTTTTAACTGTCAAATCACATGAATGATTTATATATTCAAAAATAAAATTTAAATTTTAAAATAATTCCTAAAATCTAAGGTAACTGAAACAAATCTAACCATATCAAATTAGTAACATAACCACACATAAAAAAGCATTATTTCAATTAATTTTAGAACACATAGTTGTACACACTTAGTGGGGTATATTTTAAGGACAAAGAGAATGGCAAGAAAATCTCAAGCTTTATTTGTCAGGTTTACTATTAATGGTAATGCCATTATTAGTTTGAAATTATTTAATGCATATTACAACATAAATAATTATCTTTATGTTGTTAGAAGCCAGGATGTTCAGTAGGAATGTAAAATCAAGTACAGGGACTTCCCTGGTGACACAGTGGTTAAGAATCCACCTGCCAATGCAGGGGACATGGGTTTGATCCCTGGTTCGGAAAGATCCCACATGCCGTGGAGCAACTAAGCCCGTGCACCACAACTACTGAGCCTGCGGTCTAGAGCTTGCAAGCCGCAACTACTGAGGCCACGTGCCACAACTACTGAAACCCATGTGCGTAGAGCCCGTGCTCTGCAACAAGAGAAGCCACCGTGGTGAGAACCCATGCACTGCAATGAAGAGTAGCCCCCGCTCACTGCAACTGGAGAAAGCCCGGGCGCAGCAATGAAGACCCAATGCAACCACAAATAAATAAATAAAATAAATTTCTAAAAAAAAAAAAAATTTAAAAAGGAATAAATAAATAAATAAATCAAATCAAGTACATTAAGTAAATAATTGGAAGTTGAATTGAAATACCTCTATAAACTTATGACTTCTAATTTTTTGTATGGGAATAATTTCAAACAAAGAAAAGTTGCAAGAATAGTACAAAGGAAATTGTTCTACCTCTTTCTTAGATTCATTCATTATTAATATTTTGCCCCATTTGCTTTGTCATTGGCTCTGTTTATCTACACACACATAATTATTTTTCTGAAACAGATGCATAAATCATGGTTAAGTGTGTATTTTTAAGAATAATATTTTCTTTCACACAGTTATCAACTGCAGTAAACTTAACATTGATTCAATACTTCTATCTAATCTACCATCCATATTCTAAGTTTGTCACTTAACCCAATATTGTCCTTTATAGAAGTCTTTTTCCTCCAGTTTAGGATCCAGTCTAGGATTAGGAATTACAGTTAGCTGTTACATCTCTTTGGTTTCCTTTAGTCTGGAACATTTTCCCAGTCTTTGTCTTATATAGCATCAACATTTTGGGGAAGAATTTTAAAAATAGAATATTCCTCATTTTGAGTCTGTCTGATGTTTCCTGCAATTAGATTGAGGTTTTGCATTCCTAGCTGGAATACCATGTAAGTAAGTGACTTTGTGTCCTTCCCAGAGTATCACACTGGTGATGTTAATTTTGATCATTTGCTAAGGGTGTGTCTGATTTATCTACTGTATCATCATCATTATCTCATGACTTTTTCAAAAAACATATACCCTAGCTCTGTCCACTGACAGGGCCAAGTCCATAATACTACAGGGGCAATAAACACCCCTACTTCCCAAATTTAAGTTTCTAAATGCCATTCCCCACTATAAGATACCAGGGATTATTGGAGAAATGGCTGCTCCCAGGTATAGAGTAGGGAACTTCCAAGGTGAGCAAGGGGTATATTACGCTGCCACAAATTCTGACAAGGAAGTTCTCAAAATCTAAGCAAGTCTGGGTCTTCCCTGGTGGTGCAGTGGTTAAGACTCCACGCTCCCAGTGCAGGGGGCCTGGGTTTGATCCCTGGCCAGGGAACTAGATCCCACATGCATGCTGCAACTAAGAGTTCACATGCCACAACTAAGGAGCCGGAAAGCCGCAACAAAGAAGCCCTCCTGCTGCAACTAAGGAGCCCATGTGCTGCAACTAAGACCCGGCACAACCAAAAAAAAAAAAAAAATCTAAGTAAGTCATGTCAAAAGACTCTGGAGCCAGCTTGGAGGGGATCTCATTGGACAAAGATAGGATAATTTAAGCATCAAAAAGAAAAAATAACCATAATTTTGGTTGGTACTCATTGAATATATAAAAATCCATGAATCCATAATAATATTCCTCATACCATTCATAGGACAAGGCATGCTGGGCTTTTATGCTCCAATGTGGTTTTGTGCCCATCTGAACAGTTTAGCATGTTCTGCTTCACCTTTTGGAACTCAACTTTGAAGATCCAACTCAGGTGGCAGAACCTCTATGCAATTCATTGTTTCTCCATATTTCAACAGAGCTTATTTTACATGCCTCTTTAAATGCACGTATCAAACTGTACTGGAATTGCAATACCGGACCTTTCTGACTTTTATTTTTTGTTATTCCCAGTGCCTAACACATACTAATAGACAGTTTTATATATTTTTATAATATTATGGGTTGTAAATGAATGAATCAATTTCAATACTATCCCCTGTTTTTTCTTCATGACACAATACAGATTTGTCTTTATTTTGGAAAATAATTGAATGCAGTTAAATATCTGGGTATTTTAGCCAACATGCCAAATTTTTATCATGATAGATTTTTTAGAAGATTTTTCCCATTTATCAGCTTTAGCTTATCGCTAAATCTTATTTATTGCTTTAGCACTCAGTAGACTAGAAATATGTCCCACAATATTTTCCTGATTCTTATTCTTTTTTTTTTTTTTTTTTTTTTAAAATGTATTTGTTTATTTATTTATTTATGGCTGCGTTGGGTCTTCCTTGCTGCGCGCGGGCTTTCTCTACTTGCGGCGAGCGGGGGCTACTCTTCATTGCCGTGCGCGGGCTCCTCACTACCGTGGCTTCTCTTGTTGCGGAGCACGGGCTCTAGGTGTGCAGGCCTCAGTAGTTGTGGCTCACGGGCTCAGTATTTGTGGCTCGAGGGATCTAGAGCGCAGACTCAGTAGTTGTGGCACACAGGCTTAGTTGCTCTGTGGCACGTGGGATCTTCCCGGACCAGGGCTCGAACCCGTGTCCCCTGCATTGGCAGGCGGGTTCTTAACCACTGCGCCACCAGGGAAGCCCCCTGATTCTTATTCTTAAACAATAGCTTCCTACGGTATTTTAATTTATCCCAGTCTGTTTTCTCCCCCTAGAGACTTGTCTGCACACATAAATCTATTGATAATGTAGGGTGGGAAGTGTTAAAGTCAAGTAATTGATTAAAAAAAAAACTTGTTAGTGACTGGTGGCTTGACTTAGTTGTAATCTTTTTTTTTAAAGTAGTTGAAACAGATTTTTGGTACACTTTCTGTCACACAGCCCTGGTAACCTCTGTAGCGTGTTTTCCAGTAAGTTGCCTGTATTAAACTTCCTCATTCAGTCTCCCACTCTGTGTGGAATGTTTCATGCACGTGTGCATATATTCATCCTTAGGTTTTTGTGGACTTCTAAGCATTAACAATTTAGTTGGCAGAGGTGACATAAACCGTCTGGCAAAGGCATGTGCAAACGCACTAAAATACTTCAGGAAAGCCCTCTCTCATACACAGCGAATTTAGGCCATGGGTAAGTGAGCGTGAATAGGTGCGGTCAGCGCAGCCGCTTAATACGGGCCTGTGTTTGGGAGGAATCTCCCCGGCTCCCTCGTGGAGCGGGACCGTGGTGCTGAGGCACGAACTGAAAAAGGGGCGGGCGTGCAGCCTCAGCTAGGGAGAGCTGCGGGGCGAGGTAGAAAGGGCCGGTCGCTGGCCGCGGTGCTGAACGCGCTCCCGGGCTGCCCCCAGGGTGGCCCGCGGGAAGAGGCCCGGCGGGTTGGTGAGTGAGTTAGCCGGTAACCGCGAGTCTCGCGCCTTCGGTTGTCGATTCCTGGCTCCGGGCAGGGGATGCACAGGCCGTGTCCAGGAGAGTCACCTCGCGAGCGTAGGGGCGGCCTCCGACCCATTCCCTCAATAGCCCCTCAATAGCAACCCCAATAACAGCAACGCCGCCTATATTTATTTCTGGAGCTCCAACTCTGTCCCCAGCATTTGGCATCCCTTCCCAGGGGTCATCACAACATCCTCGAAATTTAAAACAAAAAGGTTGATGACTTGCCCAAGTGGACACAGCTACCCAAAGGCTGATCTCTCTCGTCCATGCCTCAGAAAATGTTTACTGTGCGCCCTCGACGTGCCAGCCTTACAGCCTCTGCTGCTCCCCCTTTGACAGCTGCCCCCCACGCCCCGCCACGCTAACACGCCCCTTAGCCCTTCCTCTTCCCCCGAGGTTTGCAGCAGGCAAAAGTAATCTCCTACACAACATATCCCCATATCACCGCCGAGCTGGGGAACTGTACAAAGGGCTGGAAAACCGAACACAATTTATTCACACATCTTGCCCCTTCGCTCTCAGTAGTCCACCGGGTGGGATAGCCAAGTCTAGCTCTTGAGCCCCCAACTCGCTGTGTGACCTTGGACAAGTGGCCACACCTCTCTGAACCTGCTTCTCCTCGCTAACACGGCGATAGGGTCTAGGACTGCGTGAGGCTCTTCCCAGGGGCGCACTGGTCTCCTTTCAGGTCGGAACACTCTCTACCTCCCTTTTTCAAGCCCGGTTGTGCACGCTCACTTCTCCCCACCAGGTCCGTAGCCAACTCTAGCCCTTGTTGAGGAAGAACTCAGGTCCCGGGAACTGAAGGTGTTCTCCCCACCGTGCCCGGCCCCATCCCCGGGTGTGATCTGCCCTTCTGGGCCACCCTAGCCAGGCAGCACCCAAGGCTAGGGAGAGGCTCCTCGCGCTCCAGCTTCGCAGGGCCGGGTCTCCTCTGTGCCCACGCGCCGGGACGCTTTGGGAAGTGCGAGATGCATCTGGAGACAGAACGCAAAGGCGAGGCAGGGCCGGCGGGGCTGCCCCGGTGACAGGTACTTGTGTGGAGGCCGGCCAAAGGCTGGGTTGGGAGAGAAGGACTTTGGGGGAGAGGACGGGGGAAAGGGGAGGTGCCAGAAAGAGCGGTGGGTCAACTCGGTCCATCTCTCCACCAGTGTGTGTGTGTGTGTGTGTGTGTGTGTGTGTGTGTGTGTGTCTTCCCGCCTCCCTCGCTTCCCCTCCTCCCCGCCCAGGCTCTCAGTCTCACCTTTTCCCTCGGCCGCTGCCTCTCCCCTCTCTTTCCTCTCCAAGCATCCTCCCTGAGAGCCCGCGCCTGCTCTTCCCTCGCACTCCCTTGCGCCTAAGGAGAGCTTCTCCGGGACCGGCGCCTGATCCAGCCTCTCAGTGCAGCCGCATCCCAAAGCCAGTTAAGCAGGGCCGGCAGCATGTGGAACGCGACGCCGAGCGAGGAGCCGGGGCCCAACCTCACGCTGCCGGACCTGGGCTGGGACGCTGCCCCTGACAACGACTCGCTGGTCGACGAGCTGCTGCCGCTCTTCCCCGCGCCGCTGCTGGCGGGCGTCACGGCCACCTGCGTGGCGCTCTTCGTGGTGGGCATCGCGGGCAACCTGCTCACCATGCTGGTGGTGTCGCGCTTCCGCGAGCTGCGTACCACCACCAACCTCTACCTGTCCAGCATGGCCTTCTCCGACCTACTCATCTTCCTCTGCATGCCCCTCGACCTCGTCCGCCTCTGGCATTACCGGCCCTGGAACTTGGGTGACCTGCTCTGCAAACTCTTCCAGTTCGTCAGCGAGAGCTGCACCTACGCCACGGTGCTCACCATCACCGCGCTGAGCGTCGAACGCTACTTCGCCATCTGCTTCCCGCTGCGGGCCAAGGTGGTGGTCACCAAGGGCCGGGTGAAGCTGGTCATCCTGGTCATCTGGGCCGTGGCCTTCTGCAGCGCCGGGCCCATCTTCGTGCTGGTCGGGGTGGAGCATGAGAACGGCACCGACCCTCGGGACACCAACGAGTGCCGCGCCACGGAGTTCGCGGTGCGCTCGGGACTGCTCACCGTCATGGTGTGGGTGTCCAGCGTCTTCTTCTTCCTCCCTGTTTTCTGCCTTACTGTGCTCTACAGCCTCATCGGCAGGAAGCTGTGGAGGAGGAGACGCGGCGAGGCAGCGGTGGGCGCCTCGCTCAGGGACCAGAACCACAAACAAACCGTGAAGATGCTGGGTGGGTCTCGGTGCGCCCTCGAGCTCTCTCTCCCGGGTCCCCTCCCCTTCCCCTGCCTTCCCCCTTCTTCCTGAGTCTGCCTTTCTCCCCAGTTTCTCTAGGTCTCTGTTTCCCTGTAAGTTTCTCAATTATTCTCTCCTTTTTCCGTCTTGAGCTCTGTCTTTGGTCACTAGTTTCACTGTCTTGTCTCTCTATTTTTGTTTCTGGTTTTACATTTTTGCTCTATCTCTCTATACATCTATGTTTTGCTCTCTCCCTTCCTTTCTCCCTCCCTCTTCCCGCCCCTTGACTATCTCTTTGGTCTCTTTCTATCTCTTTGTGTCTCTTTCTCCGGATCTCACCTTTCTCTCTTTCATGGAAAAATGTCCCACCTTTGTATTTCTCTAAAATGTGTTTTATATTGGCCCAGAAACTTTGCTTCAGAACGAGATCTTTCATTAAAGAGTATATTGTGGTGTTAAAATGTGTTAAGGGTGATGTTAAGCTTCCTGCCTCAATTTGTAGATATCTAAGTTGCATTAAGAAAAGCAGGTGTTAAGGGTGAAAAAGAGCAGGCATTGATTCTAGAAAGTATTCATTGGTAAATGTAACCAAAGATGTGATCATCGTGGATAATTCTATCAGAGAAGATTCATTTTTCTTTCAACACTGTGATTTGCTTTCTGACTTGCATTTTTTTTTTCCAGATAATTGCATCAATTCTGTTTACCCTGATGCTGTTTATACGGCTTTGTAAGGAAGTCAGTGACAAATCAGTGCTGGGGTCTCTGTTTTCATGATTACTTTTCTCTCCAAGTAGGATAGGCTAGATAAGCTAGGATAGGCAGGCTTCCAAAATGAGAAAAGGAGAATTTGTGGGAGCTGACAGAACTTACTATCCCTCCCCAAATGGTCCTTCAGAGAACATCTGGGTGCAGTGTCACACTGGAGTATGCTGAATTGTTATTGCATAAATTCAACTTCTTTAAGTATATGTGTTTGGTACAAGTGAAGTAATACAAAGTGTGTTCACATCCAAGCAAAATATTAATTCTCCTTGCTTTTTTCAAAACCAGAATCTGCACATTTTATTATTTGGACATTGTAGTCAACAGTTTGTACTTATTTGCATATATAGTACTTCTTAGAAGTTATTCTAGGATGATTTTGATTTGTAATTTTACAATTCTTGAAATCCTGTATATTAAAGTGATAGAGTTTATTTAAAGAATGTCAAGTTTTTTAAATTTTTTAGACCAGTGATTCTCAAAATATGACTAATAGATTGTAAACCTGCTAGTGCCCCCCAGGGTACTCTAATATTCGTGTTGCTGCTGGGGCAGTCAGTTGCTACTATGCAAATTAGTTTTGAGAATACGTTTAATAATTTCCTCTAATTTTATTTTTAAGCTGTTTATTATCCTCACTGGTGACTCTCTTTTGCCTTGACAGTTGGAAGGGAATCACTAATGTGGTACAAGTACTAAAATATTATTTTCTGTTATTTTTCCTCTGATTTCTGAATTTTAAAAACTTAATCTAAAAATGCAGAGGTCTTGAAGAAAGCAACCTTACATGGGCAAAATTAAGGCCTGGATGGATGATAATTAATGTTAGTTGGTTTTATGGCCTTTTCTACCTTACTTATGTCTATTTTAGGTGGAAAAGCTCATTCATCTCAGTGATTCTCAATCCTGACTGCATATTCAGTCTTCTGTAAAACTTTAAAAAGAAAAAAGAGAACAGGTGTCCTGGTCTCCTTCCTAGAGATTTTAATTTAGTGAGTCTGTATTATGTCCAAGGAATCTGTGCCCCAGGAAACTCTGATACCTAACTATGGTTGAGTAAAACTACATTGTCTCATATAGGTTTGATCTAACACATATAAAATTGTGGCCTATTGTGACTAGATTGTCTAGTTACTTGAGTCAGTATGTCAACTCAAGCACAAAATCACTCAAATGGTTGTTAATTAGAAATGACTGGGAAGCTCAGTAAAAATGGTTGAATTGTTGATCCAGACAGACTCAATCTTGGTTAAAATATAGGAAAGAGCAGAAAATGATATTTCTCTGAAGTCAGTGGTCATACCACACATAATCAAGACAAAACCATGCCTTCAAAATTGATTGTGATTTGCTATATTTCTTGAACTTGGCTATATTTCTTGACATTCTCTTTCTCATTGTCCTTTCAGCTGTAGTGGTTTTTGCTTTCATCCTCTGCTGGCTGCCCTTCCATGTAGGGCGATATTTATTTTCCAAATCCTTCGAGCCTGGCTCCTTGGAGATTGCTCAGATCAGCCAATACTGCAACCTCGTCTCCTTCGTCCTCTTCTACCTCAGCGCCGCCATCAACCCCATTCTGTACAACATCATGTCCAAGAAGTACCGGGTGGCAGTGTTCAAACTTCTGGGATTTGAACCCTTCTCCCAGAGGAAGCTCTCCACTCTGAAGGATGAAAGTTCTAGGGCCTGGACAGAATCTAGTATTAATACATGACCAAGCACATTGCTCAGCAAAGTCATTGCTTATTATTCTAAACCGGAAGCCATAGCACAGCAGAACTTGGGAGGAAGTTGAAGGTTAATTTTGGAATTAGGGACACATAGGTCTGGAAACAATTGGGGGGAAAGAAAAGACAGAATTTGTAATGTGTGAGCAGTTTGATTTGATTGCACACTCATCAGTGCTCTCATACACGATTTCTGCATATTCACTGCCTATGATTTTTGCATTCTGCTGTTGGTGCTAGCAAGGGCTCTGCAATTCAGAGAAGGGAGGTGGTGTAGAGAGGGCAATTAGGTCACTTCTTACTAGACAAATTCTAACTCTGATTTCTGTTTCATAATGATAAAATTTTTTTGATTAAAAGAATGACATTAAAATAAAAAATTTAAAACATGACTTTCAAAAACTAGCAATTTTCATAGAGCACCAAATCAGTGCTGTCCAGGAGAAATATAGTACAAGGTACTTAAGTAATTAATATAAAAATTATTAATGAGAATTTTACATTCTTTTTTTATACAAAGTCTTTGAAATCTGGTTTGTCTCAGATTTTCAGCTCATCTTAATTTGGACATTGAGCGTTCATCAGTAATACTTGATTTATTGCGATTTCATAAATTTTGCAGAAGAAAAAGTAGATTCATTAACCTAAGCTGTCCAAACACACTTAAAAGTTTTTTAATAAATAAAACAACTGTGAGTTCTTAACTTTAAAATTAATTGAAATTAAAAATTCACTTCTTCAAGTTGTACTAGTCGCATTTCAAGTGTTCAATAGCCAACTGTAGCTAGTGGTTACCATATTGGACAATGCAGCTCTAGAGTATACATAAAATTATTGTTAATCTTAAAAAAATATTTAAAAATAAATACTCATTCCCTGAAATCTTTTTATAGTGACATTAGCATAGCAGAGTGTTAGAGTGATAAATTCTAAAAATTACACCTAAATGCCCTATAATTTCTGCTTGGAAGAAAATGGATATGAACTAAAATATGTATGCATTTTTAATTAGGTTGGATTACATGTGTTAATATTCAGGAAATGAGGCTATAAAAATTATAGAAAATCACAAATTACTTATTTGGCTTATCAGAAATACTTAAGCCAGTCATACGTCTTTGATTTGCAAATAAAGAAATAATTTATAACTTACCCTGGAAAGTTTACAGAAACTTAGTGAACATAGTAATTTTTCAAATGGTGAAAAATTCAGAATCCCTTCAATGCTACTGTTTGTTGACATTCAAAACTTTAAAAAATCTTACAGCCATTTTTTCAAAATGCCTATGCCATGTCCCATCTCCAAATTAGTCATGCTGTTTACATCCCACTGCTTATCTGATAGATATGTTTACTTGGATTTCCAGTCTGCCTCGTAATCATAATTATGAATGATTAGACACCTTCAACTAAATATTGTACATTTTGGTTATAAATCTAAAACTTTCATTTATATTCACATTACTCCTTTATAGTCAACTCTTCACATATTAAATATAATCAAAAATGATTTTTTTGTACTCCCTTGTAATAATAAGTCATATAAGCAATTCCTTCATGAAATTATTGGTCCACCTATGGAACCGATTGAACTAATTAGGGAAATTATTGCCATGATTGATTTTCCCCTGCCAAAAGTAAAGATTATTATGCAGAAATAATTGATTGACTATTCATTTTTAAAAAATGAAAACATAATCATAATTAGAATAATTTCTCCAGAGAAATACTTCTAAAATCCTTCCTGACACTAAAACTGTAGTATCAATTTAGTCTAAATGCAGAACTTCAGCAAACTGATTATTCAGTTAATTCTTGGGAGTGCATAAATATTTCTTTAAAAATACTGATTCATTTAAGCCCATTGAATACCAATTAGGTCATTCAGCCTTATTGTCCTAAATAGGCCCCAGTAAATCTCAAAGACGTAATTTAATTTCCTGAAACCTTAGAGTTTTTGTCTACAAATACATCCTATTTGAGAGGAAACAAGCAAAAAAAGGCTTGACTTCCGTCACATAGTTGATTGATTTGCAGAAAAACAAATCTAACTTTTAATTATTTAATGCCCCCACCCACCAGTTTCTTGTGGGTTCATGTCCACGGTCTCAGCATAACTCACTCAAAGGGAATAGTTTCCATAGCACGGACCACCATTGTCCTTCACTGGATCTCAGAGAATAGGTTTAGAGAAAGGGATCTTTGACTACACTCTTATACGATTGCCTTTTTATTGTTTGTAAATCCTTCGTTTCATCCTGCTCCATAAATTGTATAAAGCTCAGGGAAAAGAGGAACTTGTATGAGGAAAAATATTCCTAAAAGTCTATCATTTCACATTTAGTATGTGCCTGTTGTGTTCTAAGCTCTAGAGATTCATAAGCCCAGGATTTTATCCTTAATGAGTTCATGACCACTTGCATGTTATGTCATAGTATATGCACTGTAGTATATGTATATGTCATAGTACTAATATCTTTAAATTATGAAGTAAACATCTCCAGTTGACACTGTGCTGTGCATCTCCCTGTATTGTTGTGTATTTGACTCAAAATAAATTCAAAATGGACTGTTCTTACACAAACCAGTCAAATTTGTAGATGTAGCTAATATGTCTGCCAGTGCATTCTTCATCAATGTAAGAAAAGTAAAGAAATTGGTTTCAGTTATAATCTGTGTTTCCATTTTTCTGGTTATCTGGAAGTGAGGTTTCTATCACCACACCTCACACTGTGTCACAAAATCAAGGGTTGGATTATTTTCATTATAGGAAGTGACTGTTGTATGAGAAAGAACTTTCGAATAATTGCTTTTAGGAAAACATCCATTGCAGTGAATTATTTAAAATTGTAAGTTTTGTGGCAATGAGAATGAGAAACACTTCTAATGTCTGGACAGACCTTGGAACCCATTTCTTTATAATCAACTTTTTATTGCAATGAAGGTTGTTGTGATGGGATTTGACTTGAATTTCCAGCTTTTTCACTCTAATGCTTTTATTAAGAACCTGAAATCATTACAATTTACAATTGCTAGTTCAACGTTGACAATTTTAGCTATAATTTATTTTGCTGTTTTTCATTTATTGATGTACTTGAATTCAAGATTTTTTAAAAAACTGTGAAACTTTTTGCAAGACTGGTGCCTGAAAATACTCCCATCTTTTAAAAAAGTGTGTACATCTTTAAAATGTGACATACATGTATACATATATCAAAATTTCTTGTCACAGTGTCTAAGTGAATAGAATAAAGCATTCTGCTTTCAGAAGCACTGTAGTTAGTGTAAATAATGCCATTAAAAGATGAAGACACTGTCATTCATGACTCATTATCTAATGATCCTCCTATGATTTCTTTACAATTTAAATTACAACACTATCCAGGATATATACGATTGGAACTTAACTAGATGATTAGTGACCAATGTTAATTTGATGAATTCATAACACAAATATTTTTTATCCAGAGAATAAACTCCATGTCAAAACCAACAGAAAGCAATGTGCTGGTGGCAAACGCTAACTGCTCTAAGTTCATGTCACTTATTTATTCACGTTAAATGAATTCAGTCATGTTAATTCTTGACAATAATCTGTTTGAAGGAGGTGATGGGGAAGGTTTGGATGAGGATCATCCTTAAAAAAAAAAAAAAAAAAAAGCTGCCATGCCTATGCCCCTCCCAATTGCCTGGTTATTTTCTGGAATTCCAATTAATAATTTATGCTGTGACACATATCCTCAAAGGACTACCGACTACCCTCAGAACTGGCAAACCATTAAGACCCGCAAAAAGCATGCCTCATGTAAACACTCAGAAAATTCTACCAAAATGTTTACAGATATTCTTTCCAGAAGAGCTATTCTGCCTCCCAGTCCCAGAGAAAGTGTTTGGGAAGAATAGTTTGAAAGACTTTCTGTAATTTAAACATCTCAAACCTAAACATTTCTCTGGCTCAAGTAACAAAAACATTTATATTTTTCACTTTTAGCTCTGTAGATTTAGGACACTAAGGAGCCCTTGCTCGTATAAATATATTCAAACAGCATAATCTCCTGGTTCACTGATACCTGCTGTATTCTAGGTCTGTGCAGAATCTACAACTAGGTCGATTTATGTTGTTTTAATATGTTCTAAATGTCATTAATGATACTTCGTTTTTGTGATTCTTTTTATTTAAGGTTTTTGTGAATGTTAAAGAGTTTACTAGAGCTCTCCATGTACCTGTCTTATGAAATTAGGCATTGGTTTTCCTTCCTTCGGGTGTCCTTAACCAAACAATTGCTTAATAAATATCTTTTGAAAGACTACAGCTAATTTCTTCGACTTACAGGGATAAATCTTGGTGTCTGGGTTATTTTACCTCTGCTCCCCTAGATTCAGTCCTATTTTGTCCTTTTACTTTCTGAAATATGTATTTTGCAACTCTGAGGTGTTTGTTGTAGTGAGTTTTATTTCTCCAGGGGCTCCAACAGTTAATAATGAGGTAAGAGAATCCTGTAAGTATGAAGAAGACTTGGGGACCCTGTGAGGCACTGTGACCCCCGTGCTCCCCCAGCTCTCTGTCACTTACAGCCTGTTACGCCCAGATCCAAGGGTATTGTAGCCCCCATGGTGTTACTCTAACGTGTGACCCAGAGATTCCTGTTCATCTTGCACTCAGCAGCCACTCACTGAATGTTGGCTGGACAAATGAAAGTTTAAAGACCAGATTATGTGTCACCTGGTCATTAGCTTCCAGACATATGGATTCCAGGTGCCAATAAAATTTACGACTAAAAATTAGAAGACCAATAAAGGTGGCCAACTTTTATTTGCTAATGAAAAGACTTTAAAATACCCTACTACCTATTGTTACCATCATTTCCATTTTAAAAGCACATTAAACTAAAAAGTAAAAAGGACATAATCTCAGAATAAGGAACCATCACAGTGTGAAAATTCAATATGTTCAACATCCCACAAAATTATATATGTATGCTGTTCATATGAGTTAATTACGATTTGGAAGCAGTATCTAAAAATGTAGAAGTAGTACTTGGCAATAATTAGTAACACGCTCAAGTAATCCAAAGAAGCAAATCATGGGATTTGTTTTTATTGATGTGCTAAGGCTTTTCCCAGTATCTTCTAATCTCCTCTGTCTACCTCTCCTTCAATTCAGTGCCATTCAGTGCCTGTCACGTTCTTTCAGGCCCTCTCTGTGGCAGACCCTGGGCCTGACTCATAGGTGGAAGAGGAGAGACCAGCAGGCCTGCCCAGGACTTGGTAGGTCTCACATTCTGGGGTCAATCTACAAATGCTGGATGCTTCTTGCTTCCCCACTCATAACTCATCATCAGTTTCTGATTTCATAGCCAGCTTTTTCAAGGGGCCATCAAATTAATTAGAAAGCAATACACATCTCCTGAAGAACAGTTTGACACTATGTATAAAATGCGTACAAACTTTGCATACCATTTGATCCAGTAATTTCATATCAAGACGTAATTATGGAGGCCCACAAAGATTTGTATGTAATAGTGTTCATTACGTCTTATTTATAATTGTGAAAACCTGAAAAACCTAACTGTCGGAGAATAGGGAATCTGTAAAGTAAATTCCAGAAATGATAACAGTTAGTTTGCATATAAGCAGCACTGCAGTAAGGGCTTTCAATTCCTTTTCTCATATAATCGTGCCAACATACCTAGGAGGAGGGTCTGTTGTTCTCCCTGTGGGGTAGAGGGGTAACTGACACCAGAGTTTTGTCACATGGTCAGGAAACGGCAGAGCTAGAATTAGATCCCAGACCACGTTAGGTGGTAGTGCTCTCATTTCCACTATTCTAGAGCATTATGCACTATTGTGGGAGAATTTTAATAATGTGGGAAAACGTTTACCCAATATTAGTAAGTGGAAAAGCATATTGCCCCATCTTGAAAAAAAAATGCATGTTCACAGAGCAAGAAAACTGAAAAGATACAGCACACTAAAGTCCTAACTGTATTTCTCTGGTTCATGGAACTATTTTATTCCTATTTTTCTGTGGTTTCCAATATTTCTACAAAGAATGTGTATTACTCTTGTAATAATGGCAAATGGTAAACTGAGTTACTATAATTCAGAGACTGGCTTCCTTCTCAGCCCTGCTCTGGGATTCACCCTCTGCTCTCTGCCTCCAGCAGCTTGGGTTTGCCCGGCTTCTGTGCGGAGCTCCAGCCTCAGGGCGAAGTCTTCTCACCCAGCACTAACTCTGACCCCTGGACCTGTGCAGCTCCTCAATGGGACATCTGCTCTTCCACAGGGGTAAGTTTCAGAGAGGTGGTGGGAGAGGGAAGCCAGCCCACATTGGGCTTGCATTCCAGTCCTGCCCTTGGAGCTGTGTGGCCCCAGGCAAGTTCCTTCCCCTCCCTCCCATGGAAACTACCAGAAGCTGGTAAATGCTCACGAAATGGCCACTATTATCATTGGTCACTTGGCAAAGCATGAGACAACCCCTATTTAGGCCTCCCTTCCTAGGTGCTCTGCAGCCTAGAACCCTTCTCCTGACTTCTCTATCTGCCCTGACCCCAGCCAGGTAGAGGTCTCCCAGCAACTTCATGGATCATTTACAGAAATTAGAGAGGCTGGTAAAACAGCTGCAACTTTAGCAACACTGGATAATGGCTGTGGCCCGGGTGTTGACAAGGTTCTGTCAGGTTTTTCAATATGCAGCAGACATACTTTGGAGTGATCCCTTGGACCCTCTCCTGGGGGACATTTGCACGTCTGTTTGGGGAATGAAAAAATAATTTCAGCCTCAGTCAACAGGAGGCAATATAGATGGGGCAAGAGCATCTGGTTTCCTGAAAGGAGAGCTCTAGTCATAGCCACATGTTCAGTACCTAGGCCTGCTTAGCTACATCAGAATCTTTACTGAACAAGGTTTTTCTTTCAAAATTTATCCTCCAGGAACAAAGCACACAAGGTGGTGTAGCAAGGCTTGGAGCCCAAACGTTCCAGGATTTACTCCTGGCTTCATCACCAACCAGCCGTGTGACCCTGGGCAATCACTTAGCATTAACCTCTCTGAGTCCCATCACCATGATCCTCATTCAACCCATGACCCTCACAGCAGCCACTTTTCAGGAAATGTCCTCCTTCTCTGCTTCACAGTCCGGATGCTGAGCGACGTGGAGAAACATCTCATAGTGCCAAGCGCTCGGTGCCTCCAAACCTTCAAGGTGAGCAAAGTCTCCTAATCCATCAGCACTCCGCGGTGGCGTGTCAGAAGTCGGCTCGTTTATTCTCTACAGAACCTATTTCAGACCCTCTCTGTTCTCCTCAAACTATGCCAGCTCCTCAGCAGACACCCTAGCATGTGGTTTCAGAAAGGGAATAAGAAACCATTCGGCAGGAACTGCCTTAGCTCGTTGTCACCACGTGGAAAAGATCACGCGGAGGCACCCGTGCTCTTTGCCCCTCCTCTGTGTCACAGTGGGAGCAGCGCCCTCCTAAACAAAGCCCTTTTCTCCTCTGTACCCCCTCTCTCCTGAAGCTTCATCCCTCCCCTCTCTGCTGGCATCTACCATCAGCACTTAAGCGAGCTCTGGACTTTCTGTCATAAAAAGTCTTCACTTAACTCCTGCTATGGTCCAAATTGTGTTCCCCTCAAATCTGTATGTAGAATCTCTAACCTCCAACGTGATGGTGTTTGGAGATGGGGCCCGGATGATGGCATTAGTGCCCATATAAGAAGAGACACCAGAGAGCTTGTTCTCTCTCTCTCTCTCCCCACCACGTGAGGACACAGAAAGAAGAAAGCCTCCTACAAGCCAGGAAGAGAGGTCTTACCAGAAACCAACTATGCTGGCACCTTGATCTTGGACTTCCAGCTTCCAGAACTGTGAGAAATAAATTTCTGTGGTTTAAGCGCCCCCAGTCTATGGTATTTGGTTACCCAGGGCAAGCAGACTACCACCACCATGCAATGCCCTCCAGCTGCCACCCTAGCTCTCTCCTCCCCTTTACAGCCAAACCTGTTGAAATGTGCATTTTCCACTTTCTCTCATTCCACACATTTATTGACCCACTCACATCAGAGGGTGATACTAGTCCTGAAAAAAAGAAAATTTCAGTAGGGTCACACAGGCCAACACTGTGCCAGGACCGACTTGGTCTGTCCAATGCGGAAAACAAATGTGGAACAAATAGCTCCCTAATAACTGCTTAACCCTAATTGAGTTGTGTGCTCTGGTGGGGAAGTGCCAGGATGGGGGTTGCTGTGCAAGCCCCCTACATTCACCCAGCCTGGTCTGGGGCACGAGACTAATGAGGGCTTCCTGGGGTAATGACGGTTCTACCATAACATGGAGGATAAACGGGAGCTGATCAGATTGCTAGAGGGGAGAGTATAACTCCAAGCATAAAAATAGTATGGAAATGGTCCGAGTTGGGAAGGAGTATGTCAGATCTGAGGAGGTGAGAGGTCACAGGACTGGAGCATCATGGGCGAGGGAAAGAGCGGCCTAGGGTGGACACTGCCCAAGAGATATGGCTTCAAAGGCCATGCCAGGGAATTGATAGTTATTCTAAGAGCAATGTAGAACAAGTGAAGGGTTTGGAGCGAGAGAGTGATGGGTAGCATTTGCATTTAAAGAAGACCACTTGTCTCCTGGTAGAGTGGGGTTGGAGAGGAAGGAGTGAATATCAGGAAACTTTTCCCAAAGGGAGAAAAGTCTTTGAGACAATGTGCAGTATTTTTTCCACACATGTTGAGATCAAAGTGTGGATCAGTGCAACCAATGCAGTGGCCTGTGCTTGCCTACGCAAGGCCTCAGTGTAACAAGTGAAAGGTCCTAGCATTGCTGAAGACAAACTATCAGTAAGAAGCTTCCTCTTGACCTCAGGGCCGTGGGTCTGTCTTGCGCTGGCATGGATGAGTCGCTGGTTTCCTGAGCCATCCATATTCTGTCCCCACTGAGGCAGCTACCCTGGGAAACATCACAGCAGATGGTGGTGCACAGATTGGAATGGGGAAATGGAAGCATTTTCACTTTGTTTTCAAGGCCTCTGTCAACCAGCAAGTGAACGTCAAGCCCCTAGAGCCTTAGCTGTCTCGAAATCCTCCATCAATTAGGAGCCCCAAAGAAGATGTAGGAATATCTTGTTTATTCATGGAGAGTATTTTCTTTTCCTTCCTTCCTTTCTTCCTTTCTTGTTTCTTCCTTTCTTCTTTTTCTTTCCTTCCTTCCTTTCTCTCTCTCCCCTTCTTTCTTTCTTTCTTTTTTTCTTTCTTTCTTTCTTTCTTTCTTTCTTTCTTTCTTTCTTTCTTCTTTCTTTCTTTCTTCCTTTTCTTTCTTTCTTTCTTCCTTTCTTTGTAACATAGCCTGAGACTTTGTAGAAAAGATTCAGTCTATGGGCTGGTGCTAAATCACACACTATTCGTCCTTTATCCCTTCATCTCAGTGAGCAAGGACTACCCATTTCCTGAAGAATGAAGTCTAGAATTTTATGCTGGGTTTCAAGGCCCTGCCAGTCAGATCTGCTCAGCTGTCTTTTGCATCTTCATTGCTGCCCTGCGTGCCCCTGAACTCCAGCAATCTGAACTATTATTTTGGTCCCTGCTTGGGCTCTGCATTTCCTTGTTTCTGCCCTTTCATTCAACAAATATTTATGGAGCACCTACTATGTACCTAGATAATAGGGATAAAGCAGTGAAGAAAACAAGGTTCCTGCTTCACAGAGTTCACATTCTGGTGAGAGAGATAGGTCATAAATATCATTTGATCGTCTTTATTTTTCTGTATGTCTGAGAAAAAGATTTAATTCACCGTAAGTTGTGCCATTTGAGAAACCATGACAGTGAACATTTGTGACCATTTTTCTAGACATTTCTCTCTCTATATTATACACGCACCTCCCCTGCCACACACACACACACACACACACACACACACACTTTTACATCAATAGGATAAACTATACTTTGTTTACAACTCAAGAAATTATTAAGGAAATCTTTCCATGCCACTGAGTACTAATAGGGATCGTCATATCTGTATAGTATTCTATTAATTGTATTGACTATAATTTACTTAACCTTCTCTAATGGCCTTTATGTTATTTTCCTTCCTTCTCTATTTTTCCGGCCTGAAATGCTCTTTCATTCATTAACAGATATTCACATGACTCAAACTCTCAGTTACTTCAGCCATCTGCCCAAATATCAGAAAAGCTTCCCTGGGTAGCCTACGTAAGAGACTACCTCTCCCTGTCCCTCTGTTTTATTTTCCTTCAAAGCACAGACCTGAAGGAACTGAGGGACCAAGCCATATGACTATTTGTTAATGAATGAAAAGGCATTTCAGACTGGAAAAATATAAACGAACACGACTCCCTGTCCCCAGTAGGATAATGTCTGAGTCCTCAATAAAGTGTAGTCTCCCATGACCTGAAGACCTCTGAATCAATTCTTGTGCTCATTTTCTCCACTCCAGCCTCCTGTTCGGCATCTTCAAAATGGAATGCTGGTAATTACTCTATGAAGTATCTCCCTCTTTCCTCATTGCCTTGCTAGGCTCTGCCTTCCAGGAACTTTAATACCAAGTAGAATGGCATAAGCACCATTCATCCATTCAGTGTTTGCTGAATGTTTACTTATTCTTTAAGACACATGTCAGGTATTACTTCCCGGTCTCCATAACCGACACCACCTCCCCAGCACCAGTAAAGGGCACTTCTCAAGGCCACTAGAGTACAAGTGTCCTTGACCATTCCTCTCTCATTCTATTTATCTCACAGAGGTAGTTACATGTCTGGCTCCACCACTAGAATGTAAACCCACACGATCAGGAGTTTTCCTCCCTAATTTTTCTCTGTACTTAAAACAGTGCTTGACATAAGCAAACTTCTCCATATGTATTTGTGGAACGATTGAGGGAACAATACTAAAGAAACCATAATTCTTAAATTGTGCAGTAGTGTTAGAAATCTCTCTGTTGAGGTCTGTGTAGCACAATCTTACACAAGGCTGACTGACTTGTGATGGCTTGTCATGACTATTATATACTCCAAATCTCATAGAGAAACGAGTCTCTAGTTTCATCTCTTAATTAAAAAAACTGAGCATTGCTACCTACGTCATCCTTTTCACAGGGCCTTCACACTCCCTCTCTCATCTGTCCCACAATGACCCTGCCAACTAGGATTCCTCCTCAGAATGAGCATGAAGCCCAGCACAGTTCTACAAGGTGATGTGACTTGCTGAGGGTGATGTATGTTGGTTACAGAGGAATCAGAATTAGAATCTGGGATTAGTGCCTGATTGTTTTGAAAGATGCCCAGTCATCTAGGGATCAGTTTTATTGACTTTGAAGGCTCAGCAGGGTACTCAGGAAGAAAAGATCTAGGCTCTACCCCTCAGGGGCAAAATCCAAGAAGAAAAGAGCCAGAGGCAAGGAGAGAGTTGATGTCACTCTGCCATACCATCATCTTCTCTTGATCCCCTGTAACCCCTCTTCTGTCCACCAGGAAGGAATAGAAAGATACTTCGATTATGCAGTGATGTGTTTCATTTCAAATGCCCTCAAATTCATCAATGTTGATGGATACTTCAGTCCAAAACCCTGGGTTAAGTGCTGTGGGGAACCAAAAGATGAGTGGGGCATCCACTGCCATAGTGGATAATTGTAGGAACAAAAAGAATTCCTATGTAAGCAGTATTCATACATTCATATATAAACTTACTTACTGAAAACATATTTACTAAATGCCCACTGCGTTCCAGGCAAGGTACTAGGTGTTAGGAATACAGTGGTGAAAAGACAAGGTTTATGCTCTTGTGGTACTTCCATTTTACTGAAGAAGAATCAGGATAGATAAACATTTATCTGCCTTAAGGAATGTGCCCAAATAACAGCCAGTGATTCAAGCTTCAGCAGTGTGACTCTAGATCCTTGTTCTTAGTCAGCATCCTATTCTACCTAAAACCCCAAATTCCTGAAACAAAATAGGAAACCTCGTGTATGGTCAGGTCATTCACGGTGGTTGTTCCCCTGTTTTCTGTATACCCCCTGCTCAACCAGGCCCTGCTTCACTCACATGACTAGCCAATTCTCTTAATTATAGGGCTTAATCAGTAACTGTCTGCATGCTTGCCCCCTGCCCCAGCGCCTGGTTTCCCTGGTAACTGATGAGCCCACCTGACATCAATTCCGCCTATAAATGGTAGCCTCCTTCTCCCCCGAGTGGGGAGTGTTGTTGCCATGACCTGCCTGCTGCCGGCCATCCATGGTGGGAGTGTCACTCCAGGACCTTTTGCTTCAGACGTGTAATAGCCCCTGTCCAGTATAAACCGTTGATGTCTCTGTCGCTGTATGTGGTCTCTTTATTTAGTGTCGAAGCTGAGCAACTACAAGGTTTGCAGGCGTGCAGTGGGCAGCCCAACAACTGAGCCAGCCAGGGGGCCGAGGAAGCTCCCGTGAGCACAGAAATGTCAGGAAATGAGGTCAGGGAATGGAAGGTTGCAGACGTGATCCTGGGGTGGCGGCCCACCAGCCTGTGAGGCCCTGGGGCAGCTGTCTACCACGACAGATGTCTTTCTCTTCCATTACAGTGACGATATCCTGTTAACCTCAGCGTCTCTTTCCACCTTAAAAGTAGCAGCCCCGCGCTCGTGGCTCATCTGACTGCACGGGGATGGCGGGTGAATGCAGACAGAACACAAGGACCTGGATTATCTACAAAATGCCAGCACACCCCCGAGCCACCCCCGCTCAACGACTACAGGCACAGGCTTTAGGGATGTTAACTGAGGGACAGGATTGGGAACTGGAGTGGCCAGTTACCCAGAGGGTCTGGCTGGGCCTGTGGCAACGGCGTAATCATAAGGGTGCCCTTGGGCTTCTGGTCCCACCTGAGGAAGGAGGCAGAGCCCTGATACAGTGTGATGGAACAGCAGTGACATGTGTCTACAGTGCCGCACAACAGGCGGAGGACGATACCAAAAGGCCTACCCGAGTCAGGGAGCAATGCGAAACACCACTCTTCGGGGTCTAGAACAGCTGTGTGTGTGACCTACGGGACCCACGGACGTCGATAGTGACCAAGGAACCCACGTTACTGGCCGTGAAGTTCAGGAAAGGGCCGATGCAGATGAAACGTGCTGGCATTTCCACGTGCCGTACAGGCCCACTGCTGCCGAGCTAATGCAGAGGATGAGTGAGCTGCGTCAGCAACAGGTGAGATGGGAAACCCGCTCTCAACGTGCGGACACACCCCAGGAGCAGTGGGCCCAGTGCCCACGCCACGTGAACCCAGAGGCCGTGAGTCCACGACATTCGAGTTCAGCTGTTGACCACCGAGGGGTGTTGCCAGCTATCGGCCAGGACGATAAGTCGCTTTCGCCCTGGCCACGGCATCTACCCCCAGGGAACACATTATACAACTGGCCCTGAGACTGGCAGGTAAGTCCCCGGGGGTTTGGGTTTGCTGCCTCGTGGGGAATAGGATTAGAAAGGGATTTACAGATCTCACCTGTCTCCTGCCCGGCCCCACCTTAGACCACTGAGGTAATTAATCCAGGCCCTGACTGAAGGAAGGCACCAGCATATTAACCCCGTGGGCCTCTCCAGGATTCGGCACTGGCTGTAGGGACTGAGGGTGGAGAGGCGGGATGGTACTGCCCCCCAGGACAGGAGCCACAGGCAGGGGTGGCACTATCTCAGGATGCTGTTACTGCTTGTATTTTGTTTAATGGTCGTGATCTTCCCTGCACTGTGCCTGTTATGAACATCTCACATTTTGTCCCTAATCTGAGTGGAGGGAATCTGTTCACGAACTGGGTGACAATGGTGGCCTCGCTGGAGTCTGATTGCTGGGTCTATAGCAAGATGCCATTGTCATTCTCCTCTGGACTTTCATGAAAAACTGACCTTATAAGCAGCTGGCTCCAAAGTTTGCCCACTTCTTGGACTCTTGATACTCCTTAGCTGCTATTGCCTGTATCGTGTTTGTGATATTTGGTTGCAGTGCCCTCTCTGTACCTGACCCCAGGGGTATCACGGAGGAGAGGTGCACCAAGATTGTAAGGGTGGTGCAGGGTCTGTAGGGGTGGAGGGTACGGTCAGGCCACTCAAGATGGCTGTTCTCTTACTCTCCGTCCATCCCCTGCTCGACCAGGCCTTGCTTCACTCACATGACTATCCAATTCTCTTAATTACTGGGCTTCATCAGTAATGATGCAGCAAGCCTGCGTGCTTGCCCCCTGCCCCAGCCCCTGGTTTCCCTGGCAACTGATGAGCCCACCTGACATCAATTCCCCCTATAAATGGTAGCCTCTTTCTCCACCACGTAGCAAAGACTGCTGCTGTGGCCTGCCTGCTGCCGGCCATCCACAGTGGGAGTGTTTCTCCAGGAACTTTTGCTTCAGACATGTAAGTTCCCTTGTCCAATAAACCATTGATGTCCCTGTTGCTGTATCTGGGCTCTTTCTTCAGTCTCGAGACTGGGCAGCTACAGGGTTTGCAGACCTCTGTAGGGTGCGGCCCAACACCTGGTATGCAGGACCCAGGAACATCTTTGCAGAATTGGAAGCAAAACAAGACTGACTTTGTCATATTCAAAATAGATAAATTGGAACTTACCTCCAGAATTCTCATCATTTGTTATAGCCTGTCCCCAAATCTCCAGGAGGCAAAGTAATAAACATAAAGCTAATAGAACATGAGACATGGAATGGTGTGGGACTGTTCCCCAAGACCTACTCTGCTTATGATTATCAAATGATGTATGCTTGCTATTTCCCAATAATATCTCACTACTCTTTACAGCCTTTTTAGAAGCCTGCCGTTATCTTAACAGGGGCAGGGGACAAATCAAAGCAGAAAAAAGGAGGATTTGGGAATGTGACGGAGAGCTGGATGCTACTTCTGACACTGAAGTCATTATCCTGGTCTCAGGTGGCTCATGTGGGCTCCAGACCTTCAACTCTCCTGGTGTAGTTCATGCACGAGGGAGAACACAGCATCACTCTCAGGTGAGGCTCCCACTGAGAATGACCAACCTTGGTTGATGAGAAAGGCATCTTCTATGAAGGAGTGCCAGTGGCTCCTGTCAACATTAGGGGCATAGCTCTGGAATATTAGAGAAGAAATCTAGCGATGGAACAGTAATGAAGTAGGGAAGGGAGTGAAGTGTTTGAGCAAAAGATTCTGTTCCCTTTGAACATGAAGACAAGCTGCCCATGTAGACCCTGGAAACAAGGGAGTACTGGGAGGGAGGTACTGAACAAATGACACTTAAAAAGGCACTGTTGACTCAAGGAGAGTCTTGTTTCTAAGTTCAGTAGTAACAACTCAGCCCTTTAAAATTCAAGAGGAAAACAGATACGGGCGCAGGCCCCATGATCTTGGTGTGGCTTGGATTTCAATTCAGGCAGGATTTGTGACTTCACTGGGTGGTGCTAATGAAACACAGGGCATGTTGACTCATTTCTGCTTGACATTTAATTTGCTGCATGATTTCTAGCATGTTCTATCTGATACAGGTGTTTTCAGGATGGATAGATCATTCAAAAAGATGCCTTATTTTTTAAAGAGGTGGTAATACTAAAAAGAAAACGAAAAAGGGTAAGATCTAAGTGCTGTACAAGTTTAAACTTTCAACCCTATCTAATTCATGATTCTTTCAATCGTAATAGGTCATTTATGGACTGTCTACTGTGGTTTTGGCCTCAAGTTTAATATGCCTGGCAGAAATCCAGAGGGGAAAGATGAAGACTCAGGTAATTCTGATTAATATGTGTAAAAGGAAGACATAGTCATCTTAAAGCCTAAAAAATGGAAAGCTTTTTGACTTGCCAAAGCATAAAAATAATAGGATGTGATTGATTGAATTGAAGATTTACTTGGCAATAATGTGGTAAAAGTTTTAATAACCATTGCTGTGTTTTAAAAGCGGTGGGCAATGACACATTATACCGTATAAACTTGCTAGGAATGGAGGAGAAAACGGAGGTAAGAACGCATCTGTCTAAGAAGTAGGTCAAATGTTTGTCCGGCATATGCTCTGAAAGAGAACCTGTGCTAGAGATGGGAGATAAAGAAAGAAGAGTATCAAGAAGGAAGCCGGCAAGAGCTGGGCTCCAGAGCCAGGCAGGCAGGCTTGCAGGTAATTCCTAGCTTTGTTGCTCTGTGATGTTGAGGCTATTTTGACTACAGTTGCTGCCTAACAAATTACCCTAGAACTTGTAAAGTGAAAACCATTTCATTTTGCTCCTGATCTTATGGGGCAGAACTTCAGGAAGGGCTGCGCTGGGTAGTTCTTGCTTGGGGGTCTCATGAGGCTGCAGTAAGACGTTAGCTAGATCTGCCATCATCTGAAAGCTCGAGGTTGAGCCACATGTGGGAGCAAGATGGGGGCTGTCGGTTGGGAGTTCAGCCATGTTCAGATGATGCTCTAGCATAGCAGCCTTTGGGATGGCAAACTTCTTACCTGTTGGTTGTTCTTTGCCAGAGCAAGTGTTCTAATGGAAGCTGGTGGTAGATGCATGGCATTTATAATGAAGCCTTGGAAGTCAGTCATTTCAGTCATACTCTGTTGGTGGAAGCAGTCACAACCCCAGGGGTAGGGGGAATTAGACTCTGCCCTTTGACTGGAGTGGCAAGGCTACCTTTTAGAGGATGGGCGATATGGTTGTAGCCATCTTTCTAAAAATCTGCCACAGTGGCCTTGAGAAAAATAACCTCTAAACTTAGTTTACCTGTCTGTAAAATGAAAATAACAATATTTTATGAAAGATTATGATAACTAAGATCACCTATACCATTTTTCTAGATTCTACGTATATGCGTTAATATACGATATTTGTTTTTCTCTTTCTGACTTACTTCACTCTGTATAAAACAGGTAACTAATGAGAACCTACTGTATAGCTCAGGGAACTCTACTCAGTGCTCTGTGGTGACCCAAATGGGAAGGAAATCCAAAAAAAGGGGATACATGTATACATATAGCTGATTCACTTTGCTGTACCGTAGAAACTAACACAACACTGTAAAGCAACTATACTCCAATAAAAATTAATATTAAAAAAGATTATAACTAAAAGAATAATGCTTATAAGAGACTTAGCCTGGTGCTGGAAACCCAGTGAATCTTTCATCAATGTTTGCTGTTAACAGTCCTGGAACTCGGGGTGCTTACTCTAGCTCCCACTTTTACAAGACTAGGGTACAAAATCATGCCATATCTCTTTGTAATCTTCAAATTATAAGTACCTCTAACTCTCCTCTTACATATCCTTGAGGAGATTCTTTTCTCCTCCCTAGGGTCTGACCTCCTGTGACAATATCAAAATACTCATTAAGTCCTGGTCATTCACTTTCTGGACACTGCTCCTTGGGTCTCATCTTTGCCAGAGAAGTTTACTTACTGTGGTAGGCATTCCCACAAAGGCTGCTCAGCCTCTTCTGTTCTAAACCCTGTCTTCTCTGCCCAAGATCCAAACTATTCCTCCAGGCCTTTCACTCCCTGAAGAGAATTCCTTGCCTCACTAAGAGTAGAGGTCCCTCCAAATAGGAGTTTTCTCATCACCATCTCCTCCACTTCCACATGTAGTCCCACCTGCACCCATCCTTTTCTTCTCACCTTATGTCTCAAAATATAGACACACGTTTCTGGTTTCCAAGTCTGAGTACCTCAGTCTTACAGTCTGTTCCCATCCTTTCTCTCTTCTGTGGAACATCGCTACACTGACGACACCTTCTCTTATAGCTTCAACTGCCTCCTTGAGATTGTCACCTTCCCTTGAGTCTGTCAAATGCCAAAGCCTTTCCAAGTTACTAAAGCAAAATCAACCAGCTATACCCTTTCTTCAGTCTTGCTTCCTGTCAAGCTGCTGTACTCTCCTCTCCTTCACCACCGGCCTCACTGCCTCCAAGTCCTCGTCACCATTCATTCTTTACTCCCTGTAATCTGTCTCCTGCTCTGTCTTTCTAGAAGCTGTTCTTGCAAAGGACTCTTGGGGCTTTCTGATTTAAGCTGCTGTTTTGAGGTGGCTTGTTGGACAATAGTCGTTAACTAACACAGTGATCAATCCGGGATCTTGACCCATGTGCTTCTTGCAAAGCCCAGTCCTTCCACATCAGCAGGTCATGGAGAGTAAGGCTAATGCATTCTTGTGGGGACTTTGACTTTCAAATGAAGGAGTCGTAGGAAATATTTAGATTTTTTTTTTTTTTGCCTTTTTAAATCTGAAAGTCTTACATTAAGGAGTATTGTATGTAGAGGGAATGGGGGACAGAGTTTTAAAGGAATCACTTAGGAAGCTTTTTCAAAACATTTGCCTGTCTTCTACTTTCTCACAGCTCTTTTGTAATTTGCTCCCTGGCATAAAGGTAGTTGGGGATGTTTGGAGTCTGTTTCTACATCCTTGTTGAGATCCAGACCAACACATTCTTTCACAGGGAGAAACTGAGGCCTAGAGTAGCCAAATGACTTCCTTAAAGTGGCAAACATGCTAAAATGCCAGGAATTTTGTACTCAGTTTTTAGGTATATATGGGTTTATTTTTATGTGTTTTTTAAAAAAAATGATTGGATACATGTTTATAGCAAGTCAAGCCATACAGAGGTCTATTTAAAAAAAAAAATTCTTAACCTCCTTTTCTACTTTATTACTGAGGTAATTAATTGTAACTGTTTGTTAAACCTTCCATACTTCTTTATGCTAACATTTATTTTATCTTATCAGTGATATATTTCCAGGTAAGTAAAAATGGTCTAATTTTTCCCATTTTTTTTTTTTAATTTTATTTATTTATTTATTTATTTATTTATGGCTGAGTTGGGTCTTCGTTTCTGTGCGAGGGCTTTCTCTAGTTGCGGCAAGCGGGGGCCACTCTTCATCGCGGTGCGCGGGCCTCTCACTATCGTGGCCTCTCTTGCTGCGGAGCACAGGCTCCAGACGCGCAGGCTCAGTAGTTGTGGCTCACGGGCCTAGTTGCTCTGCGGCATGTGGGATCTTCCCAGACCAGGGCTCGAACCCGTGTCCCCTGCATTAGCGGGCAGATTCTCAACCACTGCGCCACCAGGGAAGCCCAAAGGCTTTTTTTTTTTTTAACTCTGAGTTAACACAATCATGTTCTTTTTTTGTTGTGGAGCACAGGCTCTAGAGCGCGGGCTCAGTTGCTGTGGCGCATGGGCTTAGTTACTCCGCGGCATGTGGGATCTTCCTGGACCAGGGATCGAACCCATGTCCCCTGCATTGGCAGGCGGATTCTTAACCACTGCACCACCAGGGAGGTCCCTAATTTTTCCCATTTTTAAATTGATAGTTGATATATCGTAAAAGGTACCACTTTAAAGTATACAATTCAGTGGTTAACATAACATATTGAACAAGGTTATGCAACCATTATCATTACCTAATTTAGAACATTTTCATCACCCCAAAAGGAGACTGACCCATTAGCAGTCACTTCTTAGTCTTCTCTTCAGTCCTGGTAACTACTAATCTCCTTTGTCTTTATAGATTGCCCATTCTAGACATTTCATATAAATGGAATCATACAATATGTAGCCTTCTGTGCCTGGATTCTTTCACTCAGCATAATGTTTTCAAGCCTCATCTTTGTAGCATGTATCAGTACATTTTATGGCCAAATACTTTCATCATAAGGATAAGCCACATTTGTTTACCCATTCATCAGTTGGACATCTGGCTATTATGAATAATAGTTCTATGAGCATTTGTGTATACAAGTCTTGTGTGTACACAAGTCTTAACTATTATTTCTCTTGGGTATGTGTACCTAGGAGTAGAATTGCTGGGTCATATGGTAATTTCATGTTTAACTTTCTGAAGAATTGTCAAACTGTGTTTCAAAGCACATACACCATTTTACATTCCCAGCAGTGTATGAGGGTTCCAATTTCTCCATATCCGTGACCATATTTGTTGTCATCTTGATTATAACTGTTCCAGTGTGTGTAGTGTGATATTTCATTATGGTTTTGATTTACGCTTCCCAAATGAGTAATGTCTAGTGTCTTTTCACGTGCTTATTGGCCACTTGCATATTTTCTTTGGAGAAATGTCTATCCAATTTTTTTTAGTCTGATTTTCTTTTTAATTAAAAAAAATTTTTTTAATTTAATTTTGGCGGCGTTGGGTCTTTGTTGCTGCGCACAGGCTTTCTCTAGTTGCAGCGAGCGGGGGTTACTCTTCGTTGCGGTGCACGGGCTTCTCATTGTGGTGGCTTCTTGTTGCGGAGCACGGGCTCTAGGTGCGGGGGCTTCAGTAGTTGTGGCTCACGGGCCCTAGAGCGCAGGCTCAGTAGTTGTGGCGTACGGGCTTAGTTGCTCTGTGGCATGTGGGATCTTCCTGGACCAGGGCTCGAACCCATGTCCCCTGCATTGGCAGGTGGATGCTTAACCACTGTGCCACCAGGGAAGCCCTAGTCTGATTTTATTTTTGAATTGCAATAGTTCTTTGTATATTCTGGAAACAAGTCCCTGATTGAATATATAATTTGCAAGTGTTTTCTCCCATTCTTTTTACATTCTTGATAGTGTCCTTGATGCACACAAGGCTCAAAATTTTAATAAACTCTCATTTATCATATGTGCATATTTGTCATAGCTAAGAAATTGTTGCTTAATCCAAGGTCATGAAACTTGTACGTTCTAGACATTTTGTAGCATTAGTTCTTACACTTGGTCATTCCATTTTGAGTTTATTTTTCTACGTGGTATAAAGTAAGGGTTTAGATTTATTCTTTTGCATATGGATTTTCATTTATCCCAGCATCATTTGTCAAGACTGTCCTTTCTCCATTAAATGGTCTTAACACCCTTGCTGAAAATCAATTGACCATAGTTCTATGGGTTTATTTCTGGACTCTTCAGTTCTATCACATGTATCTGTGTTTATCCTTATGTTATTACCAGATTATCTTGATTATTATAGCTTTGTAATAAGTTCTGAAATTGGGAAGTGTGAGACCACCAACTTTTGTTCTTTTTCAAGATTGTTTTAGCTAATCTGAACTTCCTGAACTTCCACAGGGATTTTAAACTCAGACTGTCAATTTCGTTAATGCATCTGGAGTTTCGATGAAGATTGCGTTGAATCTGTAGGTCAATTTGGGAAGTTTTGACACCTCAACTTTGAGACTTTCAATCCATGAACATGAGATATCCTTCCATTTGTTTAGGTCTTTACTTTCTTTTAATGATGTTTTCTGGTTTCCAGTGTACAAATCTTGTACTCTTTCATTAAACTTATTCCTAAGAATTCTTGGTACTGTCATAAGTAGAATTATCAATTTTATTTCTTTGGATGGTTCATTACTAGTATATAGACATACAATTGACTGTAACTGTATCCTGCAGTCTTGCTGAACTGGTTTATTAGCATTTAATTTTTTGTGTGGATTGTTTAGGATTTTGATGTATAAGATAAATGACAACTGCAAATAGGGTTTTATTTCTTTGCAATTTGGATACTTTTATTTTTTCTTTAATAATTCTAGTTAAAACCTTCAGTACAGTGTTAAAGATGTAACAAGAGTGAACATCCCTGATCTGTTCCTGATCTTTAGGGGGAAAGCTTTCAGCCTTTCACCATTAAGTATGAAATGTACTGTAGGTTTTTCATAGATCCTCTCTATCAGGTGGAAGAGGTCCCTGTCTATGCCTGTTTTGAGTCTTTCTATGATGAAAGACTGGATTTTTGTCTAATATTTTATGTCTATTGAGATCATATTTGTCATTTATTTTATTAATATGGTGTATTAGATTAATTTATCATATGTTGAACCCCCTTTTTATTCCTCGGAAATCATTTGTCAATGTTTATATTCATTTTTATGTTACTGGATTCTATTTGCCAGTACTTTATGCATTTTTTGCATCTATAGTCATAAGGAATATTGATCTTATGATAACTCATTTTTAATACACCTAAGAACAATGCATTCATATTATGGATATGTATTGAGAAATACTTAAATTGCTTTTTCTCTCTAATAAGCAATGCTAAAATATACATCCTTTCACCTACTTACATACAAATTCATTTTATTTCTGTACACTTCTAAATATAAGGCTGCTTAGTCGAAGTGTATGTTCATTTTAAATTTTAATAAATATTTCCAAAAATGCAGCAATCTACATATTCCCAGAGATGTGATTATAATATACTTTCTCCAGTATAAGATACTGATATTTTAAATTTTTGCCAAAGGGTCAAATATTTCTCATTATTTCAATTTTCCTAACGTGCCAAAGTTGAACATTGTTCCCTAAGATATTTGCAATTTACATTTCTTCTCTAAACTGCCCATTGATTTCCTTTGTCCATTTTTAATTGGGTTTTTGTTCTCATTAATGTATAGGAGCTTTTGCATATTTAGGATTTTTAACCTTTTGTCAGTGATGTTTGCAGTTTTCTATATTTTTAATTAGTTCATACGTCAACTTTTTACTTTCTAGCTTTTTAGGTTTCGTTTTACCCGTACCACCTCACCCATCCCAAAGTTATACAAATATTGTCTATACTCTTTAAAAAAAAAAAAATACTGTATTCACTTTCTATTGCTGCTATAACAAACGACCACAGTCCCTCTCTCATCCATATAGATGCTTAGAAGGTGCTCGTGAAAATCTGCTTTGACGGCGGGAAAGAAAATCCCAGGGCTTGACTGTGAAGGACTTGACATTGCTGCAAGACAGAAGACCTTAGGAAGGGCAGGCACATGGGTGAACAGGTCCATTTCTTGAAGATCAGGGCTCCTCTGGGAAAACCTAGCAAGAACCTGTGTGATGCTTCAGCAAACTCACTTGGCCTTCCAACACTAGGGACTTCAGAATCTTCAGAACTCATCCCTGCATTTCCTTTCCCTTTACATGCTAAGTTTCACATTTTTACTCTTTTCTTTACTATTTCTTTACTGAAGTATAGTTGACTGACAATATTGTTTCACATGTACAACAGAGTGATTCAGTTATTTATAGTTCAGGTTATTTTCAATTATAGGTTATTGTAAGACATATAGTTCCCTGTGATATATAGTAAATCCTTGTTGCTTATCTATTCCATGTATAATAGTTTGTATCTGTTAATCTCATGCTCCTAGTTTATCCCTCCCCACCCTCCCTTTCCCCTTTGATAACCATAAATTTGTTTTCTATGTCTAAGTGATTGTGTTTTGTATACAGGTTTATTAGTATCTTTTAGATTCTACATATAAGTGATACTATAAAGTTTGTTTGACTCACTAAGTATAATATTTTCTAGGTCAATCCATGTTGCTGCAAATGGCAGTATTTCATTCTTTTTCATGGCTGAGTAATACTCCATTGTTTATATACCGCATCTTAAGCCAGTAATCTGTTGATGGGCACTTGGGTTGTTTCCACATATTGGCTATTATAAATAGTGCTACTATGAGCATTGGGGTGCATGTTTCTTTTTGAATTAGAGTTTTCATCTTTTCTGGATATATGCCCAGGACTGGGATTGCTGGATCATATGATAGCACTCTTTTTAGTTTTTTAAGGGACCTCCATACTATTTTCCATAGTGGCTGCACAAATCTACACCACAATGAACAGTGTAGAAGGGTTCCTTTTTTTCTACACCTTCTCCAACATTTATTATCTGTAGACTTCTTGATAATGGCCATACTGACTGGTGTGAGTTGATACCTCATTGTGGTTTTGATTTGCATTTCTCTAGTAATTACCGATGTTGAACACATTTTCATGTGCCTGTTGGCCATCTGTATGTCTTCTTTGAAGAAATGTCTGCTTAGGTCTTCTCATTTTTTGATCAAGTTTTTCCAATACTGAGTTGTATGAGCTGTTTGTATACTTCGGATATTAACCACTTGTCCATCGCATTGTTGGCAAATATTTTCTCCCATTCCATAGGTTTTCTTTTCATTTTGTTTATGGTTTCCTTTGCTGTGCAACAGCTTTTAAGTTTGATTAGATCCCATTTGTTTTTTGCATTTTTTGCTTTTGCCTTGAGACTGATCTAAGAAAATATTGTTACAACTTAAGTCAGAATGTTTTGCCTATGTTCTCTTCTAGGAGTTTTATGGTGTTATGTTTTATGTTTAAGTCTTTAAGCCAATTTGAGTTTATTTTTGTGTATGGTGTGAGGGAGTATTCTAACTTCACTGATTTACATGCAGCTGCCAACACTTGCTGAAGAGACTCTCTCTCTTCTCCATTGTATTTTCTTCCTTCCTTTGACAAAAATTAACTGACCATAGGTGTTTGGGTTTATTTCTGGGCTCTCTATTCTGTTCCACTGATCCATATGTCTTTTTGGGGGCCAATAAGACACTGTTTTCATTACTGTAGCTTAGTAGTATAGTCTGAAGTCTGGGAGGGTTATGCTTCCTGCTTTGTTCTTTTCCTCAGGATTTCTTTTGCAGTTGTGTATCTTCTGTGGTTCCATGTAAATTTTAGGATTATTTGTTCTAGTTCTATGAAATGTTATGGGTATTTTAGTAGGGATCACATTACATCTGTAGATTGCTCTGGGTAGTATGGCCATTTTAACAATATTAACTCTTCTAATCCAAGAGCACAGGATATGTTTCCATTTCTTTGAATCATCTTCTATTTCCTTTATCAATGTTCTATAGTTCTCAGCATATAAGTCTTTCACCTCTTTGGTTAAGTTTATTTGTATGTATTTTTTTTTTTCAGTTTTGATTTTTTAACTTTTTTATTGGAGTATAGTTGATTTACAGTGTGTTTCTGGTGTACAGCAAAGTGATTCAATTATGCATAGATATATATTTTTTTCATATTCTTTTCCATTATGGTTTATTACAGAATATTGAATATAGTTCCCTGTACTATACAGTAGGACATTGCCTATTTTTTTTAAATTAATTAATTTATTTATTTATGGCTGTGTTGGGTCTTAGTTTCTGTGCGAGGGCTTTCTCCAGTTGCGGCGAGCGGGGGCCACTCTTCATTGCGGTGCATGGGCCTCTCACTGTCGCAGCCTCTCCCGTTGCGGAGCACAGACTCCAGACGTGCAGGCTCAGTAGTTGTGGCTCACGGGCCCAGTTGCTCCGTGGCATGCGGGATCCTCCCAGACCAGGGTCCGAACCCGTGTCCCCTACATTGGCAGGCAGATTCTCAACCACTGTGCCACCAGGGAAGCCCCCATTGCTTATTTTATATTAGTAGTTTGTATCTGCTAATCCCAAACTCCTAATTATCCCTCCCCCACCCCATTTTCCCTTTGGTAGCCATGAATTTGTTTTCTATGTCTGTGAGTCTGTTTCTGTTCTGTAAATAAGTTCATTTGTATCATATGTATCATATTTTAGATTCCACATATAAGTGATATCCTATGGTATTTGTCTTTTTATGACTTCACTTAGTATGATCATCTCTAGGTCCATCCATGTTGCTGCAAATGGCATTATTTCATTCTTTTTTATGGCTGAGTAGTATTCCTTTGTGTATATATACCACATCTTCTTTATCCATTCATCTGTCTATGGACATGGTTGCTTCCATGTTTTGGCTTTTGTAAATAATGTTGCTATGAACGTTGGTGTGCATGTATCTTTTCAAATTAAAGTCTTCTCTGGATATATGCCCAGGAGTAGGATTGTTTTCTAGGAACCTCCATACTGTTTTCCATAGTGACTGCACCAATTTACATTCCCATGAACAATGTAGGAAGGTTCCCTTTTTCTTCACACCCTCTCCAGCATTTATTTGTAGACATTTTAATGATGGCCATTCTGACCAGTGTGAGGTGACACTTCATTGTAGTTTTTTTAAAAATTTTTATTGGAGTATAGTTGATTTGCAATGTTGTGTTAGTTTCAGATGTACAGCAAAGTGAATCAGTTATACATATATCCATTTTTGTTTTAGATTCTTTTCCCTTATAGACCACTACAGAGTATTGAATAGAGTTCCCTCTGCTTTACAGCAGGCTCTTATTAGTTATTTATTTTATATAGAGTAGTGTGTTTATGTCAATCCCAATCTCCCAGTTTATTCCTCCCCCCACCCCATCCCCTGGTAACCATAAGTTTGTTTTCTACATCCGTGACTCTACTTCTGTTTTGTAAATAAGTTCATTTGTACCCTTCTTTTTAGATTCCACATATAAGTGATATCATATGATATTTGTCTTTCTCTGTCTGACTTACTTCACTCAGTATAGCAATCTCTAGTTCCATCCATGTTGCTGCAAATGGCATTATTTTTTTTATGGCTGAGTAATATTCCATTGTGTATATATACCACATTTTCTTTATCCATTCCTCTGTTGATGGACATTTAGGTTGCTTCCATGTCCTGGCTATTGTAAATAGTGCTGCAATGAACATTGGGGTGCAGATATCCTTTCAAATTATGGTTTTCTCCAGATATATGCCCAGGAGTGTGATTATTGGATCATATGGCAACTCTATTTTAAGTTTTTTAAGGAACCTCCATACTGTTTTCCATAGTGGCTGCACCAGTTTACATTCCCATGAACAATGTAGGAAGGTTCCATTTTCTCCACACCCTCTCCAGCATTTATTGTTTATAGAATTTTTGATGATGGTCATTCTGACCTGTGTGAGAATGTAGTTTTGATTTGCATATCTCTAATAATTAGTGATGTTAAACATCTTTTCATGTTCCTCTTGGCCATCTGTATGTCTTCTTTGGAGAAATGTCTATTTAGATCTTCTGCCCATTTTTGGATTGGGTTCTTTGTTTTTTTTGATATTGAGCTGCATGAGTTCTTTGTATATTTTGGAGATTAATCTCTTGTCGGTTGTTTCGTTCACAAATAATTTCTCCCATTTTGAGGGTTGTCGTTTTGTCTTGTTTATAGTTTCCTTTGCTGTGCAAAAGATTTTAAGTTTAATTAGATCCCATTTGTTTATTTTTGTTTTTATTTTTATTACTCCAGGAGGTGGATCGAAAAAGATCTTGCTGTGATTTATGTCAAAGAGTGTTCGGCCTATGTTTTCCTCTAAGAGTTTTATAGTGTCTGGTCTTACATTCAGGTCTTTACTCATTGTAGTTTTGATTTGCATTTCTCTAATTAACAATGTTGAGCATCTTTTCATTGCCTGTTGGCCATCTGTATCTTCTCTGGAGAAATGTCTATTTAGGTCTTCTGCCCAGTTTTTTGATTAGGTTGTCTTTTTGTTATTGAGTTGTATGAGCTGTTTGTATATGTTAGAAATTAAGCCATTTAAACAATGTTAATTCTTCCAGTCAAGAGCATGAGTTCATTTCTTTGAATCATCTTCAACTTCCTTTATCAATGTTTTATAGTTCTCAGCATATAAATCTTTCACCTCCTTGGTTAGGTTTACTTCTAAGAGTTTTATTTTATTTTTTGATGTGATTTTAAAGGGATTGTTTGTTTGCATTCCCTTTCTAATATTTCATTGTTAGTGTAAAGAAATGCAACAGATTTCTATATGTGTAATCTTGTATCCCACTACCTTGTTGAATTTGTTTATCAGTCTGGTAGGTTTTGTGTGGAGTCTTTAGGATTTTCTATATAGAGTATCATATCATCTGTGTATAATGACAATTTTACATCTTTTTTTCCAATTAGGATACTTTTATTTCTTTTTCTTGCGTGATTGCTGTGGTTAGGACTTCCAATAATATGTTGATTAGAAGTGGTGAGAGTGAGCATACTTGTCTTGTTCCATATTTTAGTGGGAAGGCTTTCAACTTTTTTTTTTTTTAATAAATTTATTTATTTTATTTTTATTTTCGGCTGCATCGGGTCTTTGTTGCTGCTCGTGGACTTTCTCTAGTTGTGGTGAGCAGGGGCTATTCTTCACTGTGGTGCATGGGCTTCTCATTTTGGTGGCTTCTCTTGTTGCAGAGCACGGGCTCTAGGACCATGGGCTTCAGTAGTTGTGGCTTATGGGCTTAGTTGCTCCACGGCATGTGGGATCTTCCTGGACCAGGGCTTGAACCCGTGTCCCTGGCAGTGGCAGGTAGATTCTTAACCACTGACCCACCAGGGAAGCCCAAGGCTTTCAGGTTTTCACCACTGAGTGTTAGATTGGCTGTGGGTTTGTCATAAATAGCTTTTATGTTAAGAAGTGTTCCATCTGCACCCACTTTGGTAAGGGTTTTTATCATAAATGGATGTTGAATTTTTTCTGCATCTGTTGAGATCATGTGGTTTTTGTCTTGTCTTTAGCTGATGTGGTGTAGCATGTTGACTTTTTGCATATTTTGAACCATGCTTGTGAACCTGGGATGAATCCAACTTGGTTGTGGTGTATGATCTTCTTTATGTGGTGCTAGATTCGATTTGTTAATATTTTATTGAATTTTTGCATCTATGTTCATCAAAGACATTGGCCTGTAATTTTCTTTTCTGGTAGTGTCTTTGTCTAGCTTTGGTATCGGAGTGATGGTGGCTTCCTAGAATGACTTTGGGAGTGCTCCCTTCTCTTCACTCTTTTGGATGAGTTTGAGAAGGATCAGTATAAGTTCTTCTTTGTATGTTTGGTAGAATTCCCCAGTGAAGCCATCTAGTCCTGGACTTTTGTTTGCAGGGAAGTTTTTAAATTAAAGATTCTATTTCACTTCTAGTGATCAGTCTATTCAAGTTATCTATTTCTTGATTCAGTTTTGGTGGGCTGTATATTTCTAGAAACTTGTCCATTTCTTCTAGGTTGTCCAATTTGTTGGCATATAATTATTAGTAGTGTTCTCTTATAACTGATACCACAGAAATACAAAAACAATTTCTCCTCTTCCACTCCCTTTATTTGGGTCCTCTCTCTTCTTGTTGGTGAGCCTGGCCAGAGGTCTGTCTATTTTATTTACCTTCTCAAAGAACCAGCTCATGGTTTTTGACTATTTTTTAACCTCTATTGTATTTCCTCTCTGATCTTTATTTCCTTCTTTCTGCTGACTTTAGGTTTTGCTTGTTATTTTTCTAATTATTTGAGGTGGTAAGTTAGGTTGTTTAATATTTTTCTTGTTTTTTTTTTTTTTTTGAGGAAGGCCTATATCTCTATGAACTTCTAAGGACTGTTTTTGCTACATCCCATAGATTTTGTATGGTTGTTTTGTTGCATTTCATAGATTTTGTATGGTTATGTGTTCATTGTCATTTGTCTCAAGGTATTTTTAAATTTCTTCTTTGATTTCATTGTTGACACACTGGTTTTTTAGTAGCATATTTTTTAGTCTCTGTAATCATTTTTTCTCATTTCTCTTTCTGTGGTTATTTTCCTAGTTTCATGTCATTGTGGTCTGAAAAGGTGCTTGAAGTAATTTCTGTCCTCTAAAATTTGAGGCTTGTTTTGTGCCCTAGTATGTGGTCTAGCCTATTGAATGTTCCACGTGCACTTAAAGAATGCATATTTGGGGTTTTTTTGGATGTAATGTCCTGAAAATATCAATTAAATCTAACTGTTCTGTTGTGTCATTCAGGATCTCTGTTGCCTTACTGATTTTTTTTTTCTGTCCAGAAGATCTATCCATTGATGTGATTAGTGTTAAAGTCTCCTACTATTATTGTATTCCTGTCAGTTTCTCCTTTTATGTCTGTTAGTACTTGTTTTATGTATTTAGGTGCTCCTATATTTGGTGCATAACGTTAACAAGTGTAATATCCTCTTGTATTGTGTAATATGCTCTTGTATTAATCCTTCTATCATTATATAGTGTCCTTTTTTTGTCTTTACTTATGGCCTTCATTTTAAAGTTTATTTTGTCTGAGTATTGCTACCCCCACCTTCTTTCTGTTTATATTTTCTTTCCCATCCCCTCACTTTCAATCTATGTGTGTCCTTTATTTTATGGCAAGTCTCTTGTAGGCAGCATATTGTAGGCTCTTACAGAGTGGCAGATTGGATAATAAAATCTTTTGAATTTAGTCCATTGACATTTAATGCAATTATTAATATGTATTTATTGCCATTTTAAACTTTGTTTTCCCATTGATTTTATATTTCTTTGTTTTTTTTTTTACTTTCATGGTTTGATGGTTTTCTTTTGTATTATACTTGTGTTCTTTTTGTTTTCTGTGAGTCTATTGTATGTTTTTGATTTGTGGTTATCCTGCTTTTCAAGTGTGTTAACCCACTACATATTTTTTGACCCGACACTAAACGGGACTTTTTTGACTTTCTCTTTCTGGTATTTCATTGTTAGTGTAAAGAAATGCAACAGATTTCTGTATATTAATCTTGTATCCTGCTACCTTGCTGAATTCACTTATTAGTCCTAATAGTTTTTATGTGGAGACTTTAAAGTTCTCTAGAGTGTCATGTCATCTGCAGATAGTAACAGTTTTACCTCTTCCTTCTGATTTGGATGTCTTTTACTTTTTCTTGTCTGACTTTTGTATCTATATTAAAGATACTGGCCTGTAATCTTTTTTGTAGTGTCTTTATCTGGTTTTGGCATCAGGGTGATGGTGGCTTCATAGAATAAATTTCAGAGTGTTCCCTCCTTTCAATTCTTGAATAGTTTGAGAAAGATAGGTATAAGTTATTTGTATGTTTGGAATTCCCCAGTGAAGCCACCTGGTCCTAGACTCTCGTTTGCAGGGAATTTGCTTATTAGATTTGATTTCACTTCAAATGATCAGTCTGTTCAAGTTATCTGTTTCTTCTTGACTCAGCTTTTGTAGCCTGTTTCTAGAAATTTGTCCATTTCTTCTACATTGTTCAATTTGTTGCCATGTAACTGCTCATAGTAATCTCTTATTTTTGATATTTCTGTTGCATCAATTATTTCTCCTTTAATTTCTTTTGTTTATTTGGGTCTTCTTTTCTTGGTGAGCCTGGCTAGAGGTTTGTCATTTTTCTTTCTTTCTTTTTTGTTTGTTTTTCTTTCTTAATCTTTTCAAGAAATGAGGTCTTGGTTTTATTGATCTGTCTCTGTTCTCTCTTTTATTTCCTCTTTGATCTTTATTTCCTTTCCTCTGCTGACAGGGTTTTGTTTTCTTCTAGGTGGTAGGTTAGGTTGTTTTGAAATTTTTCTTCTTTCTTGGGGAAGGGCTGTATGGCTGTGAACTTCCCTCTTAGAACTGCTTTTGTAGCATCCAATAGATTTGGTATGGTAGTGTTTTTATTGTCATTTGTCTCGGTATCTTCCGATTTTCTCTTTGATTTAATCATTGACCCACTGTTGTTGTTGTTGTTGTTGTTTTTTAGTAGAATGTTTAGTCTCCAACTGTTCATTCTTTTCCCGTTTTTCTTTCTATGGTTGATTTCTAATTTCATACTGTCGTGGTCAAAACATGTTTGAAATAATTTCTATTCTCAAATTTCTTGAGGCTTGTTTTGTGATCTATTATGTGGTCTACCCTAGAGAATGTTCCATGTGCACTAGAAAAGAACGTATATTCTGGTTTTAGATGTACTGTCCTGTAGATGGCCATTAAATTCAACTGGTCTATTGTGTCATTTAGGACCTCTGTTGCTTTACTTTCTGTTCGATGATGTGTCCTCTGATGTCAGTGGAATATTAAAGCCTCCTATTATATCTCTGTCAATTTGTTAGTATTTGTTTTATATTTAGGTGCTCCTAAATTGGGTGCATATATGTTAATGAGTATATTTTCATCTTGTATTAATCCCTTTATCACTATATAATAAATGATGTCCTTCTTTGTCTTTATGGCCTCTCTTTTAAAGTATTTTGTCTGAGGATCATGTTCTCTTTTTCAGTGAAGATGTTTTGTTTTCTCAAGTCTCTACTTGATTAGATGAGATGGAATTAAGAAGGGAGACCTGACCACAGGCCCCTGATTACATGTATTTTCTCCTGTCTCATTTTCAGTTTAGTTTACTTCAAGCATAGAATGTTAAGAAAATACATCTTAGTAGAATTTGGCCAAGATGGCAGAATAGAAAGACCCTGAGCTCACCTCCTCTCACAAGCACACCAAAATCACAACTAAAATCACAGCTATCTGCAGAATAACCATAGATGAAAAAGACCCGGACCTACAAGCAAAGATCTTCTATGACTAAAGACATAAGGAACCACAATGAGATGGCTAGGAGGGGTGGATTTGCGAAATAGTCAAGTCCTATACCCCTGGGGTAAGTGACACACACTGGAAAATAATTACATTGTAGTGGTTCTCTCACAGGAAATGTCTGAGCCCAATTTTGGGCTCCCCAGCCCAGAGGCCCTGCACCAGGAAGATGAGCACCTAGAGCATTTGGCTTTGAAGGCCAGCAGGACGTAATTTTGGGAGAAACAAAACCACAAACCTGTAGTCTCCAGACAAATCTTGCCCACCAGCAGGTCAGACCCTGCCCCAGAACCAGCTGGGCCCTAGCCCTGCCAACTAGCAGGCCATCACAAGTTTTGGGACACCCAAGATGACATACCCAACTGTGTCAGGAACTATCCCCAGTCCACAAGCAATCTGACACCAGCTCTGGGACCCTTGAGCCTTGCAACCAGACTCCAGGATCCATCTCTGCCTACCGGTAGTCCGGCACTAACCCCAGGACCTGGCTTCACTCACCAATGGGCAAATAACAGCCCTGGAGTCTTCTGGACCCTGACTCTGCCCACCAGTGAGCCAGTACTAGTCCCAGGGTCCCCTGGGGCTCTGCAGTCAGCCAACTTGTGACCTGGCCCTGCCAACCAGCAGCCACAGCCATTTCACAAGGAAAGGCCTAGCAACCAACTGGACTGGGGACCAACCACACCTACCAGACTGCCCACTTAATCTGCCACAATAGAAGGACCCATGCAGCCCTCATGGGGGAACCCCTAGAGCATATAGAGGGGAGTACACTGCTAGGACATATGGGATGTTTCCTACAGAGAGGAAATTCTCTAAGCTTGGTAAATGTAACTAGCCTATTAGACACATAAAAATACGAATAGCAACTTATGTAAAACAAGGTGAAAGAGGAACATGTTCCAGACAAAGGAATAAGATAAAACCCCAGAAGAAATAAATGAAGTATAGATAGGCAATCCACCTGAGGAAGAGTTCAGGGTAGTGATTGATGATATATAAAGATGATCAAAGAACTGGGGAGAAGAATGGTTATACAGAGCAGGATGTACAGAGCAAGAAGTTAGAAGTCTTTAAAAAAGAGTTAGAAAATATAAAGAACAGTAGATGAAGAATACAATAACTTAAAGGAAAAATGCATCAGAAGGCATCAACTGTAGAGGAAAAGATTCAGAAGAATGGATCTGTGAACTGGAAGACAGTAGTGGAAATCACTGATATTGTGAACAGGAAGAAAAAAGTGAAAATGAGGACAGTTAAGAGGCCTCTGGGACAACACCAAGAGCACTAATATTTACATTATAGGGAGAAGAGAAAGGGGCTGAGAACATATTTGAAGACGTAATAGCTGAAAATGTCCCTAACCTGGGAGAGGAAACAGTCACCCAAGTCCAGGAAGTGTGGAAGCTCCCATAGAGGATCAACCTAAAGAGGACCACATCAAGACACACTACCTTTAATTTTTTGCCATTTTAATCACAAAGAATATTTTTTTAATTTTTATTTTATATTGGAGCATAGTTGATTAAAAATGTTGTGTTAGTAAAGTGATTCAGTTATACATATACATGTATCCTTTATTAAAAGCAGCAAGGGAAAAGCAACAAGTAACATACAAGGGAACTTCCATAAGCCTATCAGCTGACTTTTCAGCAGAAATTCTGCAGGCCAGAAGGGAATAGCACAATATATATGCACCCAACATAGGAGCACTTAAAAACATAAAGCAAATATTAAGTCATAAGTGGAGAAATCAATAGTAACACAATAATAATGGGGTGTTACAGAAAATCAGTAAGGAAACATGGGTCTTAAATGACACATTAGACCAATGGACTTAACTGATATATATACAACATTCCATCCAAAAGCAGCAGAAATCTGTTGTATTTCTATACATTAACAATGAACTATCAGTGAAATTAAGGAAACCATCGCATTTATCATCACAGCAGAAAGAATAAAATATCTAGGAATAAACCTACCTAAGGAGGTAAAATATCTATACTCAAATTATAAGACCCTGATGAAAGAATTGAAGATGGCACAAAAAGATGGAAAGATATACTGTGTTCTTGGATTGGAAAAAGTAATATTGTTAACATGACCATACTACTCCAGGCAATCTACAGATTCTGTGCAATCCCTATCAAAATACCAATGACATTTTTCACAGAACTAGAATAAATACTTTTAAAATCTGCATGGTGACTGACACAAAAGACCCTGAATAGCCAAAACAATCTTAAGAAGAACAGAGATAAAGGAACCATGCACCCTGACTTCAGACTATACTACAAAGCTACAGTAATCAAAACAGAATGCTACTGGCACAAAAACAGACACATAGAACAATGGAACATAATAGAGAGCCCAGAACTAAACCCACACACTTATGATCAATTAATCTATGACAAAGGAGGCAAGAATGTACAATGGACAAGAGACAGTCTTTTCAATTAGTGGTGCTGGGAAAGCTGAACATCTACATGTAAAAGAGTGAAATTAGAATATTCTCTAACACCATATATAAAAATAAGCTCAAAATGGATTGAAGATCTAAATATAAGACCAGATACCATAAACCTCCAAAGGAAATCATAGGCAGAAAACACTCTTTGACAGAAATTGTAGAAATATTGTTTTTGCTCTGTCTCCTAAAGCAAAGGAAATAAAAGCAAAAATTAACAAATGGGACCTAATTAAACTTAAAAGCTTTTGCACAGTAAAGGAAACCGCTGACAAAATGAAAAGACAACCTACTGAATGGGAAAAAATATTTGCAAATAATGACAAACAAAGGGTTAATATCCAAAATATATAAACAGCTCATGTAACTCAACATCAAAAAAAAAAAAAAGACAACCCAACTTAAAAATGGGCAGAACTAAATAGATATTTTTCCAAAGAGGAAATGCAGATAGTCAACAGAGACATGAAAAGATGCTCAACATTGCCAATCATCAGGGAAATGCAAATCAAAACCACAATGAATATCACCTCACACCTGTCAGAATGGCTATCATCAAAAAGACCACAAATAACATGTTGGTAAGGATGTGGAGAAAAGGGAATCCTCATACACTGTTGATGGGAATGTAAATTGGTGCAGTCACTGTGGACACAGTATGGAGGTTTCTCAAAAGACTAAAAATAGAAATACCATAAGACCCAGCAATTCCAATCCTGGATATATATCCCCCCAAAAACCCAGAAACACTAATTTGAAAAGATACATGCACCCCAATGTTTATAGCAGCATTATTTACAATTGCCAAAATGTAAAAGCAACCTAAGTATCCATCAGTAGATGGATAAAGAAGACATGGTATGTGTGTATATATATATATGTATGTGTATATATATGTGTGTACATATATATGTGTATATATAATGGAATACTACTCAGCCATAGAAAAGAATGGAATTTTGCCATTTGCAGCAACATAGATGGACTTGGAGGGTGTCATGCTAAGTGAAATAAGTAAGACAGAGACAGACAAATACTGTATGATATCATTTATACATGGAATCTGAAAAATAAAACTAGTGAATACAACAAAAAAGTAGACTTGGATATAGAGAACAAACTAGTGGCTACTACTGGGGAGAGGCAAGAGGGGAGGGGCAATTTAGGGGTGTAGGGCATTAAGAGGTACAAAGTAATAGGTATAAAGTAAGCTACAAGGAAATACCGTACAACATGGGGAATATAGCCAATATTTTACAATAAGTACAAATGGAGTATAACCTTTAAAAATTGTGAATCACTATATTGTACATCTGTAACTTACATAATATTGTACATCACCTATACTTCGATTAAAAAAGACATGTTAAAAGTCTACTTTGTCTGATACGAGTATTGCTATCCCTGTTTTCTTGTCATTTTCATTTGCATGAAATATATTTTTCCAACCCTTTACTTTCAGTCTGTGTGTGTTTTTTGCCTGAGGTGAGTCTCTTGTAGGCAGCATACTGTAGGGTCTTTTTTTTAATCTAATCTGCCACTGTCTTCTGATCGGAGCATTTAGTCCACTGACATTTAAAGTAATTATTGATAGGTACATATTTATTGCCATTTTAAATCTTGTTTTCCAGTTTTTGCAGTTCTTCTTTGTTCATTTCTTTTTGTGTGTGTGTGTGGTTTGATGGTTTTCTTTTGTAGTATGCTTGAGTTACTTTCTTTTTGGTTTTTGTGAATCTATTATATGTTTCTGTTTTGTGGTTACCCTGGTTTTCAAGTATGTTGACCCATAGCTATAGCTACTTGCTTAAACTGATAGTCATACAAGTTCAAACACATTCTAAAAGATCTGCATTTTAACACTCCCCTTCCTCACATTTGTGATTTTGATGTCCTATTTTACATCTTCATGTTTATCCTCTTGCTGTTAATTGTAGTCATAATCACTTTTATAAAATTTGATTGTTTTTAGTCTATGTAGTTGTTCATTTAAGTGATCTTCAATCCTTTTGTATATTTGCCTCTCCTACTGTGATTTGCCCTTTCCTATAGATTCTTCCTTCTTTTCTATTTAGAGAAGACCTTTCAATATTTCTTTTAGGGTAGGTTTAGTATTGCTGAATTCTTTTAGTTTTTGCTTGTCTGAAAAATTCTTTATCTCTCCTTCTATTCTTAATGATAGTCTTGCTGGGTAGAGTATCCTATGTTGCAGGTTTTTCCCTTTCAGGACTTTGAATATATCTTGTCACTCCCTTCCGGCCCTCAAAGTTTCTGCAGAAAAATCAGCTGATAGCCTTATGGGGGTTCCCTTTTAACTGACATTTTGTTTTTCTCTTGTTGCCTTTAGAATCCTCCCCTTAACTTTTGTCATTTAAATTATGATATGGCTTGGTGTGGGTCTGTTTGGGTTTATCTTGTTTGGGACCCTCTGTGCTTCCTGTACCTGGATATCTGTTTCCTTCTTTAGATTTGAGAAGTTTTCAGCCATAATTTCTTCAGATACATTTTCAATCCCTTTCTCTCTATCTTCTCCTCCTGGAACCCCTATTACATATAGGTTGGCATGCTTTATATTATCCCATAAATCTCATAGGTTGCTTTCATTTTTTTTTTTTTTTATTTGTCTGTCTGCTGTTCTGATTGGGTGACTTCCAGTATTCTTTCTTCTAGATCATTCATTCATTCTTCTGTGTCTTTTAGTCTGCTATTCATTGCTTCTAGATTGGTTTTTATCTTGGCAATTGAATTGTCTAATTTTGTTTGGTTCATCTTTATAGTTTCTCGCTCCTTGTTACAGTGAACTTCATTTCTGCTGATAATCTTTCTTAATTCCTTTAGCATTTTTATTATCTCCTTTTGGACTTGGAGTCTAGTAGGCTGATGAGGCCTGATCATCATTTGTTCTTTCAGGGGATTTCTCTTGTTCTTTTAGTTGGGAGTAGTGCCTCTGCTTTTTATTTTACCTAACTTTCTTTGTCCCTATGAATTTAGGAGAAACAGTTACTTACTGTGGTCTTGAAGGTTTTTGTTTTTTTTGTTTTTTTGTTTTTCTTTAGTGTGGGAGCATCCCTCTGTAGACTGTTGTCCGATACTTTTAGTGTGAGGGCTTGTTTTGGTACAGATCCAGCCACGGCTTTCCTTAGAGTGTGCTTGCCATTATCCCCTTGATGGGGAGTGTGAGTGGTGATATACTGTCCAGAGCCTGTGCTGGATGTGGGGTGGGGCCTCCTCTTTGCTCCAAGGCTGTCTGTCACTGCCCTGTCAGGGGCGGGGTCTCCTCGTCAGATGTTGGAGTAGAAGCCCTGAGGGTCGGGTTTGATCAGGCTCTGTTGCCCTTGAGTGCATGCCTTGCCCCCAAGTTGGTGTTCACGAAAGCAAGTGAGGCTCATGTGGTCACAGTGAACCTATGCATCAGCTGTGTAGGTGTCTGCAGTTCCTCCCAGAAGCAGCCCAAAGTCGCATCACTTTCTCCATTTTGTTCAACCGAGACTTAGTGCTAGGCTGTGGTGTGGAGTAGGCGGGGGTTGGTGGACTGCGGCTACAGGAATGGAGATGGCTGTGCTGCCACCTGGGACCTGGGCTGCCTCTGTGGTAGACCTCTCCCAGGATCTGTCTGCCCCAGATGTGGTGTAAAGTGGGTGGAGCTGGAGCACCCCCACTGGGAAATGAACAGTCATGTATTCTTGCCCAGGGCCTGCCCATCCAAGACTCAGCACCCAGTGCCTGCCTGTTCCTGTGGTGCCACCTGGTGTGCACCGACAGTGTGCACTGCAGCCACACCTGTGCCATGCACACATGGACAATGGGCTCCACGGTTGGGCCCAGATCACACCCCAGGTGCCCTGTCTGTCTCTGCGCAGCTAGACCAGATCTGTGCCATGATCTCACGCCATGCTGCAGTGTGGAGTGAAGGGGCCCTGGGTGTTTGCCCCTTCCGATTGGGAAGCTTGGCAAGTCAGCAGCCAGCCGTTGGTGCATGTCTCTCTCCATCCCAATGTTAGGAAGCCCACACAGGCATGCTTCTCCAGCCCCTCTATCTGTTCCAGAAGATTTCTCAGCAGGCAAGGGGGCTTCCCCAGGGTGAAGGTCTGCCCACGTGGACCTTCTCTTCCTTACAGATCACTCCCAGGGGCAGAGTCCCATCCTGATGACTTTTTTTTCCCATCCTACTCTGGTAATATAGAGATCTTTCTTGCAGCTTTGGCTGTGTAGGAGATCTCTTGCCAGTTTCTAGTTGGTTTTCTGTGAGAATTGTTCCACATGTAGATGCATTTTTGATGTGTTTGTGGGGGGAGGTGAGCTTCACATCCTCCTCTGTCATCTTGATCTCCCTCCCTGTATCGCTTTCAATTTCCTAACTGCTGTGTGGTAGAATCTGAAATAAGCTTTGTAGAAATGTAGTGTGTTCCCTGAGCAGTGAGAGTACTGGTGTTGGCTGGGCATTCTTCCTGACTGGTAGTTTTGCAATCCAAATTGCAGATGTTTACAGTTGGCTTGGTGCCAATTTTCTCAAAGTCTGAGGTTGTGCATATGTGGAGGACCTTGCAAGGGGACCTTGTCCCCTGATTATATCAGTCAAGGAATTGTAGTTTGGACAGAAGCCCACCTACCTCAGAAGAGTCCAGTCTTCATAGAATCATAAAGTTAAGGACTTTAGATTATGTAGTTCAAAATTTGCCTTACATTGGAGGAAACAAAAGCTCAGAACCCAGAGTTTTTACTCCTTGTTTCAGAGGAGTCTCAGTCTGTCTTTTAGAAGTACGATCACCCCTTAGTCAAACATCTGACTCTTGGTTGAGTACCCCTGGTGCCTTTCATCTGGAAGGGAGAGGATGGCAGTGAAGGGATGGACTCAAGCCTGAGGGTCAAAACTACAGCTGCTTCTCCTTTAATACTTTTTTAAACCTTGTTTTAACACCACATTATTTATGAGATTGAAGTTCAATGCTGGTACCTTTGTTGTTCACATCAGTTAAAGGTAACCACAAGAGGAGAGGTCCTGAAGGGTTCTGGCAGGCAGCATGGCACAGGGTTAGAGTATACTGGCCTCAGAAATTAATTAGAGCCAGGCTTGAATCCTCCATCAACACTTATATGCTCAAATTACTTGAGCACCCTGTGCTTCAAGGGGAGATAGCTATAATTGCCTCAAAGTGTTGTTATGAGGCATAAATGAGATGATGCATGTCAAGTGCTCACCAATTAGTGCTCCAATTCAGCATCATTTTGTTAAATAAAAAAATATAGGTTTCCTAAGTTCAGCATATATAACTTGAAAAGTAAAAACAAAATGAAAACACACAAAGGAAAAGGCCAAATCTGAATAAATTCCCAGCACAGAAATCTTTGAGGTTGTGCATTTGGTACATTGTGTATCCTAATTTATTTATTGTATTTATTTTTATTTTTTTATTGAAGTATAGTTGATTTACAATGTTGCGTTATTTCTGCTGTACAGCAAAGTGATTCAGTTATACATATACACATTCTTTTTCATATTCTTTTCCATTATGGTTTATCACAGGATATTGAATATAATTCCCTGTGCTATACAGTAGGACCTTGTTGTTTACCTATTCTTCTTTTGTTTTTTGTTTTTTAAATTATTAGCACCTTTAATTATTATTTATTTATTTATTTATTTATTTATTTATTTATTTTGGCTGTGTTGGGTCTTTGTTTCTGTGCAAGGGCTTCCTCTAGCTGGGGCAAGCGGGGGCCACTCTTCATCACGGTGCATGGGCCTCTCACTATCGCGGCCTCTCTTGTTGTGGAGCACAGGCTCCAGACGTGCAGGCTCAGTAGTTGTGGCTCACAGGCCTAATTGTTCCGCGGCATGTGGAATCTTCCCAGACCAGGGCTTGAACCCGTGTCCCCTGCATTAGCAGGCAGATTCTCAACCACTGCGCCACCAGGGAAGCCCTACCTATTCTATATATACCAGTTTGCATCTGCTAATCCCAAACTCTCAATCCATCCCTCTCCCGCCCCCCACCCCCTTGGCAACCACCAGTCTATTCTCTATGTCTGTGATTCTGTTTCTGTTTCATAGATAGGTTCATTTGTGTCATATTTTGGATTCCACTGTAAGTGATATCATATGGTATTTGTCTTTCTCTTTCTGACTTACTTAACTTAGTGTGATAATTTCTAGTTGTATCCATGTTGCTGCAAATGGCATTATTTCATTCTTTGTTTATGGCTGAGTAATATTTCATTGTATATATGTACCACATCTTTATCCATTCCTCTGTTGATGGACATTTAGATTGTTTCCATGTCTTGGCTATTGTGAATAGTGCTGTGATGAACATAGGGGTGCATGTGCCTTTTTGAATTATAGTTTTGTCTGGACATATGCCCAGGAGTGGGATTGTTGGAGCATATGGTAATTCTGTTTTTAGTTTTCTGAGGAACCTCCATACTGTTTTCCACAGTGGCTGTACCAACTTATATTCCCACCAATAGTGTAGGAGTGTTCCCTTTTCTCCACACCCTCTCCAGCATTTGTTATTTCTAGCCTTTTTAATGATGGCCATTCTGACTGGTGTGAGGTGGTACCTCATTGTAGTTTTGATTTGCATTTTTCTAATAATTAGCGATGTTGAGCATCTTTTCATGTGCCTATTGGCCATTTGTATTTCTTCCTTGGAGAAATGTCTCTTTAGGTCTTCTGCCCATTTTTTTGATTGGGCCGTTTGTTTTTTTTGTTGTTGTTGAGTTGTATGAGCTGTTTGTATATTTTGGAAACTAAGCCCTTGCTTGTTGCATTGTTTGCAAGTATTTTCTCCCATTTGTAGGCTGTCTTTTCTTATTATGGTTTCCTTTGCTGTGCAAAAGCTTGTAAGTTTGTTTAGGTCCCATTGGCTTAATTTTGTTTTTATTTCTATTGCCTTGGGAGACTGACCTAAGAAAACATTGGTAAAATTTATGTCAGAGAATGTTTTGCCTATGTTCTCTTCTAGGAGTTTTATGGTGTCATGTCTTATGTTTAAGTCCTTAAGTCATTTTGAGTTTATTTTTGTGTATGGTGAGAGGGTGTGTTCTAACTTCACTGATTTACATGCAGCTGTCCAACTTTCCCAACACCACTTGCTGAAGAGACTGCCTTTTTCCCCTTGTATATTCTTACCTCTTTTTTTCAAAGATTAATTGATTGTAGGTGTGTGGGTTTATTTCAGGCTCTCTATTCTGTTCCATTGATCCATATGACTGTTTTTGTGCCAATACCATGCCGTTTTGATTACTGTGTCTTTGTAGTATTGTATGAAGTCTGGGAAGGTTAAGCCTCCTGCTTTGTTTTTTTTCCTCAGGATTGCCTGGGAAATTTTGGGTCTTTTACGGTTCCATATGAATTTTAGGATTATTTGTTCTAGTTATGTGAAAAATGTCATGGTCATTTGATAGGGATTACGTTAAATCTGTAGATTGTTTGGGGTACTATGGCCATTTTAACAATATTAATTCTTCCAATGCAACAGCATGAGATATCTTTCCATTTCTTTGAATCATCTTCAGTTTCCTTTATTAATGTTTTATAGTTCTCTTTCACTTCCTTGGTGAGGTTTATTCCTAAGTATTTTATTTTCTGGGTTGCTTTTCCTTTATGACATTTCATTTTTGGTGTAAAGAAATTCAACCAGTTTCTGTATGTTAATCTTGTATCCTACTACCTTGCTGAATTTATCAGTTCTAGTAGTGTTTGTGTGGAGTTTTTAGGGTTTTCTATATGTAGTATCATATTATCTGCATATAATGACAATTTTACCTCTTGCCTTCCAATTTGGATATAACTTATTTCTTTTTCTTCTGTGATTGCTGTGGCTAGGACTGCCAATACTGTGTTGATTAGAAGTCATGGGAGTTGGCATCTTTGTCTTGTTCCAGATTTTAGCAGTGAGTATTATATTGGCTGTGGGTTTGTCATAAATAGCTTTTACTATTTTGAGATATGTTTCCTCTATACCCACTTTGGTAAGAGTTTTTATCATGGATGTATGCTGAATTTTATCAAAGCCTTTTTCTGCATCTACTGAGATGATCATGTGGTTTTTGTCTTTTGTTTATGTGGTGTATCACATTGATTGATTTGCATATGTTGAATCATCCTTGTGAACTTGGGATGAATCCCACTTGTTCATGGTGTATGACCTTTTTTATGTGCTGTTGGATTTGGTTTGTTAATATTTTGTTGAGAATTTTTGCATCTATATTCATCAAAGATATTGGCCTGTAATTATCTTTTTTGGTGGTATCTTTGTCTGGTTTCGGTATCAGGGTGATGGTGGCTTCATAGAATGTCCTTGGGTGTGTTCTTTCCTCTTCAATTTTTTGGAAGAGTTTGAGAAGGATTGGTATAAGTTCTGCTTTGTATGTTTGGTAGAATTTGCCTGTGAAGCTATCTGGTCCTGGATTTTTGTTTGTAGGGAGTTTTTTTTTTTCAGCATCTTTATTGAAGTATAATTGCCTTACAATGGTGTGTTAGCTTCTGCTTTATAACAAAGTGAATCAGTTATACATATACACTATGTTCCCATTTCTCTTCCCTCTTGCATCTCCCTCCCTCCCACCCTCCCCATCCCACCCCTCTAGGTGGTCACAAAGCACCGAGCTGATCTCCCTGTGCTATGCGGCTGCTTCCCACTAGTTATCTATTTTACATTTGGTAGTGTATATATGTCCATGACACTCTCTTACCCTGTCACATCTCACCCCACCCCCTCCCCATATCCTCAAGTCCATTCTCTAGTAGGTCTGTGTCTTTATTCCCGTCTTGCCACTAGGTTCTTCATGGCCTTTTTTTTTTTCCTTAGATTCCGTATATATGTGTTAGCATACTGTATTTGTTTTTCTCTTTCTGACTTACTTCACTCTGTATGACAGACTCTAACTCCATCCACCTCATTACAAATACCTCCATTTCATGTCTTTTTATGGCTGAGTAATATTCCATTGTATATATGTGCCACATCTTCTTTATCCATTCATCTGTTGATGGACATTTAGGTTGCTTCCATGTCCTGGCTATTGTAAATAGAGCTGCAATGAACATTTTGGTACATGACTCTTTTTGACCTATGGTTTTCTCAGGGTATATGCCCAGTAGTGGGATTGCTGGGTCGTATGGTAGTTCTATTTGTAGTTTTTTAAGGAACCTCCATACTGTTCTCCATAGTGGCTGTATCAATTTACATTCCCACCAACAGTGCAAGAGTGTTCCCTTTCCTCCACACCCTCTCCAGCATTTATTGTTTCTAGATTTTTTGATGATGGCCATTCTGACCAGTGTGAGATGATATCTCATTGTAGTTTTGATTTGCATTTCTCTAATGATTAATGATGTTGAGCATTCTTTCATGTGTCTGTAGGCCATCTGTATATCTTCTTTGGAGAAATGTCTATTTAGGTCTTCGGCCCATTTTTGGATTGGGTTGTTCGTTTTTTTGTTGTTGAGCTGCATGAGCTGCTTGTAAATCTTGGAGATTAATCCTTTGTCAGTTGCTTCATTTGCAAATATTTTCTCCCATTCTGATGGTTGTCTTTTGGTCTTGTTTATGGTTTCCTTTGCTGTGCAAAAGCTTTTAAGTTTCATTAGGTCCCATTTGTTTATTTGTGTTCTTATTTCCATTTCTCTGGGAGCTGGGTCAAAAAGAATCTTGCTGTGATGTATGTCATAGAGTGTTCTGCCTATGTTTTCCTCTAAGAGTTTGATAGTGTCTGGCCTTACACTTAGGTCTTTAATCCATTTTGAGTTTATTTTTGTACATGGTGTCAGGGAGTGTTCTAATTTCATACTTTTACATGTAGCTGTCCAATTTTCCCAGCACCACTTATTGAAGAGGCTGTCTTTTCTCCACTCTATATGCTTGCCTCCTTTATCAAAGATAAGGTGACCATATGTGTGTGGGTTTATCTCTGGGCTTTCTATCCTGTTCCATTGATCTATATTTCTGTTTTTGTGCCAGTACCAAACTGTCTTGATTACTGAAGCTTTGTAATATAGTCTGAAGTCAGGGAGCCTGATTCCCCCAGCTCCATTTTTCGTTCTCAAGATTGCTTTGGCTATTCGGGGTCTTTTGTGTTTCCATACAAATTGTGAAATTTTTTGTTCTAGTTCTGTGAAAAATGCCAGTGGTAGTTTGATAGGGATTGCATTGAATCTGTAGATTGCTTTGGGTAGTAGAGTCATTTTCACAATGTTGATTCTTCCAATCCAGGAACATGGTATATCTCTCCATCTATTTGTATCATCTTTAATTTCTTTCATCAGTGTCTTATAATTTTCTGCATACAGGTCTTTTGTCTCCTTAGGTAGGTTTATTCCTAGATATTTTATTCTTTTTGTTGCAGTGGTAAACGGGTGTGTTTTCTTAATTTCACTTTCAGATTTTTCGTCATTAGTGTATAGAAATGCAAGAGATTTCTGTGCATTAATTTTGTATCCTGCTACTTTACCAAATTCATTGATTAGCTCTAGTAGTTTTCTGGTGGCATCTTTAGGATTCTCTATGTATAGTATCATGTCATCTGCAAATAGTGACAGCTTTACTTCTTCTTTTCCGATTTGGATTCCTTTTATTTCTTTGTCTTCTCTGATTGCTGTGGCTAACACTTCCAAAACTATGTTGAATAATAGTGGTGAGAGTGGGCAACCTTGTCTTGTTCCTGATCTTAGTGGAAATGGTTTCAGTTTTTCACCATTGAGGACAATGTTGGCTGTGGTTTTGTCATATATGGCCTTTATTATGTTGAGGAAAGTTCCCTCTATGCCTACTTTCTGCAGGGCTTTTATCATAAATGGGTGTTGAATTTTGTCGAAAGCTTTCTCTTCATCTATTGAGATGATCATATGGTTTTTCTCCTTCAATTTGTTAATATGGTGTATTACATTGATTGATTTGCGTATGTTGAAGAATCCTTGCATCCCTGGGATAAACCCCACTTGATCATGGTGTATGATCCTTTTAATGTGCTGTTGGATTCTGTTTGCTAGGATTTTGCTGAGGATTGTTGCATCTATGTTCATCAGTGATATTGGCCTGTAGTTTTCTTTCTTTGTGACATCTTTGTCTGGTTTTGGTATCAGGGTGATGGTGGCCTCGTAGAATGAGTTTGGGAGTGTTCCTCCCTCTGCAATATTTTGGAAGAGTTTGAGAAGGATAGGTGTTAGCTCTTCTCTAAATGTTTGATAGAATTCGCCTGTGAAGCCATCTGGTCCTGGGCTTTTGTTTGTTGGAAGGTTTTTAATCACAGTTTCAATTTCAGTGCTTGTGATTGGTCTGTTCATATTTTCTATTTCTTCCTGGTTCAGTCTCGGCAGTTTGTGCATTTCTAAGAATCTGTCCATTTCTTCCAGGCTGTCCATTTTATTGGCATAGAGTTGCTTGTAGTAATCTCTCATGATCTTTTGTATTTCTGCAGTGTCAGTGGTTACTTGTCCTTTTTCATTTCTAATTCTATTGATTTGAGTCTTCTTCCTTTTTCTCTTGATGCGTCTGGCTAATGGTTTATCAATTTTGTTTATCTTCTCAAAGAACCAGCTTTTAGTTTCATTGATTTTTGCTATTGTTTCCTTCATTTCTTTTTCATTTATTTCTGACCTAATCTTTATGATTTCTTTCCTTCTGCTGGCTTTGGGGTTTTTTTGTTCTTCTTTCTCTAATTGCTTTAGGTGCAAGGTTAGGTTGTTTATTCGAGATGTTTCCTGTTTCTTGAGGTAGGCTTGTATTGCTGTAAACTTCCCTCTTAGCACTGCTTTTGCTGCGTCCCATAGGTTTTGGGTCGTCGTATCTCCATTGTCATTTGTTTCTAGGTATTTTTTGATTTCCCCTTTGATTTCTTCAGTGATCACTTCGTTATTAAGTAGTGTATTGTGTAGCCTCCATGTGTTTGTATTTTTTACAGATCTTTTCCTGTAATTGATATCTAGTCTCATAGCGTTGTGGTCGGAAAAGATACTTGATACGATTTCAATTTTCTTAAATTTACCAAGGCTTGATTTGTGACCCAAGATATGATCTATCCTGGAGAATGTTCCATGAGCACTTGAGAAAAATGTGTATGCTGTTGTTTTTGGGTGGAATGTCCTATAAATATCAATTAAGTCCATCTTGTTTAATGTATCATTTAAAGCTTGTGTTTCCTTATTTATTTTCATTTTGGATGATCTGTCCATTGGTGAAAGTGGGGTGTTAAAGTCCCCTACTATGATTGTGTTGCTGTCGATTTCCCCTTTTATGGCTGTTAGTATTTGCCTTATGTATTGAGGTGCTCCTATGTTGGGTGCATAAATATTTACAATTGTTATACCTTCCTCTTGGATCGATCCCTTGATCATTATATAGTGTCCTTCTTTGTCTCTTGTAATAGTCTTTATTTTAAAGTCTGTTTTGTCTGATATGAGAATTGCTACTCCAGCTTTCTTTTGATTTCCATTTGCATGGAATATCTTTTTCCATCCCCTCACTTTCAGTCTGTATGTGTCTCTAGGTCTGAAGTGGGTCTCTTGTAGACAGCATATATATGGGTCTTTTTTTTGTATCCATTCAGCCAGCCTGTGTCTTTTGGTGGGAGCATTTAATCCATTTACATTCAAGGTAATTATCGATATGTATGTTCCTATTCCATTTTCTTAAATGTTTTGGGTTTGTTATTGTAGGTGTTTTCCTTCTCTTGTGTTTCTTGCCTAGAGAAGTTCCTTTAGCATTTGTTGTAAAGCTGGTTTGGTGGTGCTGAACTCTCTCAGCTTTTGCTTGTCTGTAAAGGTTTTAATTTCTTCATCGAATCTGAATGAGATCCTTGCTGGGTAGAGTAATCTTGGTTGTAGGTTTTTCTCCTTCATCACTTTAAGTATATCCTGCCACTCCCTTCTGGCTTGCAGAGTTTCTGCTGAAAGATCAGATGTTAACCTTATGGGGATTCCCTTGTGTGTTATTTGTTGTTTTTCCCTTGCTGCCTTTAATATGTTTTCCTTATATTTAATTTTTGACAGTTTGATTAATATGTGTCTTGGCGTGTTTCTCCTTGGGTTTATCCTGTATGGGACTCTCTGTGCTTCCAGGACTTGATTAACTATTTCCTTTCCCATATTAGGAAAGTTTTCAACTATAATCTCTTCAAATATTTTCTCAGTCCCTTTCTTTTTCTATTCTTCTTCTGGGACCCCTATAATTTGAATGTTGGTGCATTTAATGTTGTCCCAGAGGTCTCTGAGACTGTCCTCAGTTCTTTTCATTCTTTTTTCTTTATCCTGCTCTGCAGTAGTTATTTCCACCATTTTATCTTCCAGGTCACTTATCCTTTCTTCTGCCTCAGTTATTCTGCTATTGATCCCATCTAGAGTATTTTTAATTTCGTTTATTGTGTTTTTCATCGTTGCTTGGTTCCTCTTTAGTTCTTCTACGTCCTTGTTAAATGTTTCTTGCATTTTGTCTATTCTATTTCCAAGATTTTGGATCATCCTTACTATCATTATTCTGAATTCTTTTTCAGGTAGTCTACCTATTTCCTCTTCATTTGTTAAGTCTGGTGTGTTTTGACCCTGCTCCTTCATCTGCTGTGTGTTTTTCTGTCATCTCATTTTGCTTATCTTACTGTGTTTGGGGTCTCCTTTTCACAGGCTGCAGGTTCGTAGTTCCCGTTGTTTTTGGTATCTGTCCCCAGTGGCTAAGGTTGGTTCAGTGGGTTGTGTAGGCTTCCTGGTGGAGGGAACTAGTGCCTGAGTTCTGGTGGATGAGGCTGGATCTTGTCTTTCTGGTGGGCACGTCCACGTCTGGTGGTGTATTTTGGGGTGTCTGTGGCCTTATTATGATTTTAGGCAGCCTCTCTGCTAATGGATGGGGCTGTGTTCCTGTCTTGCTAGTTGTTTGGCATAGGGTGTTCAGCACTGTAGCTTGCTGGTCATTGAGTGATGCTGGGTCTTGATGTTGAGATTGAGATCTCTGAGAGATTTTTGCCGTTTGGTATTACATGGAGTTGGGAGGTCTCTTGTGGACCAGTGTCCTGAAGTTGGCTCTCCCACCTCAGAGGTACGGCCCTGATGCCTGGCTGGAGCACCAAGAGCCTTTCGTCCACACGGCTCAGAGTAAAAGGGAGAAAAAATAGAAAGAAAGAAAGAAAGAGGCTATAATATAGTGAAGTAAAATAAAGCTATTATAAAGCAAAGCTATACAGACAAAATCTCACCCAGAAGCATATATATATATACACTCACAAAAAAAGGAAAAGGGGAAAAATTAATATATCCTGCTCCCAAAGTCCACCTCCTGAATTTGGGATGATTCGTTGTCTATTCAGGTATTCAACAGATGCAGGCACATCAAGTTGTTTGTGGAGTTTTAATCCGCTGCTTCTGAGGCTGCTGGGAGAGATTTCCCCTTCTCTTCTCGGTTCGCACAGCTCCTGGGGATCAGCTTTGGATTTGGACCTGCCTCTGCGTGTAGGTCGCCTGAGGGCGTCTGTTCCCCGCCCAGACAGGAGGGGGTTAAAGGAGCAGCTGCTTCGGGGCCTCTGGCTCACTCAGGCCTGGGGGAGGGAGCGGTACGGAGGAGGCGGGGCGAGCCTGCGGCGTCAGAGGCCGGCGTGACGTTGCACCAGCCTGAGGCGCGCCGTGCGTTCTCCCAGGGAAGTTGTCCCTGGATCACGGGACCCTGGCAGTGGCGGGCTGCACAGGCTCCCGGGAGGGGCGGTGTGGAGAGTGACCTGTGCTCGCACACAGGATTTTTGGGGGCGGTAGCAGCAGCCCCAGCGTCTCATGCCCGTCTCTGGGGTCCGCGCTGATAGCCGCGGCTCATGCCAGTCTCTGGAGTTCTTTTAGGCGGCGCTCTGAGTCCCCTCTCCTTGCGCGCTGCGAAACAAAGAGGCAAGAAAAAGTCTCTTGACTCTTCGGCAGCTGCAGACTTTTTCCCGGTCTCCCTCCCAGCCAGCTGTGGTGCGCTAACCCCTTCAGGCTGTGTTCACGCCGCCAGCCCCAGTCCTCTCCCTGCGATCTGACCAAAGCTGAGCCTCAGCTCCCAGCCCCGCCCGCCCCGGCGGGTGAGCAGACAAGCCTCTCGGGCTGGTGAGTGCTGCTCAGCGCCGAGGCTCTGTGCGGGAATCTCTCCGTTTTTTCCTCTGCGCCCCTGTTGCTGTGGGATCCGCGCTGATAGCCATGGCTTGCTCCCATCTCTGAAGTTCGTTTAGGCGGCGCTCTGAATCCCCTCTCCTCGCGCACCAGGAAACAAAGAGGGAAGAAAAAGTCTCTTGCCTCTTCGGCAGCTGCAGACTTTTTCCCGGACTCCCTCCCGGCTAGCTGTGGTGCACTAACCCCTTCAGGCTGTGTTCACGCCGCCAACCCTAGTCCTCTCCCTGCGATCCGACCGAAGCCCAAGCCTCAGGTCCCAACCCCGCCCGCCCCGGCGGGTGAGCAGACAAGCCTCTCGGGCTGGTGAGTGCTGGTCGGCACTGATCCTCCGTGCGGGAGTCTCTCCGCTTTGCCCTCCGCACCCCTGTGGCTGCGCTCTCTTCCGTGGCTCCAAAGCTTCCCCCCCTCTGCCACCCACAGTCTCTGCCCGCGAAGGGGCTTCCTAGTGTGTGGAAACCTTTCCTCCTTCACAGCTCCCTCCCACTGGTGCAGGTGCCGTCCCTATTCTTTTGTCTCTGTTATTTCTTTTTTCTTTTGCCCTACCCAAGTACGGGGGGAGTTTCTTGCCTTTTGGGAGGTCTGACGTTTTCTGCCAGCGTTCAGTGGGTGTTCTGTAGGAGCAGTTCCACGTGTAGCTGTATTTCTACTGCATCTGTGGGAAGGAAGGTGATCTCCGCGTCTTACTCTTCCGCCATCTTCTCCTATCCCGGGAGTTTTAAAATTACAGATTCTATTTCACTTCAAATGATTGGTCTGTTCAAATTATCTATTTCTTCTTGATTCAGTTTTGGTGGGCTGTGTGTTTCTAGAAACTTGTCCATTTCTTCTAGGTTGTTGAATTTGTTGGCATATAATTGTTCATAGTAGTCCCTTACAGTTTTTTTTGTATTTCTGCGGTATCAGTTGTTATGTCTCCTTTTTCATTTCTTATTTTGTTTATTTGTGTTCTCTCTTTTCTTCTTGGTGAGCTTGGCCAGAGATTTGTCAATCTCGTTTATCCTTTCAAAGAACCAGCTCTTGGTTTTATTGATTTTCTCTATTATTTTTTTAATCTCTGATTTATTTATTTCCTCTCTGATCTTTATGATTTCCTTCCTTCTGCTGACTTTAGGTTTTGTTTGTTCTTCTTTTTCTAATTCTTTTAAGTGGTAAGTTATGTTGTTTATTTGAGATTTTTCTTGTTTTTTGAGGAAGGCTTGTATTGCTGTGAACGTCCCTCTAAGGACTGCTTTTGCTGCATCCCATAGATTTTGTATGGTTGTGTTTTCATTGTCATTTTTCTCAAAGTATTTTTAAATTTCCTTTTTGATTTCATCATTGACCCATTGGTTTTTTTAGTAGCATGTTGTTTAGTTTCTATGTAATCATTTTTTTCTCATTTTTCTTTCTGTGGTGGATTTCTAGTTTCATACTGTTGTGGTCAGAAAAGATGCTTGAAATAACTTCTATCCTCTTAAATTTGTTAAGGCTTGTTTTGTGCCATAGTATGTGGTCAATCCTAGGTAATGTTCCATAGGCACTTGAAAAGAATGTGTATTCTGATTTTTTTGGATGTAATGTCCTGAAAACATCAATTAAGTCTAACTGTTCTATTGCATCATTTTGTATCTCTGTTGTCTTATTGATTCTTTTTTTTTTTTTTTAGTTTCAAACTTCATTTCCATTTAATTTAAACTAGAATTATAAACCAATACAGCTAGCTGCAAATTTATCTACTTTCCTTTGAAAATGCAGTTTTTATTAATATTTGCATACTTCGTAAAAAGTGTGGTAGGAAGAAATACTACAATAACAATTTTGCATTATGCTAACTGGAGATAGTGACTTAGGAGAGCAAAGTATTTTTTTTTAATCAGTCATCAATTTTATACACATCAGTGTATACATGTCAATCCCAATCACCCAATTCAGCACAACACCATCCCCATCCCACCGTGGTTTTCCCCCCTTGGTGTCCATATGTTTGTTCTCTACATCTGTGTCTCAACTTCTGCCCTGCAAACCGGATCATCTGTACCATTTTTCTAGGTTCCACGTACATTCATTAATATACGATATTTGTTTTTCTCTTTCTGACTTACTTCACTCTGTATGACAGTCTCTAGATCCATCCACATCTCAACAAATGACTCAATTTCGTTCCTTTTTATGGCTGAGTAATATTCCATTGTATATATGTACCACATCTTCTTTATCCATTTGTCTATCGATGGGCATTTAGGTTGCTTCCATGACCTGGCTATTGTAAATAGTGCTGTAATGAATATTGGGGTGCATGTGTCTTTTTGAATTATGGTTTTCTCTGGGTATATGCCCAGTAGTGGGATTGCTGGATCATATGGTAATTCTATTTTTAGTTTTTTAAGGAACCTCCATATTGTTCTCCATAGTGGCTGTTTCAATTTACATTCCCACCAACAGTGCAAGAGGGTTCCCTTTTCTCCACACCCTCTCCAGCATTTGTTGTTTGTAGATTTTCTGATGATGCCCATTCTAACTGGTGTGAGGTGATAACTCATTGTAGTTTTGATTTGCATTTCTCTAATAATTAGGGATGTTGAGCATCTTTTCATGTGCTTCTTGGCCATCTGTATGTCTTCTTTGGAGAAATGTCTATTTAGGTCTTCTGCCCATTTTTGGATTGGGGTGTTTGTTTCTTTAATATTGAGCTGAATGAGCTGTTTATATATTTTGGAGATTAATCCTTTGTCCGTTGATTCGTTTGCAAATATTTTCTCCCATTCTGAGGGTTGTCTTTTCGTCTTGTTTATGGTTTCCTTTGCTGTGCAAAAGCTTTAAAGTTTCATTAGGTCCCATTTGTTTATTTTTGTTTTTATTTCCATTACTCTAGGAGGTGGATCAAAAAAGATCTTGCTGTGATTTATGTCAAAGAGTGTTCTTCCTATGTTTTCCTCTAAGAGTTTTATAGTGTCCGGTCTTACATTTAGGTCCCTAATCCATTTTGAGTTTATTTTTGTGTATGGTGCTAGGGACTATTCTAATTTCATTCTTTTACATGCAGCTGTCCAGTTTTCCCAGCACCACTTATTGAAGAGACTGTCTTTTCTCCATTATATATCTTTACCTCCTTTGTCATAGATTAGTTGACTATAGGTGCGTGGGTTTATCTCTGGGCTTTCTATCTTGTTCCATTGATCTATGTTTCTGTTTTTGTGCCAGTACCATATTGTCTTGATTACTGTAGCTTTGTAGTATAGTCTGAAGTCAGGGAGTCTGATTCCTCCAGCTTCGTTTTTTTCCCTCAAGACTGCTTTGGCTATTCGGGGTCTTTTGTGTCTCCATACAAATTTTAAGATGATTTGTTCTAGCTCCATAAAAAATGCCATTGGTAATTTGATAGGGATTGCATTGAAACTGTAGATTGCTTTGGGTAGTATAGTCATTTTCACAATATTGATTCTTCCAATCCAAGAACATGGTATATCTCTCCATCTGTTGGTATCATCTTTAATTTCTTTCATCAGTGTCTTATAGTTTTCTGCATACAGGTCTTTTGTCTCCTTAGGTAGGTTTATTCCTAGGTATTTTATTCTTTTTGTTGCAATGGTAAATGGGAGTGTTTACATAATTTCTCTTTCAGATTTTTCATCATTAGTGTATAGGAATGCAAGAGATTTCTGTGCATTAATTTTGTATCCTGCTACTTTACCAAATTCATTGATTAGCTCTAGTAGTTTTCTGGTGGCATTTTAAGGATTCTCTATGTATAGTATCATGTCATCTGCAAACAGTGACAGCTTTACTTCTTCTTTTCCAATTTGTATTCCTTTTATTTCTTTTTCTTCTCTGATTGCTGTGGCTAGGACTTCCAAAACTATGTTGAATAATAGTGGTGAAAGTGGACATCCTTGTCTCGTTCCTGATCTTAGAGGAAATGCTTTCAGTTTTTCACCATTGAGAATGATGTTTGCTGTGGGTTTGTCATATATGGCCTTTATTATGTTGAGGTAGGTTCCCTCTACGCCCACTTTCTGGAGAGTTTTTATCATAAATCGGTGTTGAATTTTGTCAAAAGCTTTTTCTGCATCTATTGAGATGATCATATGATTTTTATTCTTCAATTTGTTAATATGGTGTATCACATTGATTGATTTGCGTATATTGAAGAATCCTTGCATCCCTGGGATAAATCCCACTTGATCGTGGTGTATGATCCTTTTAATGTGTTGTTGGATTCTGTTTGCTAGTATTTTGTTGAGGATTTTTGCATCTATATTCATCAGTGATATTGGTCTGTAATTTTCTTTTTTTGTAGTATCTTTGTCTGGTTTTGGTATCAGGGTGATGGTGGCCTCATAGAAAGAGTTTGGGAGTGTTCCTTCCTCTGCAATTTTTTGGAAGAGTTTGAGAAGGATGGGTGTCAGGTCTTCTCTAAATGTTTGATAGAATTCAACTGTGAAGCCATCTGGTCCTGGACTTTTGTTTGTTGGAAGATTTTTAATCACAATTTCAATTTCATTACTTGTGATTGGTCTGTTCATATTTTCTGTTTCTTCCTGGTTCAGTCTTGGAAGGTTCTACGTTTCTAAGAATTTGTCCATTTCTTCCAGGTTGTCCATTTTATTGGCATAGAGTTGCTTGTAGTAGTCTCTTAGGATGCTTTGTATTTCTGCAGTGTCTGTTGTAACTTCTCCTTTTTCATTTCTAATTTTATTGATTTGAGTCCTCTCCCTCTTTTTCTTGATGAGTCTGGCTAATGGCTTATCAATTTTGTTTACCTTCTCAAAGAACCAGCTTTTAGTTTTATTGATCTTTGCTATTGTTTTCTTTGTTTCTATTTCATTTATTTCTGCTCTGATCTTTATGATTTCTTTCCTTCTGCTAACTTTGGGTTTTGTTTGTTCTTCTTTCTCTAGTTCCTTTAGGTGTAAGGTTAGATTGTTTACTTGAGATTTTTCTTGTTTCTTTAGGTAGGCTTGTATAGCTATAAACTTCCCTCTTAGAACTGATTTTGCTGCATCCCATAGGTTTTGGATCGTTGTGTTTTCATTGTCATTTATCTCTAAGTATTTTTTGATTTCCTCTTTGATTTCTTCAGTGATCTCTTGGTTATTTAGTAACGTATTGTTTAGCTTCCGTGTGTTTGTGCTTTTCACGTTTTTTTTCCTTGTAATTCATTTCTAATCTCATAGTGTTGTGGTCAGAAAAGATGTTTGATATGAGTTCAATTTTCTTAAATTTACTGAGGCTTTATTTGTGACCCAAGATGTGATCTATCCTGGAGAATGTTCCGTGCGCACTTGAGAAGAAAGTGTAATCTGCTGTTTTTGGATGGAATGTCCTATAAATATCAACTAAATCTATCTGGTCTATTGTGTCATTTAAAACTTCTGTTTCCTTATTTATTTTCATTTTGGATGATCTGTCCATTGGTGTAAGTGAGGTGTTAAAGTCCCCCACTATTATTGTGTTACTGTCAATTTCCTCTTTTATAGCTGTTAGCAGTTGCCTTATGTATTGTGGTGCTCCTATGTTGGGTGCATATATATTTATAATTGTTATATCTTCTTCTTGGATTGATCCCTTGATCATTATGTAGTGTCCTTCCTTGTCTCTTGTAACATTCTTTATTTTAAAGTCTAATTTATCTGATATGAATATAGCTACTCCAGCTTTCTTTTGATTTCCATTTGCATGGAATATCTTTTTCCATCCCCTCACTTTGAGTCTGTATGTGTCCCTAGGTCTGAAGTGGGTCTCTTGTAGACAGCATATATATGGGTCCTGTTTTTGTATCCATTCAGCAAGCCTGTGTCTTTTGGTTGGAGCATTTAATCCGTTCACGTTTAAGGTAATTATCAATATGTATGTTCCTATTACCATTTTCTTAATTGTTTTGGGTTTTTTTTTGTAGGTCCTCTTCTTCTCTTGTGTTTCCCACTTAGAGAAGTACCCTTAGTATTTGCTGTAGAGGTGGTATGGTGGTGCTGAATTCTCTTAGCTTTTGCTTGTCTGTAAAGCTTTTGATTTCTCCGTTTTATCTGAATGAGATCCTTGCCGGCTAGAGTAATCTTGGTTGTAGGTTCTTCCCTTTCATCACTTTAAGTATATCCTGCCACTCCCTTCTGGCTTGTAGAGTTTCTGCTGAGAAATCAGCTGTTAACCTTATGGGAGTTCCCTTGTATGTTATTTGTCGTTTTTCCCTTGCTGCTTTCAATAATTTTTCCGTGTCTTTAATTATTGCCAATTTGATTACTATGTGTCTCGGCGTGTTTCTCCTTGGGTTTATCCTGTATGGGACTTGCTGCGCTTCCTGGACTTAGGTGGCTATTTCCTTTCCCATGTTAGGGAAGTTTTCGACTATAATCTCTTCATATATTTTCTCTGGTTCTTTCTCTCTCTCTTCTCCTTCTGGGACCCGTATAATGCGAATGTTGTTGCGTTTAGTGTTGTCCCAGAGGTCTCTTAGGCTGTCTTCATTTCTTTTCATTCTTTTATCTTTAGTCTGTTCCGTGGCAGTGAATTCCACCATTCTGTCTTCCAGGTCACTTATCCGTTCTTCTGCCTCAGTTATTCTGCTATTGGTTCCTTCTAGTGTAGTTTTCTTTTCAGTTATTGTATTGTTCATCTCTGCTTGTTTGTTCTTTAATTCTTCTAGTTCTTTCTTAAACATTTCTTGCATCTTCTTGATCTTTGCCTCCATTCTTATTCTGAGGTCCTGGATCATCTTCACTATCATTATTCTGAATTCTTTTTCTGGAAGGTTGCCTATCTCCACTTCATTTAGCTGTTTTTCTGGGGTTTTATCTTGTTCCCTCATCTGGTGAATAGCCCTCTGCCTTTTCATCTTGTCTATCTTTCTGTCGCCTTATTGATTCTTTATCTGGAAGATCTGTCCATTGATGTGAGTGGGGTGTTAAAGTCTCCTACTATTATTGTATCCCTGTATATTTCTCCATTTATGTCTGTTAGTATTTGTTTTATGTATTTGGGTGCTCCTATATTAGGTGCATGTATGTTGATGAGTGTAAAATCCTCTTCTTGTTTTGATCCTTTTATCATTATATAGTGTCCTTCTTTATCTTTCTTTATAGCCTTTGTTTTAAAGTCTATTTTGTCTGATATGAGTATCATGACCCCCGCTTTCTTGTCATTTCCGTTTGCATGAACTATCTTTTTCCATGCCCTCACTTTCAATCTGTGTGTCCTTTGCCCTAAAGCGTGTCTTTTGTAGACAGCATATTGTAGGCTCTTGTTTTTTTAATCCAATCTGCCACTCCGTGTCTTTTGATTGGAGCATTTATTCCATTGACATTTAAGGTAATTATTGATAGATATGTATTTATTGCCATTTTCAACCTTGCTTTCCCATTGATTTTATATTTCTTCTTTGTCCCTTTCATTTTCTTTTTGTTTTTCCTTTTGTGGCTTGATGATTTTCTTTTGTATTATACCTATGTTCTCTTCTTTTTGGTTTCTGTGACTCTATTGTATGTTTTTGATTTGTGGTTACTCTGTTTTTCAAGTTTGTTAACCCCCTCCTATATCTATTTACCTTAGACTGGTAGTCATATAGCCTCAAACACATTCTAGGAAAAACAAAAACAAAAACAAAAACAAAAAACTACATTTTTTTACTCTCCTCCCCCACATTTTATGATTTTGATGTCATCTTTTACATCTTCAGGTTCATCCTTCTGCTGTTCATTGCGGCTATCATCACTTTCACAGAAAATTTTTTGATTTAAAAAATCTGTGTACTGGCTTATTTAAGTGATTTCCAATTGTGAATTTCTCTTTCCTATAGATTCTTACTTCTTTTCTCTTTGGAGAAGAGTTTTTAATATTTCCTTTAGGATAGGTTTAGTATTGCTGTGTTCATTTAGTTTTTGCTTGTCTGAGAAATTTTTTTTATCTCTCCTTCTATCCTAAGTGATAATCTTGCTGGGTAGAGTATCCTAGGTTGCAGATTTTTCCCTTTCAGGACTTTGAATATATCTTGCCACTCCCTTCTGGCCTGCAGTGTTTCTGTAGAGAAATCAGCTGATAGCTTTATGGGGGTTCCCTTGTAATTAACTGTGTTTTTCTCTTGCTACCTTTAAAATCCTCTCTTTATATTAACTTTTGCCATTTTTATTATAATATGTTTTGTTGTAGGTCTGTTTTGGGTTTATCTTGTTTGGGACCCTCTATGCTTCCTGTACCTGGATATCTGTTTCCTTTTTTAGGTTTGGGAAATTTTCAGCTATAATTTCTTAAGATACATTTTGGATCCTTTTTTCTCTTTCTTCCCCTTCTGGAATTGCTATTATGTGTAGGTTGGCATGCTTTATATTATCCCATAGGTGTCTTATATTGCTTTCATTTTTTTTTTAATTTGGCTTTCTGTCTGCTGTCCTGATTGGGTGATTTCCATTATTCTATCTTCCAGGTCACTTATTTGTTCTTCAGCATTATTCATTCTGCTATTCATTGCCTTTAGCTCAGCTTTCATCTCTGCAAATGAGTTTTCTAATTTTTCTTGGTTCCTCTTTATAGTTTCTAGCTCCTTTTTACAGTACTCTGCATTTCTGTTGATAGCCTTTCTTAATTCCTTCAGTATTCTCATTATCTCCTTTTTGAATTTGTTGTCTATTAGACTGAAGAGGTCTGCTTCATTGTCAGTTCTTTCAGGGGAGTGCTCTTGGTCTTTTAACTGGGAGTGGTTCCTCTGTTTCTTCATTTTACTTACATTTCTCTTACTCTGTGAATTTAGGAGAAACATTTATCTACTGTGGTCTTGGAGGGCTATTTATATGTGGGATCATCCCTGTGTAGCTTGTGTGAGTTCAATATATTTGATGTGAGGGCTGTTTTTAGTGTGGATGCCTGTCGCCTCTTTCCTCAGCATGCGCTGGTCATTATCCCCTTGATAAGGGGTGTGCAGATGCGGTGGCTGGTGCCCAGTCTTGGGGTTCTTGGCAGTGGCAGGCAGCTCAGGCATGCCCCCGGGACACGCTATGCATGTGGACATGGCTTGCAACCACTCCTGAAGTCTGGGAGGGAGGTGGCAGGGGCCTGTGACCACTCCTGGCACCCAGGGGGGCAGTGTCAGTGGCCTGAGACTGCTCCCGGGGTTTGGGAGGGAGGTGGCAGGGGTCTGCCATTGCCCCTGGAGCCTGTGCAACCAGAGTCCTCCTCTCTGTGAGTGCACGCACAGGGAAAAAGGCTACAATCCAGGTCCCGCCACTCCCCTCGGGCACCCCCCCAAACAATGGCGCCTGGCCTCTAAGGTGGCCCAGGCTTCCTCTATGTACACCCCCTCCTGAAGTCGCACTGAATTCCAGCCCCCCGCCTCTGTCTCCACACAGCCACCCCCAGCCCTCTCCTTGGTTCTGATCTCTGAAGCCTGAGTTCCAGCACCCAGCCCCTGCCAGCACTGGTGGACACGTGCATCAGCCTGGGGAGTGCAGGGTGGTGGCACTGACTGTGCAGTTCTCCCTCTGCTCTGGCTGCCACAAATCGGCTTCTGTGCTTTCCTTTGAGGCTCTGAAGCTACCCCTCTGTCCTGGCTGATCTCCCCGCCAGTGAGGGGGCTTCCCAGGGTGCAGGAACCTTTCCTCTTTCACAGCTTCCTCCCGGGGGTGCAGGTCCCATCCCGATTTCTCTCTTGCCTTTTTTCTTTTCTTTTTTCCTACCCAGGTATGTGGAGATTTTCTTGCCCTTTCAGTAGTCTGAGGTCTTCTGCCAGAGTTCAGTAGGTATTCTGTGAGAATTGTTCCACATGTAGATGTATTTTTGTTGTGTTTGTGGGAGGCGGTGAGCTTCACATCCTACTATTCTGCCGTCTTGATCACTCTCCTGTATATAATAATTTAAATAAACCCGTTTTGCAATATGGGATAGGTCTTACGTGCTTTCTATCCTAGTTGGGAACCTTCCGGTCTCTGGTGTCAGAAACCCAAGTCCAAGTAGCTTAAACACAAAGGGGCATAAGGAAAGCGGGGAAGAGGTCTCAGAGAACCTAAGGACAGAATAAATGGAGCCTTAACTAGGGATCTCCTATCACATCTTTGCCCGTCTTTTTTGCTTCTCTTTTCCTGCCAGCATGTTTTCTCTTACCAACCACTGGCTTACTCTACACCAAGAAAACCAGTTGCTCAAAATTTTCAAGGTTTTCATCTTGCAGTTCTGGCATTAGAGCAAGACTAACTTGATTCTTAATCCCAAATGGTTAGGGACCCATTGCTAGAATAATGTCCTTAAGTCTGGGCAAGGGATTTTTTGAAAAAACACAACAACTTGTGGAGAACCAAGTGGATGGAGTTGGAGGTGGGACAGGATGCCCTAGCTCACTGCCCAGAGGAGGGAGTGGCAGACAAATCAATAGAGACCCATTATTTTTTCCTTCTCTCCCACATGACTATTGCAAAACCAAAATCTATTATATCTTATCTCAGGCTCTGCAAAAATAACATTATTGAACCTTCAGGGTTCGGGCAAAAGCACCGTCACCTTAGAAAAGCTAATTCTTACTGCGAACGTGGCGCTGCAAGTGGCGCGGAGCGTGCAGGCCACGGTCTGTAGGCTGCGGGCCATCTTTGCGCCCAATGCGCCCCTGACCGCTGCTGCCCTGGAGACTGTGGGTGGGCGCCCTCCGGGCTCGGCGCACCGGCCCCGCTCTGGTGTCGGTGCATAAATTCACAGACAAACATGAATGGGTACCAACAGAAAACAGTGTTGGAACAGTGGGAATCAGCAATTTTTCACAGGAAGCTGTGGGAGTTGTTGTTTACTGTAGTCTGCCTGAAGTTGAGACAAAATTGAACAAACAAGAGGAATTTGGTGCTTTGGAAAGTGTGAAAGCTAGTAGTGAACCCTATTCTCCTCTATCAGAAGTAACTGAAATTAATGAACTAGATGAACTAGATGAACTAATGAGTGAAGAAGCATATGAGAAATACATAAAATCTATTGAGGAGTGAAAATGGAACCCCTAAATAAACTAGTTTGAAACAACTTAATCTAGCATAGTTGTCTTAAATTAGTGGTGGATAGATTTTTAAAAGGCAATTTTTAGCAAAAGAAACTACTTGCAACAATGTTTCCTGAAGAAAAGACCCCTTAACCTCCTAATGACTTCAGATAAACACTATGCATCTTTTTCACAACACCCTATGATTTTTAGGCTAGTCTCCAGTTATAATATTCAGAATTCCTGAAATTATCTGTGGTAAAACTAGTTATAAAAATTATGTAATTCAAGGATAACATTGCTATCTTAAGCCTTATATGATATTGTAACTTGCTTACAGCCATCCCTGGATTTGGGTCAAAATACTCAACGATCTTCCCACTGGAAATAACTGGCAGTGGAGAAAAGTTTGTTAGTTGTAGAGTGCCCAATGAAGAACATTACTATCTTAATTTTGCAATATACTGTGTTTGCAGGTGCTATTTTCATACAGTGAAGCAACAGCTTTGCAGGAAAATAAGAAACAGTTTAATAATAAAATATTCAACTTCTTAATTAAAAAAAAAAGGAAAGCTAATTCTTAGTCTTGTGAATATTCCTAAGTATCAAATGTGAAGATATGCCCAGTAAGACAGGAAGGTATAAGCAGGTTATTGAGGCTGGTAGGGATCAGCGATATGAACTTTCTAGTTCAGTTCAATTTCCAACTCCATGTGGATTGTGATTTTTATTCCCATTTCTTTTCCCCTAAAATAACTCTTTTCACCTGAGGAAAAAAAGAATATATTTGCAGCCGCTAACTTAAAACACGTGTTGTGTTGCATAGACCCATTTGTATTTTTAGGAGGCAGGGTTCCACAGTGCATTGTTCTCAAACTTTAGTCATTTGCTTATCAGCCCTATGATTTCTGCCATATCTGAGTAGCACCTGCACTATTTACTTGTTCTGTTTCTTTTGTAAACTTAAATATCCACTTTAATCTTATGTTTCTCTTTGATATGCTAGTTACAATTTTCCCTAGCCCAGATGACAAAAACTACATAATTTAAAAGGTGTTGACAGTAACCACTTAGCTATCTTCTATGCCTCCTCACTTTGGGAAGCAATGTTATAGTGGAAAATCATAAGCATTCAATGGCTCATGACTGCAAGAAATTGTGTTTATCCAAATTGAACACATTTCTCTTATAACTTGTTCAGATAGAAAACAAAATCCGTACCTTCGTCCTAGGGGAAAAAATTAAGGAGCATCTTTATTTATCCTTTGGCTCAGAAAAGGGGGAGGAATTTTATTTCTTCTGTATGGTTTTGTTTACCATAAAACTAATTTTTATTACACAATACATAAATTCATCTTTCATCTAAAAGGCAAACATATTACAGTTAAGACTAAAATTCTCTTTGATCATCACCTCCCCACTCCTCACTAGGGTTAATCCAAGTTATGAATTCAGATTGTATCCTTCCAGACTTCTTTCTTTGCGTCTGGCCACTAGAATATCTGTTGTGTTTAATGGTCAATTAAAGAATGCTCACAGATTTCCTTAAGTGCCTTGAGCCAGTCAGTCTCCCTTGACAAAGTCAAGGGGCTCTGTATGCTGGAGCGCACCTTCAATGCACAGGGAATTTACAATTCTGCCTTAACCTTCGCTCCCTGACTGCACAAGGCCTGTGGATCAGTCAGAAGTGAAATCGGGGCCTTCTCAGGTCTTTGCGGAGCATGCACACAGCCCTGCACATGCACGTGGCCTTCTAGACCCCAAGAACTATGTTGCAAGCTTTTAAAAGCCCCCGAGGACATCTCATTCCCCAGATCTTGCAGTTTTGGGCCAGCTCTTGTTTACCCCCGCTGGTATTGCAGCCTCAAGCAGCTGCAGGGTTAAACAGTTGCACTGACTATCTTTCAACAAATGCCCTGGGTATAAGGCTTTCCCACAGAGCGAGCTCTGAGGCAGGTTAAGTACAACCACCCTGCCAGTGGGGCTTTTCCAGAGAGCCTGTGAGACGGGTTAGATGGTGACAGTGCGCGGGGATGAGCCATTCTGAGGTGCCCCAAACCCAGTGTGCCCCCTCTAGTGGTCGCAGGGCTGCGGTTTTTCAAGACTAGTGTGGAGCTGGGGAGGGGTAGGGTGTGGGGTGTAGACTGAGTTAAAATACCACCAAAGCTGCAGTTCTTACCAAGGTTCAGATTGTTATAAGCATTTGGTTAATTTCTGGAGCTCTGAAAAAAGTTTTCAGAACGTTCAGGACAATTTTTTTTTTTGCCAGTGTTTTTGTTGCTTCTGTGGAAGAGCAGATGTACAGACACCCTCACTCCATCATTCTTGGAAGTCCCGCCCCCCGTTTTCTCACTGTTGATGGAAACAAGGCCAAGAATTTTTCTTCTGTTAGACGGGACATCACCATCCATATCCATGTCCGGGATTTGGTGGGAAATGTGGTCGGGCGCAGAGCAAATGCCAGCCAACAAGGACAGCTACTATTCACCCCTGTCCATAAGCACCATTCCAGGACAAGGCCTAGAGTTGCCAGGTCTCTCAAACTTCAGTGGAATCTGGAATCCCAGTATTTTGTGGGAAATTGCCACATTCTAATTTATTGACTACAATTTTTTAAAAATCAAAATACTGCACCCAAAATAACACACTGTGGCAAAAGACTACAGTTTGGAGCAGCGAGTATCTTATGGTTCTCATCCCTGCTATGTGAACTTTTCCGACCAAATCAGTCAACTGAATTCCACAAACCATTTTTTAGCTTCTATTACGTGCCAGAGAATATGCTGTGTGCTGCAGAGCTGAATGAGACTTGCTGCCCTGGGTACATGTTCCCTTCCTCCAGCTTTTGGGGCACTTAGAGTCTAGCAGTAGAGGTGGGAACTTTTTTTAAGTTACCACCCTGAATAAAGTGTACCAGTGCCGGTACACAGATTTAATTGTTAGTTTAATTAGCCCAAGGCAAAGTGTTTAAAAGAGTCATTCTGTCTTCTCTCTGTAGAGGAAAGTGTATGCGTGTGTGTGTGTGTGTGTGTGTGTGTGCGTGTGCTCGCCCACCATGACTGGGGGGTAGGGAAGGGATAAAATGAAAGCTGCATAAATCCTTCTGAGGCAAAGGGCCAGAGAGCCAACTTCTGACCTGCGCGAACAGCACTGAAGGCGGAATCCCATGGATGCTTCTTTCTTGGTTTATCCACTCATATGGGAGAGCATACCCTCTAGCAGCTTCCTGAGGAAGGGTGCATGGGAGGCAAAGCTGTGAGGGCTCCAATTTCTAAGAATGGCTTCATGATACTTTACCCTTGACTGAGAGTAAGCAGGTGGGAAACCTTTCTCTTTCAAAATCGTGACATACCTGCCTGACGGATTCCTCGCTTCCAGTGTTGCTACTGAGAAGCACACATCTACTCTGACGTCTAGCCCTTCCATGTGACCGGTTTTTCAGCGTGTTGGGGAGCTTCTCTTGGTCCCACTGTTTGGAAATTTCAAGATGGTGTGCCTTGACAGAGGCTCTAGTCCCATCCGCTGTGGTGAGCTCCCTCGTGCCCTTTCACTCTGGAAACTCAGATGTTTGATGACTTCATCCCCTACACTTTCTATTCTTTCTGAAGTCCCTATTATTTAGATATTGAATGTCCTGGTCTGATCCTGATCTTATCTTTCCATTTTTTTTGCTCTATTTTTAGGTTAGTCTCAATTCCAGCTTCCAACCCTTCTGCTGAGTTTCTAATTTCCAAGAACGTTTCCAGGTTCTTCACGTGTCCCTCTTCCACAGCATCTTACCCTTAGTCTACAGATGACTGTTTTCTTCTCATCTCTCTGGGGATAGGGTCATTTTCTGAAGGTTCTTCTCCCTTAGCCTCTGATTCTTCCAAGTTGTTGGCTTTGGACTTTTCATTCATGTTAGCAGCTTTCATCCGATGTCAGGTGACCTTTGGCTAAGCTGGAGGACTAAAAAGCTGAGAGAGGATTGTTGACCAGGAGTTTCACCTTAGGACAGTGGTTCTCGATCTTGGCTGTACAGTGGAAT